>NC_068989.1:32381705-32398934 GCF_001194135.2 Octopus bimaculoides | reverse complement strand
ATATATATATATATATATATATATATGCACACACACACATATGTATATGTATTGAAGTGTATATATATATGTAGGTGGGTGGGTGGGTTTATATATGTGGGATAATAATTTCAATATTAAAATTGAAAGTAAATCACATGAAAATAGAGATGTTATCGTTTCACTTTTGACACGTAATCCTGAAAATGTGTAAGATATAAGAGACTGCTCCAGGCTCACATTAACCATGAAGTTGACAATTGATTTCGACACATGACACTGCATGGACCTGAAGTAAGACGTAAATTTTGAATGAAATCGGTTGGGTAGTTCTCGAGTTTTAGTGATGCATGCAGACATACAGACAGACAGACACACATTCTTATCTTTATATCTATATATATATATATATAACAGAGAGAGAGAGAGAGATTACAATTTATTTATTCAGCATGACTGACATAAACACTTTCTCTCTCCTCATGAGCATAAAGAGAAATATGCTCACGCACACGCCCAAAGACAATGGGGTGGTAGAGAGAATAAGGGAAACATTAATACGTCTGATGTTAAATAACTTGGTGTCAAATCAGGGATGCCAAATAGACAATGCTAAAATGGCTGTGCCAGAATGTCTCATACCCTCCAATGACATTAGAAATAATTTTCACACATTCCAAACTTTTCAAATACTTAAAAATTTCTTTGGTATCTACTTCATTCTTTGGTGTATCAAAGTCAGTAATATTATATTTTTGCTGCATCAGTATATTCCTTGTAACATTTGTCAGTTGGAATCATATCTGTTCTCCACCCCTTTAAGTCTGCACTGAGAAATTGCTCAAGGATAATCTGAAGGATCCCACTAAAGTGGATATTTCTGTCTTTGAGAAAATGGTGGCAGGGACATCTTAACCCTATTGATACCAACTGCATGAGATCACCCTTGGCTCTATGATACAAAGTTATTATTTTAAAGTGACCAAAATTAGAACCTTCCATCAAAATGTCATGTTAATTTTATTATTTCAGACATCAGCTGGCAAACCACTCATTCTGTTCTTTAACACCCAAAATTGTCCCTTTCCTCTACATTATATCATTAATCTTTTAATTAAACTTGTATTAATAGCATGACCTTTTATATTAAGCACCACTAAAACGTGTTCTATCTAATCATTCCTTTACTTTCTATGATATATACTTAGCATCTTTTGCTGACAACATCACAACATCAACAGCTGAAATTCCTCTCACTAGAACTGTGACTAATTATAGCATTAAACAAATCCATCATTACCTCATCCTCCAGCATCACTGGAAAGCATCATAATGACTGACTGTATACTCACCAACATAAAAATTATTCAAACAACTAAAATCCTAATGACCTTTTTTTTTTTCACTTGTAACGGTTATAAAAAACAAAGCAAATAGACAACTGAATGTACTTTGGGCATGTAAATAATATCTCTGAGCTGTCATGAAATATGGCACTCATCCTTAATCTTTCCTCCAGCATAGCAAAATGTATTCAAAACATAACAGACATGCACTTTGTATTACTACATGTACACTACACCTATAAAAATATGTACTTATGGAAGAAAATTCTGAAACTTAGAAAACTATTTATTGTTGCCACTCCAAACCAGACAACCCTTAAAAATTTTATATCCAACTACCCCTATGCATCTCAGCTCACCACAGCCACTTCTATTTTGCATTAAATTCTTTTTTCTCCTTGTGTGATCAGCATCAGTTATATTGGCTCTTCTCCTTCCTTACAAAATTGGATGAGGAAAAAAAATCATTTATAAATATATCTCTATACCCTGTGTTAATGTATAATGAAGTATTACTTTTATTTTATTTTGTTTAAGCCGAGTTTGATATGAGTGACATCACCAATCTGAAGTGCCGCGTCTGTACTGCTCTTGATGGACAGTCGTTTTGTTCTGATGAATATGCATCTAAAGTATTTCACCAGTATGTATAGCATTACTTTCATTCTAATTCTATATCAGTAACTCTTTGTTTTGTAAGTAATATGTAGGAGCTTCATAATGCTGCATGTAATCTTTAAACTATCAAGTTGGATAATTTCTCAACTGCTGTACCAGTGTATTTCCTTCATTTATCTTATGTACCTCATACATGCTTACATTTTCCAAATGATGTTACCAGTTCACACAAAAGCATTCTGACTAGCAAAACCTTAAATGTATTTGTTCTTCCCACCTCTTTTACTGCTACGTCAATAGTTTCTGCTCATTTGAATGTTCCCACATTCCTATTACTATAAATAAAACCTTTTTCTCATGTACTAAATACTTTGTCCAAGGTTTCATTCCAAGAACTTCACTGTTTGCTTGACTTCTTGCTCACATTTTCTTTACAAGCTTCTTTATCAAGATGTTTGTTGGTACTGCAATTCTTTGAGCTGTTTTTAAATGAAGTAGGAAAACTGACAAATAGCAGATCCTTTCAGGGTGATGGCCCTGCTCGATATGTAGAAAAGGTGTCGAGAGAAACTCCATGAGGTGTACTCAGTACAGGCTATGGACACATAAGAAGTGCAGTGGTATCACTGGACAACTAACAGAGAAGATAGTCTTTACACATGGCAGATGTGCAAGTACATTAAACACCGGGATTGTACAAAAAATAGATCCCTAGAAGTAGTAGACAGTTTTTGTTACTTAGGTGATCAAGTTAGTAGTTGGAGTGGTTGTTCCAAAAGCATAGCTGCTAGAATAAGAATAGGCTGAGCTAAGTTTAGAAAGCTACTTCCTCTGTTAGTAACAAAGGGCCTCTCAGAGTGAAAGGCAGATTGTATGATGCCTGTGTATGAACAGTTATGCTACATGACAGTGAGGCATGGGCTGTGACTACTGAGGATATGCAAAAACTTGAAAGAAATGAAGCCAGTATGCTTCGCTGGATGGGTAATGTCAGTGTGCATATATGACAGAGTGTGAGTGATATGAGAGAAAAACTGGGTATACATAGCATCAGATGTAGTGTGCAAGAGAGAAGACTGTACTGGCATGGCCATATAATGCATATGAATGAAGACAATTGCATCAAAAGGTGCTGATCTCTAGTGGTGAGAAACGATCTACAGATGTTGGGACTCACAGAGGGAATGACAGGGGAGCAAGACTCCTGGTGGTTTGCTGTGCTTAAAAAGACACATCAAACTAAGTGAAAAGTGTAGTTGCACTTGCATACAGTCTCATTCCCTGCACTCCTCTCCAACTGAGCATCCCTAATTTTGTGGGCTTGTAGATGCTGGTGGCATGTAAAAAGCACCCATGCCAGTACTGCATAAAAGCATTCAATACACTCTGTAAAGTGGTTGGCATTAGGAAGGGCATACAGCTGTAGAGACCATGCCAAAACAGGCATGGAGCCTGAACAGCTCTTCAGCTGGTCATCTTCTGTCAAACTGTCCAACCCATGTCAGCCTGGAAAATGGACATTAAATGATGATTATGGTAATGGTGGTGATGTTAATGATGATGTTTTCTGTTTACATCTAGATAGAAAAACTTTTTAATATTTTCCTAAGTAATATTAAGAGTAACTGACTTAAATAAGGGTGGGCTTATATAACTGATCTAATATTCTCCATATAATCTTTAAATGGTTTTAACTAGATTGTACTAGTTCTGTTACTGAAGTGGTATTATGAATGTTTGTTCATTTTCCTTTTTTTTTCTACTAATTCTTACACCATAATTCCTTCAGGTTTTTTAGTGTTTACTTTAATTCCTTTAATAATATTATTATTATGGGCATATCTTGTTACCTCTCAACAACAATATTTGCTATTCTTTTTCAAGTCTTTCTAATATCTTATATGTCTAGCTTATAAATATCCTATACTTCATATCCATTTATATTGGGTCATCCCACAAATAATGCAGCTTTTCATACTTCTTTCATTTTTCAACATTAAGATAAACAAATCTTTTTTAATCTAAAATATATATATATACTCTCCTTCATTTTCTATAATGTACTTCCATCTGTCTGGTAGACTTGCAAGGCCCCTCTTCCAAAACCCATTGACCCAATTTCCTGACTTTTACAGTGGCATGCAGGTTTCTGTGATGAAAAGTTCTCCCCCAGTACTGTTCTGATCTCGTCTACTGAATTCATATTTTTTCTGTTCAAATGATTTTGAAGACTGCGGAATAAATGATAATCAGATGGGGCAGTGTCCTGCGAACATGGTGGGTGGGGCATCATCTCCCATTCATACTGCTCCAGCCTTTGGAATGTCATCCTCACTGTATGTGGCTGAGCATTATCCTGATGGAAGAACACCTTTCATCTTAAAACCAAAGATGGCCGTTTTTCTTTTAGCACTGATTTAAGCTGCTCAAGCTGCTCACAGTAAATCTCCTTTGTTATCATTTGGTTTGGGTTTAAAAGTTCAAAGCAGAATAAGCCTTTCATATCCTTCCAAACAGATAACAACACTTTATGTGGGTGGAAGCCTTCTTTAGCTTGGGGTGCTGGTGTTTCTCCTTTCCCTACCCACTGTCTTTGGTGCTTGACATTTTTATAGAGAACCTATTTCTTGTCGCCAGTCACTATTCAGTCCAAAAAAGGTTCATTTGTGAGGTGTGGCAGCAAAGAAGAGCACACATTCGTTCTCTGCATTCGATTAGACTCGGAAAGTTTGTAAGGAACCCATTGACCCAATTTCCTGACTTTTACAGTGGCATGCAGGTTTCTATGAATTGTTGAATGACCATATCCAAGCTTCTCTACTTGTTCCTCAATAGTTACCAGGATTTGCGGGATGTCCTTGTTGAGCTGTACAAACCTTCCAGGATGCAAAGCTTGTCTTCTAGGCTGTAGTTTCTAGCTCAGTATTTCTGGAACCACCACTGACACTGGCTTCCACTTATTGTCCAATCTCCATATATTGCATTAATATTCCTCACACTTTCCGTTGCAATGCTCCTCTTTCACTTCCATTATAGCTTTGAGAAAATAACTGTTAAAATCAAACTGCACTCTTCAAAACTTGCACTAAGAATAAGCAAGTAAAATTACTACCTGCTTTAATAGCAAGTTGATGCAGGTATTTTATCCTGTCTCCCTCTGACTTTTAGTTCATGCAATTGAAAAACAGTGTTATTTATGGGATGACCTAGTATTATATTTAACATCAGTGGTCAATGAGTTTAAATACAGCTAGAATTCTTGACATATTTCATCACCACCTCCCCATTCCTATCCTTTCTTTCCTTTATCTTCTCCTTCCCTTATCAACGAGCATGTGCAGTTTTTCAGATTTCCAAATCTGGTTAACAATATTCACGAGTTTCTGTTGGAAAGGGTTGGATTGTTTAATCCTTTAGTATTTAAACTGGCCATATCAGACCCAAATATTCTATCTGTTTTATGTTTATACCAACCACTTCCAGCCTCTCACAGCTGCACTACAATGTAATTCTAAAAATAAACAATCACATCATCAAAATCTCTAAGTTACAAGATAATGCATGATTAATTCAAAGCAGTGTGAATAAATAAGTATCACATTTGACAGTGTAATCTGAATGTTAAAGGGTTAAGGAGTTTAATGTTCAGGATCATGTTAAGAATATTCTCTTCAAATTTATCCAAAGGGTGATTATGTGGTGGAGATATACAGGCCCCAAAAGTTCTACAGTATATTTCGCTTCTAAGAATCTTCCATTATTGTTGTCAAAGTTGAGAGACTACTATTTCACTCTAGAAATAAGGGCATTTATTTTTGTATAGCACCAATACTAGGAATGTCTTCCTGGTTGTTGTTGGTAGTAAAGTTTTTGGGAGATAGTTTCAGATATTACTTGTCCAAGCTGAAACTTCTCTAGATTGGTGTTAAGTGAACTCACCAAAAAGGGGTATTAATATTAAATGTTATGCCCAAATGCACCACACTTTATCAGAATTTTTTGACTTTATCCAGTAAAACATTCTACTCTCAATCTTTACTGTGTAAACAAAACAAGAAAGTTTCTCTCCCCTGTGTTGTTCCCCATCATTAACACCTCACTTGTATCAACCCCCACCTCTTGTATCACTTCACTTATTCTAACCACCCCCAATGTCCCTTCAGTGCATGTCTCGATACATGTTCAACACCATCTTTCTCACTATTGCTCTCTTCATCTTACTCTCTCAAACACCTTTCTTTATCTTACTCTCTAACTTGCTCTCCTTTCTCTTCCAGCTTGGGTATTCATAAATCTACTCTACAGCAGGACACCTATCCTTGTCCCTCTTAACTTTTGATCTCACAAGTAGCACAATGCCACAACCACTCAATACTACTTTCCCCCTCCCAGCCAAGGAGTTTTGTCTTGCAAGTTGCTTGGTGACCCTATTGGTGCAGTTGCCACATAAAAAGCACCCAGTACTTGGTTGACATTAGAAAGGGTATCCATACCGAAACAGACAATGGTGCCTGGTACAGCTCCCAGCCATACCAGCTCCTGTCAAACTGTCCAACCCATGCCAAAATGGAAAATAGACGTTAAATGATCACCCCCACACCTCTACCAGAAATCATCATCATCATCATTTAATGTCCGCTTTCCATGCTAGCATGGGTTGGACGATTTGACTGAGGACTGGTGAACCAGATGGCTACACCAGGCTCCAATCTAATTTGGCAGAGTTTCTACAGTTGGATGCCCTTCCTAACGCCAACCACTCCAAGAGTGTAGTGGGTGCTTTTACGTGCCACTGGCATGAAGGCCAGTCAGGCGGTACTGGCAACGGCCACGCTCAAAATGGTGTATTTTACGTACCACCTGCACAGGAGCCAGTCCAGCAGCACTGGCAATGACCTCATTCGAATGTCTTTTCACATGCCACCGTCACAAGTGCCAGGAAGGTGACACTGGTAATGACTGCACTCAAATGATGCTATTTATATGCCACTGGCACGGAAGCCAGACAGCTGCTCTGGCAACGATCACGCTTGGATGGTGCTCTTAGCGCTCCACTGGTACAGGTGCTTAACTCAAATTAATATACCTGCTTATAAAAAGTGGCAAATTGTTGGAAGTCAATATCTGGAATTAATTTTAGTAACAAAACAAACAGGTAAAACACATAAAAGGTTCCATTTTCATGTTTACTGTAAAGTTATAGCTTTCACACCAATTAATTTCACTTGTCCATGGATAAAACACCCAGGTAAAAATAACTGTAAATCCTTGGTATTTTATCACCCACCTTCTAATAGAATTTCAAGTTTATATGTAAAAAATTAAAGTTACAAAATAATACTGAGTCTGATCAAGCCAAACCAATGTGAATAAATAAGAATTACATTTGACAGAGTAATCATACATTACCTTTTGCCATCTTGGTTTTTCACAACTGTCATCAAAGGCCTCCATGAGGTTCAAGGTCCTTCAACAATTTGTCCCATGTCTTCCTCTTTTAGTAGGTCTTAAGTTATCATCATTTCTTTACACAGCTGTCCTCCTCTATACATGTCACATGTTCATACCAGTGTAGTCTTTATCTTGCACATTGCATCTAATTCCTCTTATATCCAGTTTTTCTCTTAGTACATTTGTGCTATACTATTCATGCACACTTCATTATACATCCAATGGAACATGCTAAGTCTTCTGCATTCAAGGCCCATGTCTCACTACCATGCAACATTGTGCTTCTAACTCAAACATCATGCAGTTTGCTCTTCACTCTGAGGGAAAAGTCTTTTGTTGTCAGCAGCAGTAGTAGCTCTGAACTTTCTCCAACCTGTTCTTCTGGCTACTATATTTTCAGAACAACTATCTCCCTAGTTAAATACTTCTAGGTAACAAAAGCTATCAACTACTTCTAGTGAGCCATTCAGGCATTTAAGAGAAACTATATCGGAGTATGTACTACTCCAATATATCACATTTAAAGCTTAAGTTCTCAGATAGCTTGTCTATAATTCCACTGCATTTATTGTGTGTCCATAGCTTACATGGAGCAATGGAGTTTATACCTGCTCCTTTTCTGCATATCAAGCAAGACCATCTCCCTGAAGTTACTAGTGTCCTGTCTTCTGTTACTAAAAACCTTCATCTTTGCTAGGTTTACTTTAAGACCTCTTGAGTCTAGGTTTAGTTTACATGCCTGGAATTTCTTATAAATTCAGCTATGAGAACTAGATCAGCAGCATATAGCATAGACATCCAGTCTGTAATGGGCTGTAGGACTATAATGAAAAGGAGGAGACTGAGGACTGAATCTTGGTGAACTCCTACCATCACATTAAATTTATCACTGAAATTAATTCTCACTTACTGCACCTTTCTACATAGCTTGTACTGCTCTGAAATGCAATTCATTTACATCATTCCTCAAATGACTACCAAATTACTGAGTGTGGTATCCTGTCAAATGCTAACCAAGTTTTTCCTCTGCAATTGCCTTCACTAGAAAGTTTGCATCTGTAGTTCCTCTTTCAGGGACAAAGCCACAACAGCAACTCATCTAAATCTCAATCATAAATTAGTTGTGTTATGATTCTCTCTCCGACTTCAATAATCTGATCCAGTAGTTTGATTCCTCTATAGTTTCCTCTCTCTAAGACATCTTCTTTGCCTTTGCGGCAGTTTACAACAACCAGCTATGTTACTTACAGGATGTGACACTTTCCTATATAACTTGATTAACTATCTAGATGGTAATTATATCCCTGATGGACCTGCAGCCTTCCCTCTCTTCATGTCCTTAATCACTCTATTTATCATACTATTGTCAGCTTGAATCTCTAGTTCCTCGGTAGGGTCATCATGAGATAGCTCCTCTTTATCCTATGCATTCTCCACACTCAGCATCAGCATCATTTAATGTCCATTTACCATGCTTGCATGGGTTGGGTGGTTTGACAGGAGCCAACCAGTTTTGGCATGGTTTTTATGGCTGGATGCCCTTCCTAACACCAACCACTTCTCATAATAGAATTTCTAAGCCATTTTATTGTTTTTCGTATTGATAGCGAATTTGTTTTCATCATTCCAAATACATTTCTGACCATTGACTTCTCAGTTCACAATCCTGAATACTTCACACCTCTTATCCTCGCATTGCATGTCTTCCATTCTGCCTTACCTTTAGCCAAGTTACCTGTCATCTAGCTTCTCTGCTAGCCATTTGCAAAAGTTCCTTACTATTACCTTCCTTCCAGGTTTTCTAAGCCTGTCTCTTACTCTTTACTACCTTATCAACTGTGCCATTCCACCACCATGTCACCTTCAGTTTGGCTGGGTTTTCCCCCAGCCACATGTCTGATTTGTAGCCTTGAACAGGTTATTTTGTAAAAAAGAAAAAAAACCTGTTGCACATATTAATCATCTAGATATGATTAATACTTATAATGGTGGCTTATTGTATTCGCTATATTTTCTCTTGATAAAATTTAGCTTTTTGCATTATGACATCATTATTTTGAGTAGTTTATTCTCTACCTTACTTGTCTGTCTGTAATAAATTCTCATTCTGATAATTCTAATCACCTTTACAATACTTTTGTGCTCACTTTTTGTTATATGTATTTGTACATTTATATATACATATATATATATTCCGCCCTTTCTTTTTTTTTTTTCAGATGCATGTCTATCCCTGTGTCATTGCGTGCAATTCTTAACAAAGTTCTAGGACAGCTGAAAAAGACAATTCCTGGGGTGAATGGCTCACATATGTTACATAATATGAACTTCTATTCCAAACACATGAGTAGCTTTATGTCAGTACATCATTCACGAGTTCAATCTATTTCAAATGACTATCGATTTTCTCTAAATCATTTGAACTATCCACATCGTTATGTAGCAGAAAAATACAAAAATAACTTGCCATACCTTGATCCTGCAAAGGCACCGCAAGAGCTGCTGGATGACATACGGGCAGATAAAGTGGCTCAGAACCCCCTGCTAGCAACTCTCCTTGATCAAGATACAGCAGCTGCATCTGATGTTCATAATAGTCCAATGTTGTCAAAATTGCTTGATGATCATACAACAGCCACTGCTTGCATGACAAATCCAACGAAAGTCCGAAAAGGTAAAAAGCGGAGAGCTGTATCAGAAATAATTGGACGCAGTCCTAAACAAAAGCATATGGAAGATAACGATATGGTTGAAGATGATCATCGGTCACTGATCGAAATTGATTCAAGCAGCCCTAGTTTGTCCAGTGCACTAAGTAACATCAGTAGTCCTCCTGAACATACTTCAGGTTCTATGGTTACTATAGACTTAACTGAAAATGGATCCTTAAACAGGGATAATGGAGCCAAAAGATTTTCCAATAACAACTCAAGTAGCTGCTTAAATAACCTTTCAGATAAATGTTACACAAAATCACAAAATATGAAAGGAGAGATGGTGTCAATCATGTTAGAAGATATTAAACCTGATGTGATAATTAAGAAAGAATCAGAAAAAAGTAACTGTTGTCATAATCTGAACAGTATGACAAAAAATGGTGTGTCTTCTCTGGAAGATCTCTTTAGTGATTCAGGCCAACCAATCAACCCTGATGAATTTACTAATAAAGCACAAATGTCTTCAAATGATTTTTTAGAAAATGGCACCCTGTCACGAACTAACTGTGAATTGCAAACCTCTACATATAGTGGAGAAACATTGGATTTTGGGAATGATCTCTTAAACCCTGTTAGTGTATATCCTGTTAATGATGATGAAGACATTTGCCTTGAAAAATGTGATAAAATAGCTTTTGGAACTGAAATTAATAATTTTGTTCTGGGAAAATCCAGTTTATTGAGTAACTCTTCTAGCAGTAATCTAGAAAAAAGTGGTTCTGGAAATTCTCGGCCAATTCCTATTCTAGAGAAACTTGGTGAGGATGTAAAAGGAGAAAGGGACATTATAAAACACAAGAATTCCATAGAAAGTGAAGCAAAAGTTTTGACTTTAAAAGAGGAAAGCAAATTAGATTGTTCTAACAATGTAATGAAAATACGCTTATGCACTCATGAGCTGAAGAAATCAGAAAATTGGAATTTGGTGCAAGACCTTCAAGTATCAAATTCAGCAAAAGGAAAAGAGAGTTTTGAACTTAGGTGCAATGTAGAATCCAAAGATTTTCCAAATGATAGTTTTAATCGAACTCTTAAGAATAACTCACCTCTCCATAAACATAGTGTTAATGTGCGGAACAAAGAATATCACAATAGTGATGCTAAAAGTGATAAATCAAAAAAGAAAGAGTCAAAGCACAATAGTGCAAATAATGATATTTCTGGAAAAAGGCGGAAAGAAGAGAGTAAAAAGGAAAGGAAGAAGCGCAAACAAGAAAAGAATGACGATTACTCGGAGATAGTACAGGGGGCTGTCTATCGATCTACACAAGTTGAATCGTCTTCTGACTCGAAGCCAATGCCGAAGTTAAAAATCACTAAAAGCTTCTTAAAATTATCTGTTGACAAAAAAGCATCAAATTTGACTGATTCTTCAAAACGTTCATTAGTTTCAATCAGTGAAAAAGTTTCTTCAAAGTATGATTCTTCTACTTCTGAAAAGTGCTCAAGATATGAGCAAATGGATAAATTGACTGGCTCATATTCTACTAGTCATTGTAGTAATTCAAGCAACAACAAAGAGTCGGAGAAGTGTCCCAAGCCTCACCGTGCCCCTCGCTCCTTAGCTTCTTCATCACACAGCTCACAGAATATAACTGTCAATAAAGCAGATTCTAAGCTTATGACAAAAACACCTACAGTTAAATTAAAACCTTTAGTAATGCCAGTTACATCAGGTTCATCTGTAAATGTGAGCTCAGTTCGGACACCTTCAGTGTATTCTAATGCTACTCCCTCAGGTAACAAAACAACTACAACCACTGTAGCTACCAGTACAATATTATCAACATCAGCTGTTTCTTCACTCTCTTCTACATCTCCAATTAGCCGTTCATTAACATCAAAAATGACGGCCTCTTCAATTGTCACCCAAAGTACTGTAAATAATACTTTGGCAAACAGCCCACACACAGAAAATAGTAATAGCAGTAATGTGTCTATATGTGCAACTACAGCCAGTAGTATTGGAAGTATTTCAAGCAGTTGTAGTAATTTCACAAACAATAGTAATAATAACCTTAACCTCTCCAGTTGCTGTAGTGTAAGCAGCAATAATAGTGGGAATAGTACTTCCAAAGAAATAAGCAATGCCAAAAACATTTCTATTACTACTACTAGTACGACTACTACTAGTATTATTACTAGTACTACTACTACTACTACTACTATTACTACTACTACTACTTCTTCTCCTACCACTACTTCTACGATTACAACTTCTATTACTACAACAAATGCTGCTGCACTTGGTACTGGCAGTACCAGCACCAGTAGTAGTGATAATAATTGTAGCAGCAGCAGCACCAGCTGCAGCAACCCCACCATTAATAATGTGAACACAAGTACTTGCCTCAACAAGACTAAAGCTGCTATAAGGTCTCGTAAAGGTTCATTATCAGCTGTGATTGATAAACTCACCAAGACAAGCACAACTAATGTTCATGTTAGTAGTGCTAATGATGGAGATATTTCTGCCAGATCAAACCCTAAAGAAGTTACGCCAACAGATGGGGATGATGATGATGATGATGATGATGATGACGATGATGATGATGATGATGATGATGAATCATTTTCTGAAAAATTTGCATCTAAGGCCATCACTACAATGACTTTAGTCAGTACATCATCAAAAGAACCACTCAATAGTAAAATAATTAACAAGGAAGTTCCAGTGTTAACAGGGAGCCGACATGAATCAATTGAAAAGAAAGAATTACGTTGCACTTCAAAACGAGACTGCCATTTATCAGTGAAAAGTGATCATTCAAACAAAAGCACGGGCAGCAGTTGTAATAGCAGTAGTAGTTCTGGTGGTGGTTACAGTAACAGCAGTAGTAGAACTAGTAGTATTAATAGTAATAATAGTTGTAGTAATAGCAGTAGTAGTAGTAGTAATAGTAGTAGTAGTAGTAGTAACAACAATAATAATAAGCAGCAGCTGTCAAACAAATCACATAAAGATTCTCGGTCAGCAACGTCTTCCACATCTAAAACACTTTCAAGAGAAAATGGATGTTACTCTGAGGACATACTTGAGTTATCTAGTCCTAGCCAAAGTCAATCTCCATTTTTGAATGAAACAATGAAGCTTGTTCAAAAGAAAGATGTGGAAGACCAATGCCTTGAATCACCTCAAAAATCAAATGAGAACAGTAAAGAAACCCCAAATGTTCATTCTAAATTATCAAGTGACTGGGATTGCTCCCAAGAGTCATCAAGATCTTCAGAGAATCTTGAAGTTGAAAACAAAGGTAGGTATATTTCAGAAAACAGCTCAAAACCTTGGAATAGGTTAGATTCGGTTGTAGAAGAGCCAGGGTGGTGTTCAAATAAACATTTAAATACTGCTAATGCAAATATAAAACAGTCTTCTTCTGACAAAACATGTTTTGATAATTCCAATAGCAGTGGAGAACGTGACATTTTAGACAGAGTATTGAATAACTGCCGAGATTTAGACAGCAGTAATGCTCCCTTACGGACTGACTCAGGGACCAAAGTCCATACTTCCATCCGGAGAATTAAGGGACATTTACAAGATGCTAAGTTTAATGGTGAAAATGAATTTTCTAAAATATACGAATCACACGTCCATTCAGCATTACGAAAAGATGAGGAAATTTCCTCAGGAGACTTTGAAAAACAAAAGGATTTTACAGGCAGTCAAGATGAAACATTAGTGCAAAAAAAAACCCTTTCTTCACTAAACCCAGTTAGCCCTGGCAGTGATGCCAGCAGTCCTGAAAATGGACTTATTATTGACTATGCATCATCGCCTAAGAATTCCCAACTGCAGCATCAAGTGGCTGTAGCTCAACATCAAAAACACCCCACAATACCAGCGATGTCATCATCAAAGGTTGATATTTTCAAATCTCACGATAGTAAACATAAATTTTCTAGTAGGTCTCCTACACCATCACCAAGACAGAAAAATCCCCTTCCTCTTTCACCTTCAGGTGTGCGTGAAATAAGTTTACATTCAAACTCCACTTCAGTTTCCTCCAGTCCTATTGATAATGATCTTATGGATGAAGCATTAATGATAACCTACTAGTAATTCTATAAAATTTTTCTTTATTAACATAAATATATGTTGGTGTGATGTTTAATAAATATCACACCTCCATATCTTCATGTATTTATAACACATATACAGACACATTAATATATATCAACTGTTTTTGTCTAAACACGTATTCAAATTTTAGTGTGTGTATCACTGGATGTCAATGCATTTAAATATGTCTATTTCCATATGTTACTTGATAGTTCTACATATGTTTATTGATATGTATGCATTGATCCTGACTTACTTGTCTGTGTGGTTGTGTCTGTCTGTGACTTATTTGGCGATTTTGTGGGAAGGGAGAAAACTGCTGCCACTTACATTTTACTTGTAAATTATAACTTTTCTTATCACTCCCCAAATTTCTGTGGAGTTAACTGGGTTAATTTCTGAGAAACTTCAATCCAGCATATATAGTTGATGTTTAAATATCAATAAATATGATTAAATTGTTGTTAACAGTATTGACAAGAATTTCCTAACTAATTGATTGGTGTTTAAGTGATTGTCAGAATACTAACAGCATTTGATTAGTTGTATATTTGATTGAATGTCAGTGTCAGCAGCACTCTCCCAATTAGGCAGTTTGTGTTTAAATGATTATAACAGTGTTAAGGATGGTTTTCCATTTTGCTGTTAATAACACCCCTCCTCTTCACTCTTATATTTAATTAGCTTTGTCAAAAAACTTACTTTATATTTCTCTCTTTTATCATTGTTACTGTTATTTTTAAGCGCCCTCAAAATGGTTGTTGAAAAATATGTAAACACTCATGAGCTGTTAGTCTGTCTTATTTCTTCAGTTTTAGAAATGTTACATACATACTTTGCATTTTGTTTCTTTGAAAACAATCTTTATTTAAATTATTCCTTTTCCTTCCATTATTAATGGGGTTTTTTAAGTAAGTAGTTGCCTTTTTGCTAACCCTGAACAATCTGGGTTAACTGTACAAATATTATACTTAGGAATTTAATTTCACTTAATACATTCAAATTCTGATTGTTTCCCAGCCAACAGGGAGCTTTCATGTGATTGCTCAACTTGTTAGAAATATCAGACAAATTGCATCCTACTATGGAAAGATAATATAACATTTACATATCTCTAAAATGACTTGGATGGTCATTTTTTTTTCTATATCGGGCTTTTCATTAATGTTGCCAGTGTTGGTCTCTTTAATTGTAACTTGAAAACACAGTAAATAATACTTCTGGTAAAACAGCCTGCATACAAGAAATAGTAGTGTCAGTCATATGTTTTTGAACTGCTAGATCAAAGCTGATTTAACTTTAAAAAGAAAAAAAACTCCTGATACTCAACAGATAACATTGTGTATGATTTCTATATCTTCTCATGGCTAGTTATTTTAGATGATCCCTATTTTGAAAAAGTGTGAAGTTCTTTAGTTCATTTAGTGATCAGATTGATAGTCAGGCTGTAATGCTGTGTATACATCTTTACTGATTCACCCCATTGTGATATTAGCATTGTTTTTAAATTAATTGCTAGCTCAAGAAATGTGAAAAGGATTTTACTCATTAAAACATTATAAATCAAATGTTTTTATTTGTAAAATGTTATACCAGAGCTGTTCCTTTTCAGCTATTAAAATTAGGAATTTTATAATTTGAACTTAATCTGTAGATTATTGCAATTTTTTTCAATGAATTATTATCATGAAAATATTCTTTGTAAAATCTTTCCAAAATGGTAGTTTTATATGAGTGTACTTAAGTGCACACATACATTCTGATGCATAAATTTATTATTTATTCTTATTAATCTTTCTTATAACTTATTATTATTATTATTATTATTATTATTATTATTGTAATGAAAATATTAGAATCTATTCTTTTTTACTTCTGTAAACTTTCTGAGATAGACTACAGCTAATCAGTTGGATATTTTTATTTTTCTGTAATTTGTTCCTCACCCTGTGAATGCCATATTTACTTCTGTTGCATCATTTACACTCTAACTGCATCCTTACAGAATTATAAATGAATTTCTTTTCTATATTGCTGGTGATAATGTACATTTGTATGTCTATACTGAAACATCGGTATGAAATTTAAAGATTTATCAAAGCTAAGAAATATTAATATTGACATGGAAAAGCATGCAATTTTTTCTAAATATAAAATGAAAAAGACAAATTTTGAAAAGAATATGTTTGTGATATAACATTTACAGTGAAGAATTTGGCAGAACTAAATCTGACCACATTTCTTCTATCTTAAAATGTCGTGATATAATGAATGAAAGGAAAAAAATATAAATATTAAGTTGTTTTTTTTTTTTTTCTTCCTTTTGGTGGTGGGATATGTGTGTATATGTATGTGTGTGTGCTTGTGTGTGTGTTTTTATAGATTTGAGTATTATTACAGAGATTCTATTGGCAAACTTATTGATATTACCAGGTTGTGGGTGGTTAGAATAGCCATTTTTGTTATTTTTTGCATTATTCTCTTGTTCTTATTTTTGTTCAGTAATTTTAACCAATCTTGGCTAACTAATTTTTTAACTTAACGATCATGTTCAAAATATATTTCATCTCTTGCAATCAATTAATGACAGCTACTGTAACTTTGAACATTTACAAAATAACTATTTAAAGTTAGATTTTATAATCATTACAACTGAGTTAAATTTAGTAATTTCTCTCTCTATCTCTCTCTTCTCTTTCTTCCTCCCCCCCCCCCAAGCTTGGCTATGAAGTTATAGTTAAAAGAAATTTTTGAACTTTTTTAAATGCAATGTTTTTATTTTTAATCCTGTGATGCCAACAGCAGAGTATGGTACTGTTGTGAAAATTTATATATTTTTCTTTCTGTCTGATAAAATCCTTTTAAACACATTCTCAATCAATGGAAATGGTTAAGTATTGAGTACTTTCTCAATCTTTTCCCTTCCATTCTCCTCCTCTGGGAACAGAATTTCACAAGTTGTTGCAGATTTTGAGACAATTTAAATTAACTTTGGATTATTATTTATTGTTTAAACAATAAAATAATTAGGTTAAAATATGATTTCATTTTATTG
>NC_068989.1:32378857-32381640 GCF_001194135.2 Octopus bimaculoides | reverse complement strand
TATACAGGTAAATGCTACTGGAATGCAATTGCAAATTTTAAGAAATAGTTATTTCATTGCTGAGAATTTTATTTCTGCCAACTTATATTCCATTTTTGTTTGCTGATAAAGATTCCTTCTTTTTTTTCTTTTTTTTTCTCTTTTTTTTTTTACCTCAAATTAACCCTCTTTCATCTTGTACGTATTTTCAAGCCATTTGAAGTTATGCTTCTTTGTTCATTGTCTTCAACAGAAATGTCATTTTTATGTCAAAAAATTTAACATACAAATCCAATTATTAAACTGAAGAGCTTTTTTTTTTTTTTTTTTAAATTTACCTTAATTTTATTTATTTTTTACACTTTCAAGCAAAATGCAGTCATGTTTCATTTGTAGAGTATTAATTATTTGACTGCTTTGAGCTGTTCAAATTTAATCTTAGATAAAACAGTTTCATTCTTTATCAGATTCTACAAAAGTTTCAAACTTAGATTTTTTACAAATTTAGTTATTTCTTTTCTGTATGCTTTTCCAATTTTCAGAAATTTGTGATAACCTGATATTTGATTCCCATTTAGCTTTTTAATGCTTCATGCATTAAATATGTTAATTATCAACTTCTGTATATATGAATGCAAGTTGAATCACTTTAGTTTGACTACTTTTTTAGTTTTTTTTTTTCATTGGGTTTTTCTGATCCTTTACAGATTTTTCTATCAAACTTCAAAAGTTGCTGATAAAGGGAAATATTTAAAAGAAACCAATGAGGCATTTGTTTTGTCTATTATTAATTTCACCCAGCACACATATCAAATAAATTTGATTTTTTTTTTTCTTTTCTTTGACTTTAGTTATCAATTTATGTTTTAGATTGAAATTCTTACCCTTATCAATAAATCGAAATTGTTCAGAAAGAGGAAGAAATAGGATTGAGATGATGCAAAAGTAACTCAACCTCAAAAAACTGCAGTGATTGTAATAGTATTACTGTTAGTAGTTATCCATATTCTGCTGGGAATTTTTCTTCTTACCATGAATAAAACTCTACTATAAATACTATTACTGCAACTACTACTACCACTCCTCCTCCTCCTCCTACTACTACTACTACTACTACCACCACTACGACTACTACCACCACTATGACTACTACTACTACTACTACTACTACTACTATTACAACTACTTGGTATATATCAGATGTAATATTGTTGAAACTGTTTATCAATGTTTTTCTCTGTGCTAGATGATTGGTTTATTGAGTGATTGATTAACTTTACCAATAACCTATGTCTAACTCAAATTAAATTATTGTACAGTTCCCTTGTACAGCTTTGTCCTTGTCCTGTACAGCATATAAAAATCTTACAAACACTTTTGCCTTGCTA
Organism: Octopus bimaculoides; assembly: GCF_001194135.2. Taxonomy (NCBI): domain Eukaryota; kingdom Metazoa; phylum Mollusca; class Cephalopoda; order Octopoda; family Octopodidae; genus Octopus; species Octopus bimaculoides. The sequence goes on along the minus strand of NC_068989.1, from coordinate 32,380,273 downwards.
TTGTTTATTTAAACTCAAACTGCTTTATTTTACATTGATGGAAATATTATTAATTAAAAGCAATAAATTTAATATCATTATCATAGATAGTCAAAAATTAAGTGTTTTAATTTGAATGTCAAACATTGTAATAAGTTTCCTCATGCTAGTTGTCAATTTAGAATGGAATGTCATGGTTAGATTATTACTAAAAAAAAAAAAGAAGCCAACATACTTGCTAAAGGTTACTTTGAATGATCTGCTAACATAAACTCAATATTATTTTACTAGCCTCAGTCATTAGACTCTGGTCATGCTAGGTGCCATATTCAGTTATTTAGTCATTCATTTCAACCATGATGTTTATTATATTGATCTCTATTGAATTGCATGGTAATGATTCCACAATAGTAAATGTATGAAAGGCAAACTACCTTAGTTACACTCTGCAGAGAATCTTGGGCAAATATTTTCTACTGCAGCCTCAATGCATTATATAAGGTATTTGGTAGATGGAAACTGCTAAAAAGCAATGCTCTAGAAAGAAGCAACATATTGATGGACCAAGTTATGAAAATATCAGAAAGAAGTATTAGCGCAATTGATTAGAAAGAGAATGTGCTCAGATGAGATGCTGTTTGGACTTGTGCCAAATTGGGTTACTACTGGTGTTCTTTGCAAAGTGTGATAGCTACTAGAAAAATTCTTTAAGATTAATCCTCTCTTTAATGCACAAAGGCTTTAACCACAATTTGAGTGAAAAAATATCATTTTATCTGCCTTTTCTAAGGAAACCAGTCTTAGTCTAAAGATTTGTCATGCTTGTGTATATATTGCAGGGGTTTTTTTTTCCACAGTTTTCAAGGATGTTCTTACATCCTTTCTTCTGTTTCTCTTACTAGCTCTGAACACTGCATAAACTGTACACTTAGAAAAGTGTAGACACTAACCCCTTTTTTGTTTTTACTATTAAGTTGGGTACTTTTGTTTATCTCCTGTTGTGTGTAATTTTATGCATGCAGCTGGTGGGTAGCCGATTTAAACACTGGTTTCAGATTGCATTCCAAATGATTTCCATGTTGCTCAAGTAACATTTGACTTTGCTGTTTTCTCTTCCATTTGATTATCCATGGAAACAATGATATCATCATCATCATCGTCGTTTAACGTCCGCTTTCCATGCTAGCATGGGTTGGACGATTTGACTGAGGACTGGTGAAACCAGATGGCTACACCAGGCTCCAATCTGATTTGGCAGAGTTTCTACAGCTGGATGCCCTTCCTAACGCCAACCACTCAGAGTGTAGTGGGTGCTTTTACGTGCCACCGGCACGAAGGCCAGTCAGGCAGTACTGGCAATGGCCACGCTCAAAATGGTGTATTTTATGTGCCACCCGCACAAGAGCCAGTCCAGAGGCACTGGCAACGATCTTGCTC
>NC_068989.1:32373292-32378836 GCF_001194135.2 Octopus bimaculoides | reverse complement strand
GAAAGTCCTTACACATGCCGCGGGCACAAGTGCCAGAAAGGCAACGCTGGGCACAGGTGCCATCACGATTTCGCTTTCGCTTGCCCCAATAAGTCTTCGCAAGCTGAGTTTTGTGTCCAATGAAGGAGATGATGTTGGCATGGGTGCCAGTCGTTGAATTTAACTCGATTTCGATTTCACTTGCCTCAACAGGTCTTCGCAAGTGGAGTTTAGTGTCCAATGAAGGAAGGTACGCATAAGTGGACTGGCTGAGGCCTTAGATTTAGGTCTCACTTGGCTTGCTGGGTCTTCTCACGCACAGCATATTTCCAATTGTTGTCGCTCATAGAAAATACCAAGTTCGCTATTGCCTTTGTGTTTGACATAAACCTTTCAAGAAGCAAGTTGCTTTAAAGTCTTAATCTTCTTTGTGTTCATAGTCCATCCAGAGTTATCAGGTGAATTGCATGCTTTTTGTATACCATCTTTATTATTGACAAAAGCACATAGGTCACGTAAAGGTAATTGAAGAATCTTAGGTTCATCCACTCTCCATATCTTATTACCAAGTTCCAAAGTATCTTAGAGTTTGTGTATGTGTTGAGCCAGATATACAAAGCTTTCTTCTGATCTAAATTGATGAAGGCTCCTACCAATGCCAAGTCCTTTACCCACTCAATGTTGCATTGCATGAGGTGTATGTTGTCATGAATAGATCTGTTTGGTATGGTGCATGTTTGTACCTTCCCTACCAGAGTATTGACAGCAAGTGTCAACCTTTCAAATAATACCTTTGTCCAAATCTTCAACTCTGCATTTAGCAAAGTTACAGGATTGAAGTTAGGAAAATCATCCCCCTTGTTTAGGTACTTTCTCAAAAGCACCACCACACCTCTTGTTGCAGGAGTGGGAATTCTTCCATTTTGCTGCCAGTTACTGTAGATATCTGTCAAGAGGCCCCTAAACATGTCTATTGTAGATAAAGCTCATAGAGCACACCAACCAACTCCAGTGCCATTGCTTCCTGTATTTTGCCAATTGTTATCAGGCTGTTGAGGTAGCCGATAAAGTCTATCAGCCACCCCAAACACTTAAGTGAAGTGCAACTGAAAAGTTTCACACATTTGCTTGGAATTGAGTTGCGTTTGCCACTCCCAGTCTGTTAAAGACCGAATTACATTTTGTTGCTGCATTTCTACCTTATCCTGGAGTGTACCTACCTACATCTGAACTACTGTGAACTTTTCACATTCCAAATTCTTGGTTTCCTGTTATATACTTGCATATATGCATGTATATGTTGTGAATAATAAAATAATAGGCAGGTATACAGAATGAGTGCTCAGGATGAATTAATGTCTAAAACATTAAGTGTAGGGATGTAAGATATGCCTGAATGAAGATTGCTATAGGCAATGAAACTGAGTTGATATGGGTACAATGGAACAAAAGCATAAACAGGCAGTTAAATGGCATCAAATCAATTTATAACATTGATGCTTATATAATGTATTGAAGACAAATGCAAGTGTGTGTGTATATATATATATATATGTATGCATATATGTTTTCAGTGCGAATGGTTTTTTTTAATACAGTGCCATGTTTACAATCCTGTAAATAATAATAATGGTATTTTTACATAAGCTTAAAGTCTAATAAAGGGGCATAAAAATGGTTTTCCTATCAGTGTGAGAGACAACCCACATCCCTTTGTTAACATGACTAAGTGTGTTACCTTTACACGTGGAGAGGAAAGCCGCCTTTTTTGGTTTTTTTGCCCCTTTATTAGACTATTTTCCTTAGTCCTTGCACAGTGATCGCCATAAGTTTTAAGCTAATATAAAAATACCATTTTATATATATATAAAGTAATGTTCATCACCACATCAATATGGATAACTACCATTTAACCCCAGGCAGAACCTCTGTCAGCTGGTTATTGGTGTACTCTGCGCCCAGTATATAATGCAAGCTGGGGAATGAATCCCTACCATCTGGCAGATGACGGGATCACCAGACTGAATGGTTTCAGGCTATTTGTGCCCATCTTCAGTGGTGAACACCCAATTACTAGAGATAGCAGGAATGCACTCCAGCTTACAATATATAGAAAACTAAGCAACATTCAGTCACTGATTTTGCAACAGACAAAGTAACTAGTTAGAAAGTCTTTATAAGAGATGAAAGTAGTAACTATACTGAGGGGTATTGTTTATCACCACAGCAATATGACTGACATTACTACCATTTAACCCCATGCAGTGTCTCTGCCAGTTGGTTATCTGTGCAATCTGCACCTAGTATATAGCCCAAAACCATTTGGTTTGGTGATTCCATTGTCTACTCGAAGATGGCTGGGGTTTGCTCCCCTGCTTGCTACATATACCAAGTGCAGATTGCACTGATAACCAGATGGCAGAGGCTCTGCCTAGGATTAAACAATAGTAACATTGAACAGCCATATTGATGTGATGATAACCAGCACTTCTCAGTATAATTACTACTTTCATCTCTTATAGAGATTTTCAAACTAGCTACTTTGCTTGTTGCAAAATCAGTGACTGATTGTTTCTTAGATTTCTATGTATTGCAGGCTGGATGTAATTTGTTTATAGTGAGTTGCTGATTAGTGCTACAAGTCATTATGCAATGACTAGAATAGCATAAGAGAGACAATCGCTTCTGTCAGCTCGCAGCACCCCCATCCAATCTCTGAGACTGAAGAACAGATAACCACCTCAGAATGCATTCATCGCACATGATTTAGGTGTATTTACACCATTTTTCTGCAGTGAGAAATTTTCTCTATGACAAAGCACAGTGAATAATTTGCTAATTGAGTTCAGACATATTTGAACTGGTAATAACATTGCATTTATACACACTACTTAGTGCTTCCACCTGTTGGCCCATTACTTGCAGAGAGAGCGTTACACTGCTGCCTTCATCTATACCTCATATCAAGCCGTGTGTCTATCTGGTCTGGTACTGAGGAGACTGTCAAGTTCCCTTTTGATGATGTCTGTGTCCACATTGTGTTGGTTTTTTAAATTTTTGTGGCAGGGCATTGAAGAGTTGTGGGCCTTTGTCCATATATATTATCTATATACGTGTGTGTGTATACTTTATTAATAAAGATGCAAAGACATCACAAAAACTGTTACTCAGAGTGTCATGTTCCTGTTTGTCTAAACCAAAACTGCCTGACAAACAGGAGCATGAAACTTTGAGTAACAGTTTTTGCAAGGTCTTTGCAGCTTGTTAATAAAGCATATTACTCTACCTCTGGTATTTGAGTACTATTTTTTTCCACTTTGTTTCACATTTATGTGCTTACTCCGGTATATATATATATATTTTACTTGTTCCAGCCAGAGTCTGGGGCCATACTGTAGCACCATGTTTCAATGTTTTTGGTGAAGAAATGAGTTGGACAAAGCTGCTCTTTATGCTTCCTCCAGCTATGTGGGCTCATTTGGGATTTCAGATAGAAATTTGTCCAGGTGCTTTTTGGATGTTTCCACATCTACACCTTGCAGATCTCTTAGGTTCCTTGGTAGGATGTTAAACAGTTGTGGTACCCTGAAACCCAAACTGTTGCAATACTGGGTCCTTATCTGAGATGTAGAAGATGATATCTTTGGTATTATGCAGTGCCATCCAGTTTGGTGGTTGGTATAGTTTTTAATTCCAAAGTTGAAATCTAGACCTTCCAGGATTTTCTGTATGGATATCACTGGCTACATTTCTCATCTTCTCTCTAAGGAGTAGAGCTTCAGTTCTTGTTGCTTCATTTGTTTCACTGACTCAATCTTCTTTGTGTAGTGATGCTGGATTGCCTCAAGTTCTGCCACCAATTTGATGCTCTGCAATGATCACAGTTGGTAGCAGTATCCAGACAACTGAGGACAAGTGTCCTCCATAGGAGTAGCAAGGTATCCTTATTTCTAGTTCTGAATGATCTAACGATTCATCTTGCACACTCACTTGCACAGTGTTGCCATCATGGCAGTATGCACATGGAATATTACCTCACTACTCATGTGGATTCCCAAGTCACACACTGATTCTAACACTGGGATTGCACTGCCTCCTGTATTCCAATTGTAGTCTGTTTGTGGACTGATAGCAGAGTGCCTGAAACTCATCAGAATTCAAATGCATATTATTTTCATCAGTCCATTTGTATATTATATTCAGGTCATTTTGCAGTTTTACCATGTCATCAGGGTCCTTGGCCACATGAAATACTTTCGTATTCTCAGCATAGCTGGTGAGAGTAGCTCATTGTATGACTGACTTCTGTCCTTCATGCAGCCACTCTCCCAGTTTCCCAGTGGAGAAAGTGAAGACACCCAGAGAATAAATATTTAGCACTTCACTTATCCTGTTGGGGTTTGGAGTTAGCGAGCGATCTTCTCCAAACAGTGGTTGTATGTGGTTGCACTCTTCTCTGACATAAATTTAATGCATATGGCTCACATTATTTACATAAATTCTTTACATTTCGTATCAATGTCTTATGTAAAAAAAAAATTTCAGCCAATTTTGCTGGATAATCCATTTTTCAATTAACTTCAAGTAAGACTTAGTTCCCTGTCATGATGATGATCATCATCGTTTAACGTCCGCTTTCCATGCTAGCATGGGTTAGATGATTTGACTGAGGACTGGTGAACCGGATGGCTGCACCAGGCTCCAATCAGATCTGGCAGAGTTTCTACAGCTGGATGCCCTTCCTAACACCAACCACTCTGAAAGTGTAGTGTGTGCTTTTACGTGCCACCGGCACGAGGACCAGTCACGCGGTACTGGTGACGGCCATGCTCAAGATGGTGTTTTTTACGTGCTACCTGCACAGGAGCCAGTCCAGCGCCACTTGGGACGACCTCGCTCGAATGATGAATATGTGTATGTATATATATATATATATCTATGTGAAAATATATATGTATGTATATATATCTATATGAATAAATATATGTCTATATCAATAATTATGTATATGTAAATATGTAATTATAGCAAGGGTGTTTGGCTATGTGCCTCAACATGCACTGAAAAATAGACACCAAATAGCACTATTACCACGATAAATTCTCCGATTTTAACACTACATAATGGTCTATGTGTTATATATATATATATATAGATATATGTATATATATATAAGACTAATTTCTCTCAAAATTTGATAAACCTACAAGACTAGGTGAAAGCACTAATTTATAAAACGTGACATTTGAATAAAAATCTGTAAATATACAACCATCCAGACATCTGAGAACCTGATTATTATTTTTTCTAATATATAATTCCTGTACATCATCTCAAAACCTTCCAATATATACATATATATATATATATACAAACACTATAAATGTGTGTATATATATATATATATACACACACATTTATATATATATATATACAGAGTAAGTATCTTGAGAGAAAAGCTGAACATTAGAAGCATCAGTTGTGGTGTGCAAGTGAGACGATTGTGCTGGTATGGACATGTGGTGAGAATGGATGAGGATAGCTGCGTGAAAAGGTGCCACACCC
>NC_068989.1:32371320-32373059 GCF_001194135.2 Octopus bimaculoides | reverse complement strand
GGCACATAAAAGACACCATTTCGAGCATGGCCGTTTTCGTGCGGGTGACACGTAAAAGCACCCACTACACTCTCTGAGTGGTTGGCGTTAGGAAGGGCATCCAGCTGTAGAAACTCTGCCAAATTAGATTGGAGCCTGGTGTTGCCATCCGGTTTCACCAGTCCTCAGTCAAATCGTCCAACCCATGCTAGCATGGAAAGCGGACGTTAAACGATGATGATGATGATGATGATGATGATATATACACACGCATAAACATTTATATATATATATACTCTCTTTACTCTCTTACTTGTTCAGTCATTTGACTGCGGCCATGCTGGAGCACTGCCTTAAGTTGAGCAAATCGATCCCAAGGCTTATTCTTTGTAAGTCTAGTACTTATTCCATCGGCCTCTTTTGCCGAACCGCTAAGTTATGGGGACGTAAACACACCAGCATCAGTTGTCAAACGATGTTAGAGGGACAAACACAGACACACAAACATATACACACCCGTACATATATACGATGGGCTTCTTTCAGTTTCCATATACCAAATCCATTCACAAGGCTTTGATTGGCCTGAGGCTATAGTAGAAGACACTTGCCCAAGGTGGCATGCAGTGGACTGAACCCAGATTAATGTGGTTGGTAAGCAAGCTAATTACCACACAGCCACTCCTACGCCTATATATATATATATTTCTTCGTAGTGAGGATCATAGCCACATGCTATTTATAATTATTGCGTTCCTGGCACATGAAAACTCATTTGAGCGAGATCGTTGCCAGTGCCGCTGGATTGACTCCTGTGCAGGTGGCACGTAAAATACACCATTTTGACTGTGGCCGTTGCCAGTACTGCCTGATTGGCCTTTGTGCCGGTGGCACGTAAAAGCACCCACTACACTCTCTGAGTGGTTGGGGTTAGGAAGGGCATCCAGCTGTAGAAACTCTGCCAAATTAGATTGGAGCCTGGTGTAGCTATCTGGTTCACCAGTCCTCAGTCAAATCGTCCAACCCATGCTAGCATGGAAAGCAGACATTAAACGATGATGATGTATATAATCATAAAATTTACCTATGAGGTTTTTACTTCCATGTTGACCAACTGCTGAAAATCATGGATTTTTAACCTATGTTATAATTCATATATATATAAATGTATATATATATATATATATATATATATATACATACATATATATCTATATATGTATATATTTATTTATTTATGAGTTTCAGCCAAGTAGCTGTGGTCATGCTGGAGCACCACTGTGATTTCCCGTCTTTATGCCGTGCTCTCTTCACGTTCCTTGCATGGCTCTTCTCCAATCAAGAGTGTTGATGGCACATCTGGTGTATAAGAGAGTTTGACATCGCTGCCCTAAACTGTGTCTCATTTCGAGCTATTGGTTCGTCTGGTATCGTGGGGAGGAAAGCGTCGAGTTTTCTCTTGAAGACCTCTATATCCATGTCTTGCAGCTCTCTCAAATGTTTTGGCAGGGCATTGAAGAGCTGAGGTCCTCTGAAACCGAGGCTGTTGCAGTACCTCATTCTTATGTGAGATGCAGTGGACAGCACCTTCGGTACCATGCAGTGGCGACCTGAGCGGGCATTCTTGTAGTACTTGATGCCAAAGTTTGGGACCAGTCCTTCCAGTATTTTCCATATGTATATTATTACATATCTCTCCCGTCTGCGCTCCAGAGAGTAGAGACCTAGTGCTTTCAGTCACTCCCTGTAGTTCATCTCTT
>NC_068989.1:32369164-32371310 GCF_001194135.2 Octopus bimaculoides | reverse complement strand
ACAACTGAGAGCAATAGTCTAGGCAGCTCAGAACAAATGTCTTCCATAGAGTCAACATGATTTTTTGATCCCTTGTTCAGAATGTCCTCAGTATCCACCCTGCCAGTTGTCTGCACTTTGCTGTCAACTTGACATTGTGCATGTGAAATGATGCATCACTACACATGTTGATGCCCAGGTCTCTTACTGTTTGTGGTTCTGGGATTGCAGTACCTCCAGGTCCTGTGTATGCCAGTTGGGAGGCACTTGTGGCCTTGTAGCGCAGTACTTGAAATTTTTTTGCATTGAACTGCATATTATTTTGCTCTGCCCACTTGTATATTGCATTTAGCTCATTCTACAGACTTATAATATCATCAGGATTCTTTATTGCCTGAGATAGTTTCGTGTCATCAGCGTAGCTAGTGACCGTGGGCATGTCCAGAAGGGCCACTATGAACAGTATTGTCCCCAGGACAGTTCCTTGCGGAACGCCGCTCAATATTTGCGTTTCCCTAGATAGTTCTCCATTGGCTGCAACTGTCTGACTTCTACCATTCAGGAAGTCATGCAGCCATTCTCCTAATTTACCAGCTATGCCAAGGTTTCGCAGCTTGTGACATATCAAGCCATGATCAACTTTGTCAAAGGCCTTTGCAAAGTTGAGATATATCACATCGACATTTGAATGGTCAAGTAGCTGCTTCAGGAGCTAGTCATAATGCTGCAAGAGCTGTATGAGGCAGCTTCTACCTGGACAGAAACCATGCTGGGTCTCATTCAGCAAGTCATTTTCTTCTAGGAACGCAATCAACCTCCTTCTGACAATTCGTTCCATGTCTTTGCTAATATGTGAAGTCAGAGAGATGGGCTTGTAGTTCCTATCCTCTGCTCTGCTTCCACCTTTATGGATAGGACATATTGTGCCTTCCTTCATCTTTTTGGGAAGTTTACCACTTGCAAGGAAACTCTGGAAGAGTATCCGGATTGGTCCCGCTAATTCTTGTTTACACAACTTTAGGAGGATGGCTGGGAAACCATCAGGGCCAGTTGCCGAATTTGAGCTCATTTCGTTTATGGCAGCTATTACATCTTCCTCTTCAATGTCAATGTAGGTAATGGATGCAGTCTTTTTCTGCTGAGTGATATTGTCAAGGAAATCAGCTGGGTTCTTTATCTGCATGTGACTCAGAGAAGTGAAAACACTCTTGAACTGTGCACTGAGCACTTAACTTATCCATGTGGGGTGTGCAGTCAGTGAGCCATTAGGCAGGAATAGGGGTCCTATTTTATACTGTGCAGTCTCTTTTGCAAATCTATAGAAAGCCTTGGGGTTTGTTTTTATGCTTTCTACTGCTCTCTTCTTCTCTTCTCTCTCCTTTTCATGTGAGAGTTTGATCTTGTTTTCTATTTCTAACAGTGTTAGTTTTAATTTAGCCCTTTTCCTATCCTCCTGTTCTCTATTTAACTGGTTTGAGACCTTTGTTCTGTGTCTCATAAGGATTTTTCTGTCTCTGGGAATTCTATTGGCATGTTTGCTGATCTTTCTTTTTGGCACGTATTTGGCACATATATCTTGTATGGTTGACATAAAATGACTTAGTTTGAGGTCATCGTCTTGTATAGAACAGCTGTCATGCCAGTTTTGATTTCGAATCTCTTTGAGGATTGACTTTCCTGTGGAAATTCAGGTTGGCTATGGCTTGAGTCCTCCTGATGGGGTGGGTGTCAGTGGGTCGTCTAGGACCATACACAGTTAATTCTATAATGTTATGATCTGAGAGAGATGTAGGTGTTACTTTCACATTATGGATTAGGCTCACATTGCTTCCCCTGGTTGGTTGGAGTATCACTTGTTCCATGAACAGCATGTTGGAGAGTTCTAACAAAGATGTTGCCTGGCTTTGTTCATCGAGTAACATCCCAGAGAGGATGTGACCTTCAGGCCATTTAACATTTGGGAGGTTAAAGTCGCCTAGGAAAAATATATTTGTGTTGGTCCAGATTTGTCAAGACCTCTTCTATGCATCTGAGGCTATCCTCAAATTTACCTTCCTGCTTTGCGGTATTTGGTGGACGGTATGTTGAGCATACAACTACATCAATTTGTTTTATGTGTACTATTAAAGTATCACAGACAGAGTTTGAGTGTGATAGGAGTAGTAGG
>NC_068989.1:32368089-32368851 GCF_001194135.2 Octopus bimaculoides | reverse complement strand
CTGGTGTTAGCGGTGGCCATCCCTGATCCATCATCTGTGGTGGTCTTGGACAGTGGTTTGTGTGGTGTTGACTCTGTACCCTCTGTATCCATGTTAGTTGATGTACTATTTTCTGAGACATGCTTAAAAAAGTTTGCTGTTCAGCTGCTGCAGTTCGTACAGCCTCTGCATACAGCCTTTTGTTGGGAGCAGAAGGAATATATGGACTTCTCTCTTTGTGAGTCCTGTTGGTTCTTGGTGGATTATGGGTATGCAGGTTTAAGCTTTTTGGTCTCCCTTTTCTGCGCTCCCGTTTATTTTGTTGTGAGTGATCATCTAGCTTATTTAGCTGATGGTGTTTGGGATGGGCAAATCTGCAGTTTCGTCCCTTTTCCCCGTGCCAACAGGTACCATTTAGGTAGAATTTACAGATAATCTGTTTCTTTTTCTTTCTCTTTGTATAAATATATATATATATATGTGTGTGTGTGTGTGTGCGTATATGTGTATATATACATATATATATATACATATATATAGAGATATACACACATATATATATACACATATATATCATCATCATCATCATCATCGTTTAACGTCCGCTTTCCATGCTAGCATGGGTTGGACGACTTGACTGAGGACTGGTGAAACCGGATGGCAACACCAGGCTCCAATCTAAATTAGGCAGAGTTTCTACAGCTGGATGCCCCTCCTAACGCCAACCACTGACAGAGTGTAGTAGGTGCTTTTACGTGTCACCTGCACAAAGGCCAGTCAGGC
>NC_068989.1:32364269-32367989 GCF_001194135.2 Octopus bimaculoides | reverse complement strand
ATATATATATATATATATGCGCCTGTGTGTGTATATATATATGTATATGTATTTTTATATATATGTATATGTATATATGTATTTTTATATATACATACATATATATATATATATATATATATATATATATATATATATATATTAATAATATTATTAGGGATAAAAATACAAATTTACAGGCAAAAACTCAATTAAATTCAATTTATTAAAAATTAATATTAAATTAAGTTTCACAGTATAAAATATAGATATATAGTTTTAGGGAAAAGAACCAAGGTTCATGAACTCATCGATGAAAATCCACTGTCACATAATAAGTAAAAGCACAATAAATAAGTATAGTATAATACAAAGTAAATATCATAAGATAATGATAATCAAACGACTACACGTGTTTTATAACCAATTTTCAAATAGAAAATATATTTAAATCGATTAAAATTATCGAAAATCAATTCTATTAAAAAATATAACTAATCTTCAGGTCAAAATACAACAATAATAATAATAAAAGAATGTATATATCAATCAACAATAAATAACAAATGAATGTAAATAAAATACTTATTATATTAAGATAGAATAATATTATTAAAAATATCAGAATTATAAACGTTCCATAATTATCTTTACGTTTATTATAATATAAGCTAACAAGAATATTATATGCAAAAGCTAATTTTATCGAATCTTTCGTTTAAAATACAATTTGAACGAAGTTTTAGGTTAAAATAATAAAGATAGATATAACACTTATCTAAACGATGCAATAGTTTAAAGTAAATGATTTTAAACTAAAACATTTATTAGAAAGAAGTCTCGTGAAAATATTACGTAAAGAAAAAGAATAGAATAAATAGATATAAAAACATGAACGAAAATTTTATTATGAATGAAAGATTAAACTTTATATAACTTAAATCATAATAAAACAATTAACGATATTGTATAATCAAAGAAATTAAATAAAAAGACTAGTTATTCATCCCATAAAATAAAAATAAATATTAAACAGTATTAATGGAAAAAATTCAACCCTAATTTAATCGAAAGTCTTGGTTTAGGCTAAGATGATAAACTTACTACTAATTAATTTAGTGTTAAAAAAGCTATCGACTAAATTTATCATTTTAGCTTATTTCGTATATATTATTTAAAATCTATAATTACTTAGAATTTAACGTTCATTAAAATATAGCTAATTGTTTTATTACGATGTAAGTTATATAAAGTTTAAATCTTTCATTCATGATTTTATAAATAATTCTTTCATTCATGTTTTTATATCTCTTTATTCTATTCTTTTTCTTAACGTAATATCTTCACGTGGACTCTTTCTAATAAACGCTTTAGTTCTGAGTTTAACGTCTAAATTTTAGTTTAAACTGCAGCAGCGCAGCGATAAGTATCGTTTTACCTTTGTTAAATGACTTTATATCATTGTTTGAAAAAAATATGTATTTTTATTTTGATTCAATTGATTTTTAATGATAATTTTAGTCGATAGCTTTTTTAACACTAAATTAATTAATTGACAATTTATTTGTCTCTTTGTGTTTTCTCGATGGTGCTGTATGAATACTTGACGTGGTTTTAGACTCAATTTTTGATTGCTATCTCTAGCACGGTGATATCCTTTAGATACCCTTAATTATAATTTTAATAATAATTATTACCTATAAGGTTTTTATTCCCATGCTTGATATGATCGGTATTTTAAATAAGGATCTTATCCTTATTTATACAAATTTATATATCTATACATCTATCTATCTATCTGTATATATATATATATATATATATATATATATATACACACATGTCTATACATATATCTATGCATATATCTAATAGGTATACATATATCAGTTTATGTATATATTAATATTATCTCAGTTTAAAAAAAATCTGACAATGTAAATATGTTAATAGTTACCATGGGTACCAAAAATTACACAAAAAAAAACAGGATATCACACCCGTTTTATAGGTAGAAATACCAAGTTGAAGTGATGCATTTTGAGTAGATATGAATAATAACAACAGATGGAGCAAAACGAATATAAATAAAAGTTCCTTTAATTCCTACACATGTTTCAAAATATATGTGTGCTCTTCTCCAAAGAAGTAAGAGCTGCTGGAATTCCACATATATTCATCGTCAGGGAACCAACATATAAAAGCAAGACAAATGAGAAATGATGAGGTAACTTACGAGCTATAATATTACTTGGCCATGTAATATTATAGCTCGTAAGTTACCTCATCATTTCGCATTTGTCTTGCTTCTATATGTTGGTTCCCTGATGATGAATATATGTGGAATTCCAGCAGCTCTTACTTCTTTGGAGTAGAGTACACATATATTTTGAAACGTGTAGGAATTAAAGGAACTTTTATTTATATTCGTTTTGCTCCATCTATTGTTATTGTTCATATATACATATATCTCTATATATACATATCTCTCTCTCTATATATATATATATACATATATCTCTCTCTCTATATATATACATATATGTTAGGTTGTTTGACATGAAATGTCACGTTTTTAATTACTTGTTATTTCAGTTATTTGTACCTTGCATTTAATCTTGACTTTTTTTCTTTTCCAACAATATTGGTATACAAAATTTGTACCTACAGACTTTATGAAAATGATAACAATGAAACTATGTTGAGTGATTTTCTCGTATGAGTATACAACTGGGTCACTCTGCCACAGAAGTATGGAATATCAAATGGGCCTTTGATAATGGTTTTATTGACATCAGAACTGTTCAGAGAGAGTTCCAAAGCTCTCATTCAGATGACAGCCTTAAAATTAAACCAAGGAGTAGGCCAAAATCAGTTATTCGGCATGATGGATTAAATGCTTTGGTTGAACAAAATCTGAGAATGAAGGTTTGAAAATTTTCATCAGAACTCCAAACATCTTACACAAATGTTTTTGGATGCCTGTAAACAATTGGAAAAGTCAAGAAAATGAATGAGATTCAGAAAAACAGACACCTCGAAGTGTGCTCCTTATTGCTTTCTCGATTGGAAAAAGACCATTTTTGCATCAAATCATTACTTGTGATGAGAAATTGATACTCTTTAAAAATAGCAGGAGAACAGGGCAGTGATTAGATGCAGGAGAGTCACCTAAACACTACCCAAACCCACCACTGCACCCTAAAAAGTTAGTGGTCACTGTATAGTGGTCTGTGAAGGGAGTTATTCATTATTCATTTTTGCAACAAGGAAAAATGGTAACAGCAACATCGTATTGCCAGGAAAATGATTGTAAGCACGAGAATTTGAAAAAGAAGCAGCCCAGATTAGTGAATAGAAATGGTCCAATTTTGCTCCATGACAATGCACATCCTCACACTCCTCAAGCTACGTTCCAAAAATTGCAAAGCCTGAATTATGAGATTTTGCAGTATCTTCCCTATTCCCCTGATATCTCTCCTACTGATCATCACTTATTTAAGCATTTTGAGCTTTTCATAAGCAATAAAACATTCTAGAGAAAAGGTAATTGAAGCATTCGGGCAGTTTATCACATCAAAAGATGAATTCTTTTTTAAAGATGGAATATATGACAGAGAAACATTGGGTAAACATCATAAATGAACATGGATCATACTTTGATTAAAGAAGAAACATTTTCTATTCCCATATGCTGCAAAACAGACTTTAGATCATCTAACCACATACAATATTTTTCAC
>NC_068989.1:32362620-32363728 GCF_001194135.2 Octopus bimaculoides | reverse complement strand
ATGAGTACAAAAAAGGAAACTCTGCAGCCAAAGTGACTCGAAACATACACTCAGTTTATGGGAAAGGATGCTTGAATGAAAGAACTTGCAGGAGATGGTTTGCAAAATTCAGAAGTGGAGATTTCAGCCTTGAAGATGAAGATCGAACAGGACGTCCAATTGAGTTTGATGATAAGCTCCTTTGGAATTACTTGAAGAAAATCCTGCATTATCAGTTGAAGAATTGGCAATAAAGCTTAGTTCAAATCATACAACTGTTCATCGTCATTTTCAACAATTTGGAAAGGTTCTTAAACTTGGAAAATGAGTGCCTCATGAATTGTCCAAAAGTAACCGCAAATCCTGAGTTGACATCTGCTCTTCTCTCCATTCTCGCAGACTCATTCACCATTTTTGGATAGACTTGAGACTGGTGAAGAAAAATGGATCTTCTATCGAAATGTTAAACGTCGTAAACAGTGGCTTGGTAAAAGGGAAAAAGCTCAACTACAATCGAGAAAGGAACTTCATGGGAAAAAGGTTCTTCTCTCTATCTGGTGGGATTGCAAAGGAGTAATTCACTTTGAATTGTTACCACCTAATGCAACAATCAATGCTCAAGTCTACTGTCAGCAATTAGAGTGTTTGAACCAAGCTTTGAAGAAAAAAGACCTGCTTTAGTGAATCGAAAAGTGATATTTCATCAAGACAATGCGTGACCCGACACTGCAAAGATCACATCACAGAAGATCGAAGAGCTTAGTTGGGAAAAAAATTCCTCATTCACCTTATTCTCCCAACCATGCTCCTTCAGACTACCATTTATTTCATAGTTTACAGAATCATTTGGGGGATATAACTTTTGCAAACCAGGAGAAGGAGGTCAAAACTGACATTTCAGAGTTCTTTGATTTGGAAGCAAAAGAGTTTTACATTGATGGGATTAAAAAGCTTGTAAATAGATGGAAGGAAGTCATATATAATCAGGGAAAGTACATTGATGATTAAATATCAATTAAATATAACATTTGATCACTTGTTTTCTGTATTCAAAATTCGGACAGAACTTATGGGATGACTTGATATATATATATATATACATATATATATATATATATATATATATATA
>NC_068989.1:32351589-32357852 GCF_001194135.2 Octopus bimaculoides | reverse complement strand
TTTAAAGGCCTTATTAATCGAATATAAAGTATTATCTGGAACTATCTTATATTTTTTATTCATTTCTTTCTCTAATAAATAATCATATAGTTTTACATCTAGTTTATATAGGTTCCTAGTTTTATCAGATTGTACAATAATACCATCCATATTTCTAAATTGTTTAATTTTAATGGCTAAATTTCTTAAATAATCATTATGTCTATTTGGATATTTATGAAATTTAATATTTTTCACTACTTTCCAAATACTATCCTCTAAAGTCTGTAAATCCCTATTATACGGTGGTTCTTTTCTAGATTTAAATTTAGAACTAATATAATCTAAATTATCTACATCATGAATATTAGTAATATTATGATTATTATTAAAATAAGCTTTCCATTTAATTCTAGTAATAAAGTCCTTAATATTATTAATAAGTTTCAAAATATATTCCTTTCTAGATGGGATGGGGATATCCTTCATAGATGAATTCCAAAACAGTGGCTCAATCCTACCTGTAAATTCCATAATCAACGAAAAATTATTAATTTTTCTATATGTGATAGTGGATTTTCATCAATGAGTTCTTGAAACTTGGTTATTTTCCCTAAAACTATATGTTTTATATAAATATATATATATATAATCAATGCAAAGAACAAACAATTAAAAAACATAAAAAAAGAAAAATAAGAGAAATCAAATGTGAGGATGTGCACAAGCATTATATTAATTTGACACTTGGTGAAAGGAGAGAGTCGTTAACGTTTCAAGCATTGGTCTTAATTGGAAAGAGGTAAGTCAAATGAGAAAGAAGGAAAAATCGCAAACAATTTACATTTCTGTATTGACAAGAAATGGGAGGAGAAAGTGGTTTCCGGGACAGGAGAGTGTGAAAATGGTCAATATATGTTTGTGTGTATGTGTGTTAGTGTATGTTACTGTCAGAGGTCAATAAGTCAGCAGCTGTAGTGAATGGGTAGGCGTGGCTGTGTGTTGGCATGTGTGCACAGACAGATAGGAATGTGTGTGTGCACATGCATATAGGTGCTGAGAGGTCATAATAATTGTCTATCAGAAAAAGTACACATTTCTCATATCACTCTATTTTGGCTTGGTGCAAGGATACAACCTGAAATTGACTAAGTATAGTCTTGTTATGCACTTTATTAACCCTGGAATCTGAATACAATACTTACTACAAATTTTAAAGTAATTTGTTTGGTGCCAAACGAATCCTGTAATTCACTGCCTTAACCCATATATCAAGAGCAAAATAAAGGGCTTTAAGTTTGGATATATTTTATTTTCTTCAACTATTTCTGTAATAAACATAAAAAGTGACCTCAAACCATTTTTCATTCCTGCAATCAAATTAGCTGGGATGGTGCTACTATACACAGAAACATCTTAGACTATATCCAAAGTATGTCCACTCAACTAATCAACATCATGTTACTCATCAATACACTCCAGCTTCAAGCTCACAGATGTGAAGTCTCCTCCTTTCATACAACAGTAGCTGTTGCTACTTGGTACTGGCTGGTCTTGTGCTGCCTACATCTAGGTACTCCCAACTTGCTCATATCTTCTCATATCACCCATATGTACCCCACCACCTGGCACAAAGTCCATTTTTTCCAGAAAGTTGCTCTTTTGCAATTCCTTTCTGTTCAAGATGAACATTAACCAGATTGGTTTCACCAATTTCAGAAACCCTTATGAAGTCTATAGGTACAGACCCTTTCCCCCCCAAAAACATCATGAAATATTTTAAATATTGGTGCATTCTTTTTTAAAGAATACTGGGAATCGCTATGTTATTGCCTTCTTGAAAATCTTGCTGCAACAAGAATTCTGTAACACCAACCTATTTTCCCACTGACATCCATGTTATATATTGAAATGCATTCTGATGAACGAAGTACAACTACATTTATACATGAAAATAAGTTTTAAGTACACACAGTATAAGAGAAATTACATAAGGGAATAAATAATATAGTAATATTATAGTTGGGTATGTACTCCTTACAACAGATGTTGGAGGTGGTGCAGTGGGGAGGTGTAAGGAGGAAGAGCAATACTATTTCCAGTTAGGGGCCACCAAACTTTTTTCACAGCAGGCCAGATAATAGAATGATGAGTACGGGCTGCATAATCATTTTGTTCAATTCAATGAATACACAAAGAAATAAAGACAATCAACATATTTATTTACCAAAAAGTTATCAAAGAAGGCAACTTTAATAATAATAATAATAGCCACTGGATTTGGTTAAAAAGAGACGATGAGCGATGGCTAGAGAAATATTGAGCTTTGTTTAATAATCAGTTGATCTAGCAAGCGGGGCCTCATATCAGTGAGGAGGGGGGGGGCGGTGCGCATTGATGCCGTCGAGAGGTAGGCCCCGAAACGGCGCGCATTCTCTCCTGAAGACCCCATACACTTGCTGGCTTCCGGTATACGGAGTTCTTGACTGGTAGCACTTGCATGTGCAAGTTGTTTGCAAGACACACCTAGTGTGCACATATCCAAATCTCACAAACTAAGTAGCGTAAAAGGTTACTGAGATTTGTGAAATTGGTGTTTAGCTTTTAAGATATCATCATTTGCTTTGGAATTGCTTTCAAATGTTCATCAGTCAACTTCGTTCAATGTGCTGATTTCACATACTTCATTTTTGAAAATGTTTGCTCACAGACATAAGTTGTTTCAAACACTGATGCAATACTAGAGGCAAATTTCCTCAACTTTGAAAACTCATCATCAAGTAAGCAGCAATAAAATTCAACAAGTTTTTTTTCTCTGTGATTCTCTTTCAACAAGTCATTTGCTTGCAAATCAATGAGCACCAACTGTAGTTCAACTGACATATCATCAAGGTTACAATCAGATGGATTCTGGAACAGAAGAATGTCACTCTCAATTCTGCCGAGATCTGAAAATCTCTCCAAAAAGTGCTTATTTAACCCTTTCATTACTGTATTTATTTTGAGATGCTCTGTGTTTCTTTCAATTACTTTAAATATAACAAAGAATTTAGTAAAATAACTTAGTTATCATTCAGCTTGTGTTAGGAACATAAATTGTGACTAAGGTTTGGTGGAAGATTTTAAGTCAAAACTTATGAAAACAAGACATTTGCACTCAGAGGTAGAGCCGGTTTCAGTCAGGTTGGTAACGAAAGGGTTGTCATGAATAATTTTCAGAAACTTGAAGCTGACATCTTCTGTGATTCCAGTGCAAAACTCTTTGAAACACTGAAAATAAGAGATGTTTCTTCCTTCCAGTTGTGCTTAAAACAATGATAACTTTCTCTGAAATCCTTTGATGATTCTGTAGAGATCATAGATAAGGTTATCCTTTCCCTGAAGTTTCAAGTTCAATTCATTCGTGCTGATGTATAATGCAATGTATAAATAGAGTGCCCGGGAGTTGAAGATCTTCCAACTTAGTACTGATCTGCCCCACCAGACACTTCCTCACTCCAGCCATGTTTTTCCCTCCATCAACTATCGAAGCTGCAAAGTTTTCTGTACTTCCATAAAAATGTCTTCTCCAGTTGATCCATGCATGCTGCAAATGGATGCCAACTCTTCTGTGATCTGAAAATCCAAATGAACACAAGAAGTTGTGATATATTGAAGAGATCAATAGACTTATCCAGTACCAGAGAATACCACAATAAGTTCTTAGCTTTCTCACATATCTGTAGCACTATATTCTCTCCAAGTTCTTCTGTTCTCTGCACAACTGAACTTGCTGAAAGGCTGATACTTCCAAACAAATTGGCTTTTTCAGGACACAAGTCATTTGCTGCTTTCTTCATACACTCTTTGATGAAGTTGCTGTCAGTAAATGGTTTCCTTCGTTCAGCTATCTCATGCACTATTTTGTAACTTGTATGAGTGACATTCATTTTCAGCAAACATTCTACAACAAAATGTTTAAACTCTGCAATGTAAGTTAAAACATGATTGCTGTAGAAATGGACTCTCAATGCAGGTACTTACACAAAAGGTAGATTGTGGCAGTGGGCCAGATGAACTGACCTCGCAGGTTATAGTTTAGTGACATCTGCTGTAGATCATCAGCATCTGGTCTAAAGGTGAAGAACTTACCCAAATTTATGGTGCACCATTTTCTTTTGTACAGTTATGTTAGAACTAAGCCTAGTTTGAACTCCTCCAGTAATTTTTGTTTCTGCAGGGGAAAAATCAGTAAAGTCACAAATACAGTCTGCCCATGTTTTCTAAACACTATTCATAGCCCAGATCTCCGTTATGCTATCCATAGCATCTATTATTTTGAACTTTTTCCAGAAATCTTCAACTGCAGCTTTAATATCTTTATCAATGACTTTTCTGAGTTGTTGCAATGTTCTGAGATAATATTTGATATTAACTATTACACATTAATTTATTTATTGTTCTTGGAGATATATTCCATTCTCACTTATCAGAAAGATCATTTAAGTTCAGTGGGAGGCTTGGTGCATGTCTAAAAGGAGTAAAATTTTACTGGAGGTATTTCACCTGGCACTATACTTTCTGCAGTAGGTAGCACAAAAACAGTTTGTAAACCAGTTTTGGAAAGGGCTTATTGTCATCCAAGACCTCTTATTTGAATACCAAATCAGACAGATTGAACTTAAAATAATTCTTGAAAGTCCTTGGACTTTTGTTCTAGTGTGTAGCCCCTCCTATAGGTCCTCAGAAGAAACAGGAGCAGCTTCTGTAGAGCACTGGTCATTTTAATGTTGTACAAATTAAGGAACTCCTCAACCTTCTTGATATTGCCCCTGGTTCTATGACACAAACTTCTGGTTTTCAAGTGACCTAAATTAAAACCTTCCATTAACATTGTGTTAATCTATGCTCCAAACACCAGCTTAATTGACAAAGTTATTTAACAAAATTCTTGATTATTTTCAAAGTTAATTGAAACAAAATCAGTAATTTCAATAGAAATATGATAACAAATGGGTTAAATGTTTCAAACCAGTTTTACTAGCCAGAAAAGGTTTTGCATCAGGAATTGTGCTTCCTCTGTCTGCAAATCATCATACAAACTTTTAGTTTTCACTTGAAGGACTATCATGCCGATCAGCACACTAAGTTCATTCTGATCATAGATCCACACTCAGAAGCTATTTCATATTAAGTCATCAAATCTTATGAAAAAAAAAATTCACAATGTCAGCCTTTAACTGAGTAGCTGTTTGAGCACTCAACCTAATTTTGCCTTTGTCATGTATTGTTAATGTCTTTGCAATATGGATGAGTTTTTCTCCTGCATAACCTTTGTAAAACTTGTTCACTATCCATCCAACAGAATCCTTTTTTGCATTACTGCTTTCACTTCCATTTGGTGGCCCTTTTGTAGTTGTCTTAAGTAAGGACAATGTACTATAGTATACTTTTCTAGTTAAATCAAAAGTGGCAGTATTAGACAAGAAAACCACATCAAATAGTAAAACACTAGAATCTAAGGAAAATAGCAGTGTTCTATAATGGCAAATTGTAGTGGATGCAAGAATGGAAATGAGAATATAAAAGAAGTGGAGAGATGTTGAAAGGTGAGAGCTGTACATTGTGAAAGAGAGTACTGTCTAATTAATGTAAGTAGTAATACCCAAGTCAGTTGAATAGGTGCATGCAAAAGGTGAAGGTGGAACAGAGAAGAAGTAGGTGTTGGCAAGAATATTGAGAAATGAAAAGGGGATTTGAAATAGTGCACACAAAAAGCAAGGTGGACAAGGAAGGACGGGGATAAATATATGTTGAAAAGAAGGTTGAGAGCAAGAGAAAAAAAGAAGTTTATAGGAATAAAAAAAATTAATTCAAAGAACTGTACCAGTAGGCTGTAAGCAATGAAAATGTACAGAGAATGTAGACAGAAAAATGACAAAAGGAGTAACTGGGTATATCAAAGTATCATCTATTTATAAAACTGAGAATATGTATTTGTCTGTCTCTGTACATCACTAAAACTGGAGAACTACCGAACAAATCTCGTTCACATTTTACACATGCCTTAGTCCATGCGGTGTAATGGGCCAAAATACTTCTTGCCTAATATGAGCCCAGAGCAATCTCTTAGTCTGTTTCCGTATTACGTGTAAAAAGTAAAAGAAAGCATCTCTGTTAATGCTTCCACCAATATATGGTTTCAATTTCAATTACTTTCATTATGTATCTATATATATTACTTTCAATGTGTATTTGTATACGTTTATATACGTATGTGTATATATATATATATATATATATAT
>NC_068989.1:32343769-32351365 GCF_001194135.2 Octopus bimaculoides | reverse complement strand
TGAGCGAAAACACCTAAAGCTCCATGAGGCTCCGGCAGGGGATGGTGGCGAACCCTGCTGTACTCTTCCACCACAACTTTCTCTCACTCTTACCTCCTGTTTCTGTTGTGCCTGTAATTCAAAGGGTCAGCCTTGTCACACTGTGTCACGCTGAATATCCTCGAGAACTACGTTAAGGGTACACGTGTCTGTGGAGTGCTCAGCCACTTGCACGTTAATTTCACGAGCAGGCTGTTCCGTTGATCGGATCAACTGGAACCCTCGACGTCGTAAGCGACGGAATGCCAACAACAACATATATATGTATGTGTGTGTATATATGTACATATATATATGTGTATGTATATATATGTATAAATATATATATAAAAGAGATGAGGACCAAAATCCTTATACTTCATTCACTGTATATTTATGTATATATGTAGGAGAATATACAAATAATAACATATGTATGTATATGTATATGTGTGTGTGCACCCCCACCATTGCTTGACAACCACGTGTAGAAGGAAAGTGTCAAATTTGTTGGCGGAACTACAGATTTCTGTCCCCCCACCCACCAAATTTCAATGATCATAACTTACAGAAAAATGGTTATTTTTTTCATAAAATTTTCTACGTATATACAAAATTTTGTGGGGTAAGTGTTTTAGGAAGGGGTGGGTATTTTCTGAAAATTCACCGGAGTCTACTTTAATTCGTCTTAACTGTCCAGAAAATGGATATTTTTAAATGAAATTCTCTACTAAGTGTCTTAGGAGGGGGCAGAGAATTTCTGAAAATTTATTGGAGTCTACTTCAATTCATCTTAACTTTCAAGAAAATGGATATTTTTTAATGAAATTCTCTACAAATATTCCTTGGAATATTATTAGATTAGATTCACTTCTTTAAAAAGGCTTGTCAATGTCAACTTGTGGTATTGACATAAAAACGGCGAAGTCTGTCCCTGTCTAATTTTAATGTTTTTATTTCAAGTTTTAATTTCCTATTTGTAAACAACTACGATAAATTACTGAAAGAAATATTTACTAAGTTCACAAATTTAAATATTCGGTACAAGATAGTTTTCAACATGCTTTTATTCATATGATTTTTTTTCTTTCCATGTCCATATTATTCATTGTTTGCAATGTTATCTCTCTCTCTCTCTCTCTCTCACACACACACACTCCAGGTTTGATTTCTTTATTACACAAATATCACGTTAAAATTTTGCAATTCAACATGGGGCATCCAACAAATATGGACATTATTCTGCTGGAACTCACACACTTCGTTAGTTTACATAAATTTTTTTAATTTTCTTTTTTATGCCGTGTTCAGCTCAATGCATATGTTTTTGTATGTACATTTGTATACATTTATGTATGGGTTGTGTGTCTGTGTGTGTGAGTGAGTGAAGGGGTGTGTTGTCATGTATTCGTACATACATAAACACACATGCATCCATCTTTTTGGTATGTATGTGTGTGGGAGAGAGAGTGATGTCTAAGTGGCACTCTCTCTCTCTCTCACACACACGTCTATTTCATCTGATCTTTGATATTGCATGCATATGTATCTGATGAAAGAAAAGCATGCATTAAATCTTCACATCTATGGAATAAAGTACTGAAATTCTCCTTCATTACATGGAGACCAATGTGCATAACAGTTTTCAACCTGGCTCCTCCAATTACAAAATGGGAAAGTACCATTTGATGGAAATGGTGATATCAGTTTGGCCCATATTGCTATCATAGTGAATTCCCCAGCTGAATTGAAGAACAGGGTCTTTCTTGATGCTCCTGGTGACACAGGTAAAATATTTGTCACATTGCTTCTCTCCAAAGGTAAAATATTTGTAACATTGCTTCTTTCCAAAGTCAAGCAACAGAAAAAAAAAAAAAAAAAAAAAAAAAAAAAAGAAAAAGCAGTTGCTGTACCATTGTCTGGCTTTGCTGCCACCATTTTCCCAAGAGGACAAACAGCTCATTTTGCTTTTAAGTTACCACTAAACCCGGTCACAAGTGAATTCAGAATTGATTTCCCAATTAAAGAATGAATTGATTTTAGAATAACAAATTTCTATACAACATATTTTGCATTTTTCTTCCAATATGCTAGTCATTTATATCTTATTTGTTTCAGACAGGCTGCTGCCATGCTGGAGCTCCATCTTGAGTTTCAGTAGAATGAATCAACCTCAGTACTTATTTTTTTTAAAGCCTGGTACTTAGTCTATCAGTCTCTTTTGCCAAATTGTTAAGTTATGGGGATGTAAATACACCAACACCAGTTAAGTGGGTGGTGGGAGACAGAAATGACAACACACAGAGACAAAACCATGTAGTTGGGAAGCAAACTTCTTACCACATAGTCAGGCCTACAACCACAATTCAAATAATGTTGCTTGGGGCTAAAAAAATGTGAACTAAGCACACTTCTGTGCAAGAAACAAAGTTTAGCTTATTTTCAGAACTTCCTGTTCATACCATATGCATTCTTTATTTTGCCTGTGGTTTATTAAATGAAAAATAAACTTACAACTGATGACCGAAAAAATTCAAACTGCAGCCTTTTGATTTTTAATACATGAATTCTGCTTTGACACACAAACTGTGCTTCAATACTAGTTTGAAATATGCAAACTTATGCTTTCAATGGCTTGTTGTTGTCATCTTAATCAACACCATCCTCATTTAGTGTCTTCAATACTGGCAGGAGTTGGATGATTTGACAGATTTGATGAATCGAAGGACTGCATTGTGCTCCAATATCTGCTTTGACATGGTTTGATTGGATGTGCCTCTTAAAATGCACCACTTTACAGAACATTGGGTGCTTTTTCAATGGCACCAACATAAATAAGGCCATCAAGTAACTCTCAAGAGAAAGAAGTCCTCTTGACAATGAAAGTATGGCAGAGAGGTGAGAAATGAGAAAGGGGCAAATATAATGAATGGTGAATAAGGGTGGGTAAAGAGCAGCAAAAAAATAATACAATAAATAGGGAGAAGGATGAGATGTTTGGTGGGTGTTGGTTGGGTAAATGTTGCAAGAATATGTGGGTAGGGGGAGTGAGAGATGTGTAATGATAAGAGAGGAGGTCAGAGGAACATAAAAGTCAGTCAATAGGAAGTAGTTCAGGGAAGAGATGATAAAAATTAGGATGGATGTCAAAAGGAAGCGATTCCAAAGAGTGGAAAAGATAATCAGAAGTAGAGAAGAGGATGATGAAAGTATTGCTATTATAACGTGCAAGTGGCTGAGCAGTCCACAGACACATGTACCCTTAACGTAGTTCTCGGTGATATTCAGTGTGACACAGTGTGACAAGGCCGACCCTTTGAATTACAGGCACAACAGAAACAGGAAGTAAGAGTGCGAGAAAGTTGTGGTGAGAGAGTACAGCAGGGTCCACCACCATCCCCTGCTGGAGCCTCGTGGGGCTTTAGGTGTTTTCGCTCAATAAACACTCACAACGCCCGGTCTGGGAATTGAAACTGCGATCTTATGACCACGTGTCCACTGCCCTAACCACTGGGCCATTGTGCCTCCACTATATATATATGTTCAAAAAAAGGAAAGACAAAAGAACAACAACAAAAAACAACGTGAGGACGTGATACAGATTGTGTTACTAGACGCTCGGGAAAGGAAAGAGAGAGAATATATATATATATATATATATATATACACACATTAGTACTTTCATCACATCAGTTTTGTTGTGATAGGCAGGTCTTATCAAGCACTGCATATTGATTCTTTGTCATCTCCATGAACTTCAAAATCCTGAGATCAGCCATCACTACTTCACCCCAAGTCTTCTTAAGTCTCTTTCTTTCACAAGCTCCGTCTACATTAAATGATCAGCTGCTTTATTTTTGAGAACTACTCATTGCACTGACATGATCAACCATAAATTACTAAACTACACTACTGTAACAAGGAAGACAAAACATTGCCAGTAGTTATTCCTGAAATTAAGTTTTTCAACATTATTGAATTCTCAACATACATTTTTGTCCGACACTACACAATTTTAACATGAGCTTCAAACAAGAATCCAACTTTCAGACAATGGTTACTTCAAGATCTGCTATCACACTGAGCATGAATTCCTTCCATCCACTTCTATCAGATGATACATAAGGCTACAGTCATTATATTACAGCTCCACTTTCTCTCTATAGGACTTTGTAATGATCCTGAATTATTAAAGACCACTTGCATCTCTTGCTTAATTTTCAGCTAACATCATCCTTTATTTCAGCCAGACTGCTAAGACCACTGGCCATGCTCAGTTCAGTCATGGAATAACCAACAATCTCTTGGCAGTGTTGATTCCTACCAACACTTTTTGCATGCCTACAAATCTACAGCATACATTTTATTTTGGTAAGCACTACTTTTTATTTATCAGAATTTTATATCCAGGTATTGCTAATATTTAGTGGGAAATTGGTTCACAGTATTTTTCGAATTTGACCATTCATTGAAGTGGTATTTAGTAGTAATCATATAGAAATTCTCTTCCCTGAGTAAAAACATTTTAATTATAACTATATAGGAATCAATGCTTACATGACATATGGAAAAAGAATAACCCTACAAAGCTTGGATTTCAACAAAAGAACTTGCCACTGAGGTTGAACATCATTATAATCATCATTTAATGTTCATGCTCCACACAGTTGGATGGTTTGACAGAATCTGATGAGCCCCAAGATTGCACTATGTTCCAATTCTGCTTTGGCATTGTTTCCACAGCTGGATGCCTTCCCTAAAAAGCCAATCACTTTATAGCATATACTAGGTGCATTTTTTGTGCCATACCAATGGCACTAGTGAGGTTGCGATGCAGTTCACAAGGCTCTGAGATCCAAGGCTGGGCAAGGGGCTTTATGCTAGGAGATAAAGAGTTGAAATGTAAGAGAAAGGGAGAGAGGAGCAAGTTGGTTTTTGTGGAGGAGTTACATGGTTATTCACATTTGGAGGAGTGCATGAAGAAGTGAGTAGGAACAGAAGAACTAGAAGTGTGGATGGGTGGAAGTTTGCAAGAGTACATGGGGGAGCAAGAGATGGGAGAACAGGAGAGGATAGGGGGAGTAAGTAACAACTGTAATGATTAGATGAGGTTGAAGGGTGGATTAAAGAGATGGATAATGGATGGGAGATGAACAATGATGCATAAGTTAGGGAAGGTAAGAAGAGAGTGGGCAGAGCAGCAGAATAGTAGAAGTAATAATAATAATAATCTTATAAAATC
Source organism: Octopus bimaculoides (assembly GCF_001194135.2). NCBI lineage: Eukaryota > Metazoa > Mollusca > Cephalopoda > Octopoda > Octopodidae > Octopus > Octopus bimaculoides. The sequence continues at coordinate 32,346,105 of NC_068989.1, read as the reverse complement.
TTAGAGTATGTGATATTATGGACATGTGATAAGAATGTTGCAGGAAAGAGTCGCAGGATGGATTCTTCAAGCTGAGCCAACCAACAAGAGATCTAGAGGTAGAGCAAGAAAGAAATGGTTGGATAATATCCAGTCTCAGTTGGTCATGCCTGAGAATCCAGCTGGAAAGTCTAATGACAGTTGCTTCTGATAGGACCCAATGGAGGAGGTGCCTGAGGAATCTACACTCATGACTGTCCCAGGAATAGTGGGCAGAGAAGATATAGGACTGGGTGAAGAATATGTTTTGGTAACCTTACACAAGTCTTCACCTTTAGATTATGATGGATTATTGTGGAAAATAACAGCCATAACCCAATGAAAGAAAACTGAAAGACTGATCTGAGAAAGTTAATCACAAATTCTGATATCCGCTTTTTCAAATAATCTACCTTGTAGGAAATGTAATTGTCCATGCATGCATCTGTTACAAGATTTGTAGATAATGTACAAATGCCAAATCTAATATCTTTATTCATAAGTTTATACATAATTATTGTGTTTTATCATCTCTCAACAAGTCATAAATAGCTTGGTGGATTTTATTTTCAGTAAAAAGTTCAATGGCAAACCAGTTCAACAAAAACAATTTTATGGCAGATTTTTCTTCCCATGACCATTTGCAACATCATTTACATATGATCCCACTGAATTTTACATGACTGTTAAGTTAAACATGGGAAATATATACATTTATTTGGAGTTGATATCTGATGAAATCAAAATCAGTGTTATTTGATGCCATTTCTATGGTCAATAATATTGAGATCTTAGCAACTTCTGTTGCCAGCAGAGACATCATTTTAAAGATCACAAACACACATGTACAAACATGCACACATGCATGCATACATACGCATTCACAATCAGATAATCAGCTTAAAATAAAGCATTTTAGGCAGTGTTGTTACATTATTTCAAAAAAATGCTCACAGTTTTTCTTTAGATATAACTAAATAATTTGAAAAAGTTTCTTTAGTTCAACAATCAATTGCCAATCATTTTTGGTCATTTCATCTCGAAAGTAGTCTTTTACCACATCAATGGATTGTCTGGAAATCTACAATCAAATAAAAAACAAAATTCATAACACGAAAGTTAAAATACATACTCAACATTTTTGTTGAATATATGTAGAATAAGAACTTTCTTAAAACCATTTCTATTTCTTATAAGAATGTCTATTAAATCTAAAGAATTTATGAGTGAGTTTGGTCTTAGATAAAGAAAAAAAAAAAGAAAAAAAACTCAAGTCAACTAGTTTTTGAAGATTTTCTCACTGAGAATGCTAAAAATGTTTTTGTTTTTAATTTAGCTGACACAGACACTCATATCAAATATCTTTACTACAAATTTGCAGTAGAGGTTACTGTTATTTCTAAATATACCTGTAACACTTCTAAATATTATAGGTATTTTCCAAGATCGCAGTATAAAGAAAGGAATTTTGAAGACATTTTAAACACCATTTTCCATTAATTGTACTATAATGGTCATTAAACCATTGACCAGGATCTACTAACAGACTATGTAAATTGAAATGACTGGCAGATTGGGCTAATTAAACATTTAAAAAGAACAAAGTATGACTAATGATTTCAAATTTCTCAGAATATTAACAATTCTCCAAAATTACTTACTTTACTCATTATCATGTCTGTATGATCAAAATGTCGTCCAAACATTTTTGGCGCTTCACCAGGGATTGGTTCTATTTTAATACACACTTCTTGCCCTTTTTTCGCAACCTCAACTTGTTTGTGGTTATTTTCTATACCACTTACACGACCAATTTCCACAAACTATAAATTGAAGAAAATACAATTATAGGAGAGCGAAGACAGCAAAAAATAAATCATGTTAAAAAGTTAACAGTAGATTGCTCCTGATTAAAATATAAGCAAATATACTGATAAACTCAAGCTTATAATCTACTGACATCCTATAGTCCTTAACCCTTTCTTTACCAAACAGCCCAAAGCTGCCTGAAAAAAATTTTGATTCAAATGACCAAAGCGCCCAAAACCACCTGTAATCACATATTCATATTTAAATAAGAATGTCAGAGCAAATCTCGTTAGTACATTCGTAAAAACATGCGATTGCACTGCGTAAACAATTGAACTAGTTTTGGACATCAACTGATGTGTTTTTTTAATTTTCTGAATTTTGGGAGATTTTTTTTTCCAATTTTTTTTCCTGTTTTTTTTTTTTCTGGGAAAGTTTGTAATTCTGACAAAAAATGGATACCAATCTCATTCTGTCAAGCAGCGAGACCGACAAAAAAAAAAAAAAAA
>NC_068989.1:32337157-32341379 GCF_001194135.2 Octopus bimaculoides | reverse complement strand
AGGACAAGTTTGTCAGGTAAAACACTGAATGCATTGTGTTTTTTAAAAGATTATTTTCGAAGGAAAGTGAATCATCAAGCAAGTCAAGAAACTTGATTGATTCTCAAAAATACGACTTGGAAAAACGTTGCATTCCTGATTAAATAAATATAATACCATTATTTTTTGTTATTGTTTGTACATAGATACAGATACAGGCACCACCAACATATTTGTGGATATCAGTCAAACTGTTACTTTCTCTCTTTCTCTGTGTATGTATATAAACAAAATACAATATATGACAAACTTCTTCGTTACAGGGACACCGCTCTAAATCCACGAAAACCGGTTTTTAACCGGTTTTGAGAATTACTTGTACTTAAACTCGGTTTTGTGCGAGCCCTAGTCTTTACCAGGAGAGCAAAGCTTTAGACTATTTCCTTTTACTTTTTCCTCTTAGCTTGTTTGAAATAATTATGGTGGAAACAAACTGTTATGGTGAAAGTAAACAAAGTGAAATAAAGGACAGTTTGTGATTTCCCACAAGCTTAAATGAAATTAGAGCATATTTTGCCATAATTATTATTATGGGCATTAGAAAGCTACTCAGAATTAAAAATTACTGGAGTAGTGATGAACCCTTTGCAGACGAACATGTCTCAAGTATAATGACAAGGACACGGTTTTTAAAATTGACGCAATATTTATATGTGAGAGACACGAGCAGTACACCCGTATTTGGAGAACCAGACTTTGATCCCTTATTTAAAATAAGACCCCTCATTGACTGTGTTCAAAACACATATAAAACAGTTTACAAACTAGGGAGATATCTATTCATTGATGAGGGTATGGTGGGCTATAAAGGCCGAGTGTGTTTTCAACATTATATGCCAGGAAGCCCACAAAATGGGGGATCAAAGTTTGCAAGACTTGTGAATCGAATGCTGGGTACTGCTCTGGATTTGAATCTTATTCTGGCAAAAGAGACAATTATCTAAGTCAGCATGGCCTAAGGTATGATGTGGTCAGTTTAGCATTTCCATACCATAACCAGGGCTGCATATAATTTTTTGAACAGTTTTTCAGTTCAGTCAAAGTTGTGGTGCATTTAGAAGCTGTGACAACGTATACGTGTGCTATAATAATTGCTAGTAGAAAAAGACTGCCATTGGATATAAAAAAAAGCAAAATTGAAAAAAAAAGGTGAAATAATTCTATGGCAGAAAGGAAATTTATTAGCGACCGCATAGAGATAAGTGGCAGATCAATTTTCTGTCTACCTGTGCACGGCCACATGTGGATGAAAATAGCACCCCATTTGTGAACCTCGATTACAACAGGTACATGGGTGGTGTAGATCGGCTGAATCAGATGATGTCTTATTATCCAGTTGGCAGACCGGGGAATAAATGGTGGCGATACCTGGTTTGGTATATAGTAAATATGAGTATTATTAATGCATTTATACTATATACCAAATTGGGACCGGCTTGAAAGCGATGTGACCATCTGCAGTTCTGAACAGATATAGCAACACAATTGAGAGAGCTGGTTATTCCTAAAAAAAAAAAAAAAACTGTAGGGAGAAAAACAAAGCCTGCCAGAGGGATATCCCTCTGAATTCAGCCGATCTCCAAAAATTAGAAAAAAAAATCAAGCATTGCAAAAAGTAGTGTTGCAAATGCCTTCATCAAAAAAGGAAAGCTCTAAGTGGAAGGTCTGTTGAAACAACTTTCAAATGTGCATTCTGCAAGGTTGCATTATGTAGAGCAGGGTGCTTTACAAGTTTCCATGATAGGAATATTGTTTGATCTGTATATATGTGCAATTTGATTTTATAAATATTTTCAAATTGACTTCATTTTTCTTTTTCTTTGTGTTATTTTGATTTACCTGTAAGGTGAGTGATGAATTTTGATTAATTTCTTTTGTAAATCATTATTGTAAGATTCTGTGTATCTATGTATGTGGGAGAGTTTATTTCATTTAGTTGATGGTGTGTGTATTTCTAGTTTTCTTCACAAATTCCAGTCTTTCGTTTTATTTATACCTTTATGGTACACCTGTCTTTTGTGCGTTTAAATTCAGCTGATAAATCCAGTAATGTGCACAGCTGTTCTATAGTAAAATTTTGCTGTATACCCAATTGAATATTAGCTAGTAACCCATTTTCTATAGTGATGTTTGAACAAAATTTAAATAATTTTATATTTTGTTGAATTTACCTGTAATTCGAGTCACTTTTAGACAAAAATTATGGAATAGAAAAAAAATCACATTAATATGTTGATAAATAAAAAAAAGAGTTGTTTAATGAAACTAGGCTAAATTTATGATTATGTTAGAAATTAATTGAAACACATAAGCGGTGTATTTTGGTTAGAAATATGGTAACAAAAGGGTTTAGAGAATGAACTTAGTGATGCAAGCTATTGAAACATGTTACTATGCATTATCTTCCACAACCTACAATGGCAATAAATTACAGGACTTAAGTGTATAGTATTATTTTATACATTGACTATTCCTAATTCCAGTATCTAGGACATACGAAGGTTTGAGGGAGATGAAGCCAGCATTCTTTGCAGGATGTGAATTGTCAGTGTGCATGTACAACAAAGTGTAAATGTGTTAGCACTGATATGGGCATGTGATGCATATGGATGAAGTAACAATTTCTAATTGTGGAGGGAATCTGTGGAAGGGGTAGAGCAAGGAAAACAGGGGACAAAGTGGTGAGAAATGATCTTCAGATGTTGAGCTTCACAGAGATGACAAAGGACTGAGACAACTGGTGATTTGCTGTGCTTGAGAAGACACATTAAGCTAAGTAAAATCAAGGCCATACAGGCATGTCCTTTATGGTGAAACTCCCCACATCCCACCCACAATCAACCCCACTTCCCCCAATCCATGATTACCACCTGCTGCATGCCCCCTCTACATGCTTAATTGCCCTCACATATCCTGTCTCGCCACCCCAATTTCTCTCACTATCATTTACTAGTCACTTCTTCCCCATCTCTAACATCTCCCCTCACACTCTTATGCAACATCCTACTCTATTGCCTCTGTACTACTTACACACATCCCACCCTACCTTGTGGGTATGTACTAATACATCACTATCACCATTTATTTCTTCCTCTTATTCTCTCTCTTTAGAACACATTGTCAGCAACAAGTGCAAAAAACAGCTGCTTTAAGCTTGCATTTTCCAGGTGGTTTTTGGTACCTATGGGAATATTCCAACTATATTAAGCTTTATACAAGTGAGGTCACTAATAACTTTCCATGTAAAATTGCTATGTTGTTTGATATTTTAATGTGCATTTTGTATATATACATATACTCTTTTACTTGTTTCAGTCATTTGACTGCGGCCATGCTGGAGCACCGCCTTTAGTCGAATCAAATCAACCCCAGGACTTATTCTTTGTAAGCCTAGTACTTATTCTATCGGGTCACTTTTTGCCGAACCGCTAAGTTACGGGGACATGATCACACCAGCATCGGTTGTCAAGCGATGCTGGGTGGGGGTGGGGGGACAAACACAGACACACAAACACATACATATATATACATATATACGACGGACTTCTTCCAGTTTCCATCTACCAAATCCACTCACAAGGCTTTGGTCGGCCCGAGGCTATAGTAGAAGACACTTGCCCAAGGTGCCACGCAGTGGGACTGAACCCGGAACCATGTGGTTGGTAAGCAAGCTACTTACCACACAGCCACTCCTGCGCCTATATATATATATAAAATAATATTTTTTCTCCCTTCAACATACATATCTACTCTCTTAACTTAGTAGCTGATTCACTGCTTTCATCATCATCATTTAACATCTGCTTTCCATGCTAGCACGGGTTGGACGATTTGACTGAGGACTGGTGAACCAGATGGCTACACCAGGCTCCAATCTGATTTGGTAGAGTTTCTACAGCTGGATGCCCTTCCTAACGCCAACCACTCCGAGAGTGTAGTGGGTGCTTTTACGTGCCACTGGCACGAAGGCCAGTCAGGCGGTACTGGCAATGGCCACGCTCAAAATAGTGTATTTTATGTGCCACATGCACAGGAGCCAGTTCAGCGGCACAGGTGCCACCCCGATTTCGCTTTCAGTTGCCCCAACAGGTCTTCGCAAGCTGAGTTTAGTGTCCAATGAAGGAGACGACATTGGCATGGGTGCCAGTCGTCGAATTTAGTTCAATTTCGATATCACTTGCCT
>NC_068989.1:32320733-32336562 GCF_001194135.2 Octopus bimaculoides | reverse complement strand
TTTCTCTCACGGTACTTACACTCTGTCTAGTATGCACACTGACATTACACATCCATCGGAGCATACTGGCTTCATTCCTTGCGAGCCTACGCATGTCCTCAGCAGTCATGGCCCATGTTTCACTGCCATGTAGCATGGCTGTTTGTACACATGCGTCATACAGTCTGCCTTTTACTCTGAGTGAGAGGCCCTTTGTCGCCAGCAGAGGTAAGAGCTCTCTGAACTTTGCCCAGGCTATTCTTATTCTAGCAGCTACACTTTCAGCGCACCCTCCCCCACTACTAACTTGGTCATCTAGATAGTGCAAGCTATCAACTACGTCTAGTTTTTCTCCCTGGAATGTGGCAGATTTTGTTTTCTGCACATTTTCAGTGTTTATTGCCCCTGAACATCTGCCACATGCAAAAACTATCTTCCTAGTTAGCCTTCCTTTGATATTGCTGCATCTCTTATGTGTCCATAGCTTACACTGGGTACATCTTATAGAGTTTCTACCTACGCCTTTTCTACAGATCGAGCAGGGCTATCTACTTGAAGGGGTTTGTGTTTTGTCTACCTTCCTACTTATTAGGACTTAGGTTTTAGCTAGGGTGACTCTAAGGCCCTTCGATTCTAGTCCTTGCTTTCACACCTGAAACTTCTCTAGCTCTGATAGTGAATCAGCAATTAGTGCAAGGTCATCAGCATAGAGGAGCTCCCAGGGGCATCCTGTCTTGAATTCCTCTGTTATCGCCTAGAGGACTATGATAAACAGGGGAGGGGGGCTGAGGACTGAACCTTGGTGGACTCCTACCTCTACCCGGAATTCTTCACTGTACTCGTTGCCAACCCTCACCTTACTGACAGCGTCTCTGTACATGGCTCACACAGCTCTCACTAACCATTCTTCTATCCCTAGTTTCCTCATTGCCCACCAGATAAGGGAGCGGGGGACCCTGTCAAAGGCTTTCTCCATGTCAACGAAAGCCAGGTACAGAGGTTTATCTTTGGCTAGGTATTTCTCCTGCAGCTGCCTTACCAGAAATACGGCATCAGTGGTGCTTTTACCTGGCACAAACCCAAACTGCATCTCATCTAAACTGACTTGCTCCCTAAGTAGTTGGGCTATGACCCTCTCCGTGACTTTCGTTATCTGATCTAACAGCTTGATGCCTCTGTAATTATTTGTATCTAAAGCATCACCTTTACCTTTGTAGCAGTTGACTATGGTGCTGCTACACCAGTCATTGGGTATGACTCCTTCGTGTATCACCTGGCTAACAATACGGGTGACTAGGCTATAGCCGACACTGCCAGATATTTTGAGCATCTCTGCAGTGATTCCTGATGGGCTGGGGGCTTTCCCTGTCTTCATACTCTTAATTGCTTTATCTACCATGGTAGTCATATACTAAAATAATTCCACCAATTTCGTCATATTTTGAAATGCCGTAACTGAAGAAGGTTTACATAACAGAAGCATTTCTTTACGCAAACCCGAAACGTATTAAATTATTTCAAAATATCATTATATGGTTTGACTTCATTATTACAACTTATATATATATATATATACATGCATTCATCATTTATCAAGCAACATGACATACACCCATCCTTTAATATCACTACCCCTACTTCAGAACCACACCCCATCCATTTCAATATCAACTCTTCTATCACCATTACCTTCATCGATTCTAATGTACTCAACCTTAATGTAGCTCCTGTTGCATAACTCATCTCCACTTGCAACCCTATATCTATGAGGTGGTATCTAAAAGTTCCAAGATTAATTACGTTTAATAAAAAATAACTTATTTACCTAAGTTTTAACATCATCTTTGGAACAGTCAGTTTGTGCAACAATACACCAGTCCCAACATTCCTGCCACTTTTGGAATCTGGCCTGCAAGTTGTTTTCCATGAGTCGAGGACCTTCTGTTATTCGCTCTGGACCTCGATAACAGTGTTAAAATGGTGACCTTTGAGTTGCATTTTCATCTTAGGGAAGAGATGGAAGTCAGCAGGTGCTAAATCCGGTGAATAGGGTAGATGCATTGTCATCACGAAGAATCCAATTCTTTGCGATCCACAGATCCAGTCACTTTTGCTGAATGTCATCCCTCAAACACTTCAAAACATCACAGTAGAACTCTTGATTGATGGTCTGGCCCTGGGAGATGAATTCTCGATGCACAGTACCACATTTCTGCAGGTGATACTCATAGCAGTTCTTCCAGATCACTCATCAGCTTCCAAGGACATTCTTCCACTTTAGAAGTGCCTGTGCCACTCAAAACACTGTGTACAACCCTTTGCCTAATTGCTTTAAGGTTGCCAAAGCATGCCCAATGTCTCTGTAGAAAATTTCCAAAGTTTAACGTAAAATTTCGCATTGGCTCTTTGTCCCTTTCAATGACAAAATTGCAGACTACAGTACACACATGATCATAAAAACACAAATTCCACAACTTGTGAAGTAAACACAGTGATGTCACTTGGCATACTGCTTCATGAAGTTTACTGCTCACTCTCACTACGCACGCAACCATGTGCTGCGATCTGTTGTGCTACAGAACTAGTTCAGGAACTTTTTGAAACCACCTCGTATGATGATATGATGGAGTCCTTTGAGAGCCATTGAATCAAACAAAAATTATATTTTGCTGGATTTCATGAGTAAAACTGATTGATACTAAAACACTCACACTTATTTCAAGTTCTGTACTTTGAGTGGTCTGAGCATGTCCCTACGAACAGTTCATTTCTCAATCAAGTGGTTTTCAAGTTCAATCCCATTGCATGGCACCTTGGGCATCCACTGTAGCTCTGGGCCTTGTGACAAAAACTGAAAGAAATCCATCATGTTGGTGTCTCCTTGCCATGACATTGTGCAATAGTTGTAAATGTGTGATTCTGTTTTACAAGTGGTATCCTTAGTTACCAACTAATCTGTGAAGTCAAGACCAACCACAGGTAAATATCACCTTGCTAGGAAACAAGGTAAGCGCTGGCAACAGTAGCTATGGTTATCTATTTATGAGAATTAATTCCCAGTATATTCTTGAAGCAAATTGCATCTGCACACATGAAGCATACCTTCTGTGTTAGTTTGCTTGCATTCCTGTACATCTTTTGTGTGTCCATAGCTTTATATGGAACTTGTGCTTGCCCCAGCTCCCCTTCTGTATACAGAGCTTGCCCCAGCTGCCTTTCTGGGTACAGAGCTTGCCCTAGCTGCCTTTCTGGGTACGGAGCTTGCCCCAGCTGCCCTTCTGGATACGGAGTTTGCCCCAGCTCCCATTCTGGATATGGAGTTTGCCCCAGTTCCCTTTCTGGAGATGGAGTTTGCCCCAGCTCCCTTTCCGGATATGGAATATGACCATTTTCCTCAAGACCCCACCCAAAGGCTTGTCTTTCATCCATATTAACACCTTAGTCTTTGCTAAGTTTAACTGGAAGCATCTTGATTATAAATTTTGCTTCTATTAAATTCTTTGTTGATGTCATAACTAGTGTACACCTTGCTGATAGTACCTCTATACATGGTTTGCAAGGCTCCTATAAATTCACTTACACCACTTTCCTTATTGTCGACCACAATACAGAGTCAAAGGCCTTCTCCAGGTCAATGAATGCTGAGTTAAGTGGCCTGCCCTTTGAAACTTTTCTAGTTTTCTCGCTAAGAGAGTATCAGTGGCATTCTATCCTGGTACAGAACCAAATCACAGTCTCAGCTCATTTTCTTCCTAATAAAATATGTTGTACCTGCTTCTATTACTTTAATAAAGCATACGCATATACACTATAATCAAGTATACATGCAATGTATGTACAAATGTATTAATATATACGTGTGTGCGAAGAAATTTGATTCAATCTGAAAAGGAAAGAAAAAAAGATATACAAATTAGTGACTAACCTCTTTGGATGGCACACACAAAGGTGTCCCTTCTTTGACAAAGCCAGCTTCTACACATACACCAACAACAATAGGGTCTCGAGAATTGAAAATGTATTCAGGCATGACACGTAACTTGCAAGGAAAAACAGCAATATGTCGGAATTCCCCCTGGCGCTTTTTTTTTAATTCCTCTCTGTAAGTCATAAATTTATCAAACAAGTGATAAATTATGTCTGCAGAAAATATCCGCACACCTAATGTGTCAGCAAGTTCCTGAGCATCCCGCTCAATCTTAACATCAAAAGCCAAGATTACAGCATATCTGAAAATTTATTGAGATGTTTTTTTGAACTGAACAACATTAAGATTAATATTAAAGCATGCATTTCATTCGTAAAATTCTAAAATGGATATCGTGTAAGCGAATATTGCTTTTTAATTCTTGTGAGAAGCTAATTACTTAATATTTTACAATTTTCTTTAAGGCTATATACTAGCCTTGTTCAAAGAATACAACATAGAAATCAAAAACTCAAGTAGTAAAGAGGATTCAGAAGGAGAGAAGAATTGCTAAAGGGATTGTATGTAACGCAAGACAGAAAAGGCAGCTTGCTTGAGTATTCCCTTATTTGTGTAAGTATAGGTTCATTTTCAGTTAACTTTCAATAACTAATCCAAATAAATCATACAGAAGAATTTAACAAAGAATAGTGATTAAAACTGAGTGAAAGAAACTATGAGCAAACTGTCACATGCCAGCTACAACTAACTGATTTGGAAAAGTTTTGAAAATCTCAAATTCACCATCATCCATTTTGCTCATTTTCCATGCTAGAATGGATTGTCATAACCCGAGTTAGTTCTTATTTACAATTACTACACTCTTAGATGAATCAGAAGACATATCATTTCTGGTATGACTTGTAAGGTTGATATCTGTCCTAATACCAGCCACTTTGCAAAGTGTACTGGGTGTATTTTTTTATTGTAGCACCAGTATTCAAGAGGTTATTATGCTCTCAGCAACACTTAAGAGTCCTCTTAACTCTACATTGTCTCTGCCCAATTTGCTAACCACTTAACAGAATGCACTGGGTATATTTTATAGTGGCATTAACATTAGTAAGGTTGTTGTGTGACTTGCAAGAATACTGAGTTCTCGCTGTTCTGAGAGGGAGAGAAGAAAAGATGATGGTGACACAAGCTGAGCTTAAGTAAGGTGTTGAGAGATTTCAATTTCTAAATGGACAAATGATAATTTAATTTAACTTTATCTCTTTTACATGAAACAGATTTCTGTAAAGAACAATGGAAAATATAGACAAGTGAAATTTTGCAAGTTAACTTACTGATCATCATGCTCCAACATGACAGATGCTTTCATTATATCTTTTTTGTGGATCGGCCCAATGTTTATACCAGCATACTAAAAGAGGATATGATAGATTTTGATGAAACATAAATATTAGAGAAGCTTATTATAGCAATATTAATAATAATACACACAATATACTTATATACTGAACTACAAAAGAAACGTCACACTGTAAAAGATTATTTGTCTCGTACACGATATTGAGATTATATGGAGTTTATCACATTTCTAAGTAATTTGACATCAGGAAGATGTCACTGACCCACAACACTACACTCTTTTGAAAACACAAGGACTGTATGTAGGGTTCAAACTTGCTCACTTTTTGTGAACGCATCTTTATGAAAAGCGTGATGCACATGCAAAATGCTGACTCATTGGGTATAAAAGGCACCCAAATTTACCAGCCTGTCATTTGTTTCCTGAACACAGCAAGCCTGCCAAGACTGACACAAAATCAGAGGAAGTAAACCATTGGACATCTCCATGCTGGGTCATTGCCAATGACTTGAAGTGCAATATTCGGACAATTGAGTGGCTGAGGGACCGATACAATGCCACAAACAGCACAGATGATCATCCGTGCAGTGGCCGACCAAGGGTTACAACAGCATGTCAAGATTGCCACATGCACTGACAGCACTTTCAGGACTGATTCCAGAGAGCAACAAAATCAGCTAGGTAGACCATAGGGACTCACCACAGATCCATTTGTGCAGAGACAGTTTGCCACCGGCTGAAATCTTTCAATCTGTATTGTCAACGGCTATGCACCCCATTCTCACAGATTGTCATTGACGATGATGTCAGCAGTGGAGGACTGTAGTCTTCTCTGACGAAAGTCAATATTGCATTTCTGTTGGAGAAGGGGTGAACATCATGCTAATGGCTGTGTGGTGAAGAGAGACTTGTGGGGAGGACAAAGCATCATGGTATGGGGTGAAATTGCACTCAACCAGAAACTTGGACTGGTGGTCTTACAAAATATCGGCAAAGGCCGGAGCAATGGAGTAACCGCTGCCTGCTACATCGACTAAGTGTTGAGGCCTCACATTGTGTCATACCCGTCATCAGAATCACATGTTCCAACACGACAATGCCTGTGCTCATACTGCCAGGTTGACAACAGACTTCCTTCAACAGCACAACATCCAGACACTGCCATGGCCTGCCCTCAATCCGGTCTTGAACCCCATAGAGTACCTGTGGGACAAAATCCAAAGAAGGTTAAATGACATTTGTCCAAGGCTGACAACTGCGGCACAACTCACTGCAAGTTTTAACAGAGTGTGGGCTGCTATCTCCATGGCCTTCATCAATTGTTTGGTGCATTCAGTCTACAGAAGATGCCTGCCAGTAATCAATGCTAACAGTGGTCACATAAGATATTGAGTTCATCTGTTTGAATCCAGGATACCCTGTCATCATGTGACACCATGTGATGTCAAACATGTTTCATGAAATGACGTTTTATCATTAGGAAAGAACAGTTTCTTAATTAGTACTCTTCAATCAATGCTATGGCAGTCTGTTAATAAACTGGTTTCCATTTATTATGTGTGTGACGTTTCTTTAGTGGTTCAGTTTACTTTTCATAATTATAGCTTTATAAAATTGACTTAACTAGGCCTATGTCTAATGAAATCAGTACAAACATAATAGAGAGAGAGAGAAAGAACACGGTCCTTATTTTGCAAAAATTTTGACAGGTCAATCTGACTGGACTTACTTCTTTTGCTTGTTCTTCATAGGGCATATTTGTCTCCAATTGCAATTAAAATTTTTCAAGTCACTCTAATGTATGTGTATTTAGGATATAGAAAATAAATTTATCTGCTGATCAAAACTTTCAACTACCACCAACAACGCTGGCACAAAGACAAACCAATAACAATTATGGAGATGTTAGAATGAAATCAAGGAGTGTACAACAGACAAGATGGAAGGCAGCCTAAGCACCTCTAAGGCAAAGAACAGAGGTATAAAATTCTCTAGCTGGGTAGTGGTGGGTGAAGTAGATGGAAAAACAGACAGATGAGGTAACTGAGATAGACAGCAAGTGTGATGGAATAATTAAGAAGTCAACGATAGACAACATAATGGCAACTTTTACTTCTGCACAAATTATCTAATCATTTGCAACACTAACTTCAGGAAACTAGCCAGTAACCTAATCACCTACTGACTGAGCCAACACATGCTAAATATACTTTATTTTTTTATCAGAAAGTGGGATAGATAAATGGTTGTGAGCATTAAGTGTTTCCAGGGTGAAAGATATGCCACTCAACAAACCCAAAGACAAAGCAATCTGAAGGAAGATACAGCAACTGAAAGATCTCTTGATCAGTTTCATGTTCAAAGAAGTTGTAGTTGATAGGATGAAATATAACAGTAGATAGAGCTTGAAAGATTGAAACAAGGAAGCAGCAGGGAACAATATCAAATAGCTAGAAGAGAAGCAAGAAATCAGCATACTTTCAAAGGAGAAGCAAAAAGTAGAAGATACATACAGGTTCTGCAATGTGAAAATCTGAGACAGAGGTGTTCTGAATTGCAAGCCAGAGTATTATAAGAAATAGAGATGTGCTAGGGAAAAAGTGCACATAGAATGATAACAGCATGTTTGTATTTACTGATAACAAAAAGAAAGAAACAAGGAAATGTTGTTAGTAGAAGTTGTTGAATAAGGAGAATGTATGGGAGATAGTGTCTATATAATGTAGATGCAACACAGGTACCAGCCAGTCAAGTTGACAGTAAGGCATTAGTGAGGACATTTAAGGATATGAAGACAGGTAAGGCAGCTGGGCCATCAGGGATAGCTGCTGAGATATTTAATCCACAGAGCCAATCAAATAATAGAGAAAGATGTTTATAGCCAATGACTGCCAGAAGGACAAGTGTTACAGAGGCACCAAACTAATGGACCAAGTTATGATAGTTATGGAAAGTTACAGCACACTTGATTGGGATCAGAATTAGCCCTAGATGTTACCATCTTTGTAGTGAGACCACAGCAAGAGTAAACTTCTAATCTAGCAGTTATACTGTAGAATCAATGTACATAAGTGAGTTCAGCAAGCTGAGAATCAGCAATGAGTATTGTGATGAATTTAGTAAAACTTAAATCAGAAAGCCTAAAAGTAAACCTAGCTATGTCAAAAATTTTCATAAGTAGAAAAGAAGACAGGACCCTGCTACCACCAGAGAAATGGTTATGCTTGACATGTAGAAAAAGTGTAGATAGAAATGCCATACAAGGTACTTAGTGTACGTACCTTGCATGGGCATGAGGAATAGTGGGTTAAGAAGTAGACTGACAGAGAAGATAGGCTTCACATGTGAAAAATGCACAAATGTAGTCAGTGGTAAGAGTACACATGAAATATAATCACTCCAATGTTCAGAAGTAGCCAATAGATTCTCTTACTAACTAATCTAACTAGCAATGAAAGTGGTGAGTGAATATGGTAGAAAAGTTTCAGAGCTATTACTTTTCCTGGTAAAAAAGGTTTCTCCTTCAGAAAGCAGAGCAGATGGTATGATGCTTGTATATGTAGTGTGAGATTGCACAGTATGGTGTAAATCTTCAATTTGGAAGATTTGCGAAAACTAGAATGAAATGAACTGTGCACACTCCACTTGATATGTATATTAATGTACATGAATAATGACACAAATTAATAGAAAAAGGCTGGATATAAGAGGAATCAGATGTAATGTGCAAGAGAGAAGACTGCACTGACACAGGAAAGTGGATAGAGGATGTCAGTTGAAGAATAAGAAACAAAGTACTTGAAATGGATGGATCCAGTAGAGAGGAAGATCTAAGAAGACAGTGGACAAAGTGATGAAGAGTAATCCCAAAATGATAAACTCGTGAAAGAGATGACAAATAACCATGATGAGTGATAACATACATTGCTGGAGATGACATCCATTGATGCAAACATTGTAAATTATAGGCATATCTCAGCTTAAGTCATTCTTGATTATACATTGGTTTCCAAAAATAATATATGGAAAAATAAACATCAAGTCATTTTACTCGACTTTACGTCTGTCCACCACAAATATTGGAATCGTAAAATCACTAGTAAAAACCTTTAAAAGCACATAAAATCATGTTACTGTACAATAAATAAGAATAAAAGCATATAAAATCATATTAAAATATGTACAGTAAATGTTAAGACACACACCATAAAGTAGTGTAGTTTAGTGAACTAAATCATGAAATCAGCTGTGTTGTCTTATTTATCAGTTTTTCAGAGCTCATATTACACTATAGTTCCAATATCTACCCTTGGACATCGTTGTCACTCATGATTCATGCGATTGTTTTGAATTCAGATTTGTTTACCTCTGTTTATTGACTACTTTCTCATTCTCATTCGTTTGTGACTTTATTTTTTGCCCCTATAGCTCCTAAGAAAATTCATAATGAAAGTGCTAAGCATCATGCTATAATGCAGGAAGGTAAACTGGCTGTCATAAAACGCTGTGAAAAAGTGGTAGCAATTGCACAATCTTTTGGGATGAGTCAGACAACTGTATTGACAATTGTACATAATAAGGACAAGATTTTAGCACATATCAAATCTGAAGAACAGGGGTGAATAACACTGTCATCAATAGAAAAAGTGGTAAATCTTTGAAGAAATGGAAAGTTTTCTTTCTCTTTGGATTGTTAGGTTGAATCGTCAGCGTCAAGAAATTATTCAAGAGAAAGCATTCTTTGAGGACCTCAAGAGAAAATATCCAGATGAGAAAGATGTAGAGTTCAAGGCAAGTCAAGGATGATTCATGAGATTTAAGGAGCGAAGAAGTTATCACTCCATTAAGAAGCAAGGTGAAAGTGCATCAGCTGATGAACAAGCAGCAGTGGAATTTCCTAATGCATTAAAGAAAATCATCGAAGAAAACAGGTTTCTTCCCAAACAGATTTTTAACGAAGACGAACCTGGATTGTATTGGAAAAAATTGCCAGACTGTTCATTCATTTCCAAGGAGGAGAAAACTATTCTAGACTACAAGGTCTCAAAAGAACATGTGACCATTCTGTTGAGAGGTAATTGTGCATGAGATTTTAAGTGAAAGCCATTACTTGTGTATCAAGCACACAACCCCTGTGCCCTGAAAAACAAACATACCCAAGGCATCTCTCCCTGTTATATGGATGGGTAATTCAAAAGCATGGGTTACTGTTGCTTTTGAAGATTGCTTCTTCAATCATTTTACCTCAGCAGCAGAGAAGTACTGTAAGGAGAAGGGATTTCCTTTTAAGATTTTACTTATCTTAGATGCTCCTGGCTACCCGCAAAACATCGTAGATTTTGACCCCAACGCTACCGTCATATACCTCTCTCCGAACACCACATCTCTTCTACAGCCAATGGATCAGGGAATAATTGCTATCTTCAAGTGTTACTATATGAAGCGTATGCTGCAGCAATCCATAGCTGCAACTAACTTTGATGAGTCCATCACATTCTGTGACTTTTGGAAGAGATACAATATCTACAAGGCTGTGCAGAACATCGCAGCAGCATGGAATGATGTACAGAGCACAGCTATAAATGGTGTATGGAAGAAGCTATGCCCATAATTCGTAAATGATTTTAAGTGGTTTGATAATGTTGCCATCAACAAAACGTTGGTGACTACGAGCAAAGAACTGAAAATGGATTTGGAGGAGGATTTCACAGATTTATTGGAAAGAGACAAGCAGCCCCTGACAAACGAGGATTTGATAGAGCTCCACGAGCAGCAAAATAAAGAAGAGAAAGTTGAACCAGAGTCATGTTACTTTACCATTAAGAAAATGCAGCAAGCATTTGCATATGTCGAAAAAGGTCTTTCTATGTTTGAGGATATGGATCCAAATGCTCAATGCTTTTCCAAGATTATGGGGGCTTGTCACAAAGCTTTTTGCTTCTTATAAAGTAACCCTTGAGGAAAAGGAGACAGTTCAAGGAACTCTCAACCGGTCTTTTAAGTGCATCGAACAACAAGAACAGCCGGAGTCAGCTGTTGAGGATCCACAGCCATCTACATCTGCGATGTGAACCCAAATTGTATCTACATATTGGTAAATTTAAAATAATTTAGTTTTTTTTTTACTATTGCAAAATAATAATAATTACTGAATTTGTTTTTTAAGCTTAAAAAAGGCTTTTATTTTACCATGTCTTACTGCAGACAGCGTTCATAAATAAAGCGTCCACAATGTACAGTAAACACTGCCAAATTGTATTTGTAAATTTAGATTACTTCTTTTTTTTTTTTTTTACTAGAGACAAGTAAATTCGGCCTAGCCTAGAGACAAGTTAATTTGACTTGAGTCAGGTTTCCTGGAACCAATTAACGACATAGAGTGAAGTATGCCTGTAGTTGTTAAAATAGCAGGTGATGGAACTGAGATGCACAATACATTTACATTAGGTTTCTTTCTC
This sequence comes from Octopus bimaculoides, assembly GCF_001194135.2. Classification (NCBI taxonomy): domain Eukaryota; kingdom Metazoa; phylum Mollusca; class Cephalopoda; order Octopoda; family Octopodidae; genus Octopus; species Octopus bimaculoides. The sequence continues at coordinate 32,324,843 of NC_068989.1, read as the reverse complement.
ACTATATCCCTGTTAAGTTTCCATGTACTGTACCCCATCTGTTATTCTTTTATTTGTTAATGATCCTCTCTGCTATTCATTGTACCATACTGCATGTATAATGAAGGATGGCATCAAATCTGAGCATATGAAGTACTCACAATCACCACCCTTTTTTTACTGCTATCATTCTTTCTCCCCTATGTTACACTTCACTTTCATTTCCCATGCTGTTTTTCTATTCAATCTCTTCACCATAGTTATCACTGTCTCTCTTCCATTCATCCTACCACATTCTCACACCCATCACTATTCCACCATAACTCATACTTTCTTTTCTTTTAGTCTCTGGATCCTTGCAAACTTTCATTTACCCTAAGTGCTTTGAAACAAAACAAGATTCAATGTTGCTGAGGACAAGGTGATTTCTCTAGTGCTGGTGCAACAATAAAATGTACCCTGTTCATTCTGTTAAGTGGCTCATGTTAGGAAGCACATCTAACTATAGAAGCTATGCCTCAAATGGAACATGCGAAGCAAGAAGTAGTCTACTGACTCATCTAGGAAAGCAGTAACTTTGAATGAGAATCGATTTGGGCCATGACGATCAATCATATCAAATTTAGTATGGAAAATGAACGTAAAATAATAATGATGATGATGATCATCATCATGAATTCACTGAAACATTATCTCTCAGCCATATTGACATTCATAATTAGCATCACTAGTTTCCCTCTTATTTCTTTAAATGTGATGCGTATGGATAAGGACAGCTGCATAAAGAAGACCCGAGCTCTAATTGTGGAGAGTACCTGTAGAAGGGGTAAACCCAGGAAGATGTGGGGAGAAGTGGTGAGAAAGGACCTTTGGATGTTGAGCCTCACTGAGGAAATGACAAAGGAGAGATGTGGCAATTTGTTGTACTTGATAAGATGCATCAAGCTAAGTAAAATCACTTTCTTTCACACATGCAGGCTTGCCCATTCAGTGTTGGTGCCACATAAACTCACCTGTGCTGGTGGCATGTTAAAAAGCACCTAGCACACTCTTTTAAGTGGTTGGTGTTAGGAAGGCCATCTAGCTGTAGAAACCATGCCACAGTAGACAATTGGAGTCTGGCCAGCTCCATGTCAAAACCATCCAACCTATCCCAGCACGGAAAACAGACATTAAACAATGATGATGAGAGATCATTCCTCAGTCTCATTAACTGAGGAGAATATATTTTGTTGAGGGAGTCAAAAAAGACAAATGTGTTCATTTTTTTCACTAGATGGCTCCAAAGACAAGGTCTACTCTCATCAGTATTTCCTTGTTTTCTAAAGATTGGTCAACCTCATTTAAGTTATCTCCCTGGCTGTTTTTGAGTTTAAACATCTCACAAAAGTGTGCATAATCATAGCTAATTGGTGTAACACTATCCCTAAATAAAAGTTAATTAATACACAAACCATTGTGGAGTTAAACATGCATGTATATAAGCAATTTTTAAAAATGACCTACTCACAACTATTTATAAAGATAATTAAAACAAAAAACCTAATACTACAGTTTTACATTTAATCTGGAATTAAATAGTAAAATAAATTCTGGTGGAAGTAGTGGCAATCTATCTTATATAAAAATAATCACATGGTAATAAATATGAAAAAGGCGAAGCAGGGAAAACAGAGATGTCGATTTTTGTGTGTTTTAAATGCTATTTCTTTTCATAAGACATTTGCAGCAATTCAGAAAGATCTACTTCAAAAGACAATAATAATATTGTCAAGCAATTAAACATGAAGTCAAGATTGATAAACTATTAGAAGAAAATGTGTGTTTTGGGTTATACTCTCTCTTTTTTACTCGTTTCAGTCATTTGACTGCGGCCATGCTGGAGCACCGCCTTTTTAGTTGAGCAAATCGACCCCAGGACTTATTCTTTGTAAGCCTAGTACTTATTCTATTGGTCTCTTTTTGCCGAACCGCTAAGTTACGGGGACGTAAACACACCAGCATCGGTTGTCAAGCAAAGTTGGGGGGGACAAACACATACACACACACATATATATATACATATATATATATACGACGGGTTTCTTTCAGTTTCCGTCTACCAAATCCACTCACAAGGCTTTGGTCGGCCCGAGGCTATAGTAGAAGACACTTGCCCAAGGTGTCACACAGTGGGACTGAACCCAGAACCATGTGGTTGGTAAGCAAGCTACTTACCACACAGCCACTCCTGCGCCTTATTAAAATTTTTCACATTCACTCTTAACATTTTGTTTTCCAGTTTTGTATCAAATGATTCTGTGCCATACAGTGGGACTGAACCCAAAACCATGTGGTTGGAAAACTTCTCACCATCACTGATTTAATATAAAAATTCAAAGCCAATCTTTTCAACTGATTATGAATTTTAGAAACACTTCTTTTTTAAACCAACACTTGTAATTATTTGTTTAATGAAGATTGTTATTCTGAAATCCTACCTCTTTTTATGAATAATTATACTTTATAAAATATGTTAATATCTTTTACTTGTTTTAGTTATTTGACTGCAGCCATGCTGGGGAACCACCTTGAAGGGTTTTAGTCAAACAAATTGATGCCAGGAGTTTTTTTTTTTAAACCCAGTACTTATTCTATCAGGAATTCTATCCAAGTTACTGGGACATAAAAACACCAACACTGGTTGTCAAAGAGTGATGGGGAACAAACACAGACACAAAGACACATACACATGATGGGTTTCTTTCAATTTTTATCTACCAAATCCACTCACAATGCACTGGTTGGCTTGAGGCTATACTTGAACATACTTGCCCAAGGTGCCACATAGTGGGATTGAACCTGGAGCCATGTAGTTGGGATGCAAGTTTCTTACCATACAGCCATGCCAGTGCCTATATATATGTATATATGAAATTGAGTTTTGCCAGATGGTGGCTAACTTCAATGCATCCTTCTAATCTAAAAGATTTGCCATCTTTGTCATAAATCATGTGACAATAGACACTAAGTGTCATTAAAATGTTTCACCCTTTAACATGTTGGATGAGTACAGTTGCTCATAAGGTAGATTACATAAAAATTTTAGGTATGTAATCCTTGTTTACCTTGCACATACACAACATTTACTAAGCAAATTTTAAATTTCAGTAAGAAATTAATCAAGAGAGTAAAATTTTTCTCAATCAATGACATAAAAATACTTACAGGGATTTTAGAAGTCCTTAAAAATTCCAATAATGCTTCCATAGAACCAAGAGTTGAAGCTTGTACAAAGACACCCCGTTCTTGAAGTTTTATTCCACTAAGCACTTCTTTTAAAGCATTAGATACTTCTGACTAGAAAGTAATAAGGAAACATTTAATTAAAATTGTTTTAACAAATGCAAATGTTATTCATGACTGCAACAACAAAGTATATACTAGTCTTTTCATTCTGTTTGTAAGTAAATTTATGATCAAAATGTTTCTCAAAATTGCTCCAGTTGAATATTGTCACAATATAAAACAATTTTAAATATTTTGCTTTAAAATGTTTTCAATATATATCAATGTCTGAAACAAAATACAAAAACTTTAACTGAATTAGAATCAGTTTTAATATTTTGTTTCAGACATTACACACATTCATCTATCATCATAAGGAAACTCAAGATAATTCACATATTTTATGTACCTTTATAATTTATGAACACTGTGTAAAGCTGGGTATTTACTTTTAATCATATATATAATTAGAAAGTAATCAGGAATAGAAACTTACAACATTTAAACAAAATATTGAATAGCCTGTTGTAAGTAATTGCAATAGCAATAATCATCATCATCGTTTAACGTCCGCTTTCCATGCTAGCATGGGTTGGACGATTTGACTGAGGACTGGTGAAACCGGATGGCAACACCAGGCTCCAGTCTGATTTGGCAGAGTTTCTACAGCTGGATGCCCTTCCTAACGCCAACCACTCAGAGAGTGTAGTGGGTGCTTTTACGTGTCGCCCGCACGAAAACGGCCACGCTCGAAATGGTGTCTTTTATGTGCCACCCGCACAAGCCAGTCCAGGGGCACTGGCAACGATCTCGCTCGAAAATCCTACAGGAGCCAGTCAGGCGGTACTGGCAACGGCCACGCTC
>NC_068989.1:32302755-32319974 GCF_001194135.2 Octopus bimaculoides | reverse complement strand
GATAGCGGAAGCTATCGACTACCTCTAGTTTTTCACCCTGGAATGAGATAGAAGTTGTTTCCTGTTTGTTTGCAGTCTTTATTGCACCTGAACATCTGCCACAAACAAAAACTAACTTGCTAGTTAACCTGCCTTTGATGTTGCTGCACCTCTTATGTGTCCATAGCTTGCACCGGGTACATCTTATAGAGTTACTACCTACTCCTTTTCTACATACTGAGCAGGGCCATCTACCTGAAGGGGTTTGTGTTTTATCTACCTTCCTACTTATTAGGATTTTGGTTTTAGCTAGGTTGACTCTAAGGCCCTTCAATTCTAGACCTTGCTTCCACACCTGAAACTTCTCCTCTAAGAAGAAATATAATAATTACTTTACCTTATAATAGTCAATTTCATCTTGATCTTTTGCAACATACAAAGGCAACCCTGCAAGAGCCTTTTCTAAATCCTTGGCCATAATTTTGACACCTTGAGCAGCCATTAATTCTTTATGGTGCTGATACTGAGCCTGAAAAATATTTTATTTAAAGTATTAAAAACATAAAATCAAATTACATAGATGGAAATTTCTAACACATCTAAGCTAATAAATGTAGCCTAAACTTTGTAAGGACTGTGACTTATTAAGTCCTGTATGTTAGGATATAGGGGTAACTGGGAGAAGTTAATATAACTGTTTCATTTAAATTGTTGCTTGTTAGTAGACAATGGAACACAGAGGCAAAAAAGAAGTACTAACAAAAAAACTTCTGTGAAAGACCAAGGCAAAGAGGCTGAAAGATAAAAATCATTGTATATTATTCAGATAAGAAAAATAGATGTTTTTCCAGTAATGAGTATGATTAATGGCAACAGAGATGTCAGGTCATGCACAATATCGTAGAGTGGGACATGAGAAATTAGCAGGGTCGGAGAAGTAAACTGTAGTAAAGACAAACTACACAGTGCAAATTCCATGGATGTGGCTAATAGTTGCAAGGTATTCAGTCTCCTGCCTCTATCCATTCCTGACATCCACTGTTTTAGATTATTAGAGGAATTAAGTATACTGAGGGAGATCATTCAAGTTAACAGTATCGTTGGGTGATAACCAAAATGGTATTAAGTCCAGCTGTGTTGTAAGTTCTTAAAGACTAAACAATTTATCACTGTGAATGGCAGAAACTAAAAAACACTCTTACCTTGACTCGTAACTCCTTCATAGGTTCTGGTGTCAATAAGCCTCTGATTTGTGTCATAATGGGTCCCTCAGTACCAGCTACAACAATTGTATCCCCTTCTTTTAATTTGCCATTAACAAGAATAACATCAATAGTGGTTCCCATGCCTGGTAAAGCTTTCACCTATGAAAACCAACAAAAATCACTTCAGTATTTTCTTCCAATTATTTAAAAAATTTAATTGCAATCTCTTCAGTCACCAAATTAAACTCCAATTATCTATCTCATATAGCAAATTCTATTATTATTATATAACTTAAGTATTACATCTGATGTAACCATTTATAAAACAAATGGACAAAAACTAAAGTAAATAAACATAATTTAAACATGAGCAATGAAAATAGATGAATTGCAATAAACTATAATTTGTTCAATGTACACATAAATAAAGGAGATTGCAAATCACTATTAGCGACAAGTAAAAAATCTGCATTAAAATATTCAGTAGTGCTTAGCTTGAGGGTATAGTTGTAAATGAGATGAAATTTAACAAATATTGTTATATATATAAGCTGGAAGTAGGAACATGATACAGTGTACTCAAGCCAAAACAAAAAGCACACAAAAGAAATCTGGCAGATATTCATTAAATGTATCAGTTGTAAGCAACAAATGCATCGATGAAATGAACTACTTAGATTTCTCACAAGACAGATGAGTAGAAGGCCTCCGCATAATTTTTTGACCTGCTAACAATAGTAGTTGAATTGCTCTAAAATTATACCAAACCATCTTAAAAATGGAAAGACACACTCAATAATGTACTCAGACATACTGTCTGAAAATAAGAGAGGATGATCATGGCTAAAACACTTTGAACAGGGCTAAACTGGGGTAAAACAACAAGTTATTGATTGAAATGTTTTGAGACAGTAGTTGTAGTTAGAGTAAGAAAAAAAAAAAGTCCTGAGAATATTACTTAAATTCTTAACCAGCTTGATTTTTCTTTTCCTCATTCAATTTTAATGATTATAAAATGTCAATAGTTAAATCTATAGTTGTTTGCATTCCATCTCTGAATTTCTGTGTTTTTAGTAATGGTTTGTAGGATTATTTTATTTAAAGTTGGTAGGATTAATTTATCTTTCATTTAAGAGAGCAGGATGTTATTTGGGGAAGATTTAGCTGCTATTTTAGACAGGTAGATAAACTTTTTTTCATTTAGCAATAGTGAAAATCATTGGGTATGTTGTTATTTTCTTTTTATCGCACCACATGAGAGGCTACCCATTGTAGAACTGAGGAATCTGCTACACTTGCTCTCTGCTGTAACTTCCAAAATCCATGTCTCCTTTATCAAGTAAGTTAATAAAACAAATACATACATCACATATGTGTTGAAATGATGGTGTAATGTCTTGATTAGAAGTGGGATTTATATCTGTTATTGTATGTCACCTTTTGTTAAATACCACAACTGACTAGCAATATTGAAAGATGAGGAACTGAGTGTTTAAGAGTTTTTCTTGAGTGCACAACCTCTTTTTTTAACAAGAAATAATATAGTACCTCTGGGCTATTAGACATATTAAGTGCAAAGTGCAAAGGAATTCAGAGAAAATACAGTTTATTCACTCATTTTACATCAGTTTTTCCATGCTTGTACGTGTTAAATATGTTATTTAACAGCTAGATCTCCTTCCTAACACCAACTCTTATCTATTTTCAAGTAAGAGATCACTTATTCCAACATGGCTTCAAAGGCACAAAAATGCCCAAACGACATGTTAACAGGACAAACTGACAACACCACCAGCCACTGCACTTTCAGACAAGTGATTACAGATGTAAACAAACACACTTGTCCATATATGTATATTCACATATCTACACATGATATTCTTCCAGTTTGTTTACCAAATCTATTCATAAGGGTTTAGTCAGTCTGGGGCTATAGTTGAAAGCTCTTTCCCAAGGTGCCCCATAGTGAGACTGAACATGGGTCAGACAGAATTCAGTAAGACAGATTTTCTATGGCTAGAAGCCCTTACCAGTTTCCAAACAAGATAATATTCCTCCAAGATGAGAGATTTTCATGGAAGATTTTAAATAAACCTTGCTTGTATAATGATAATGCTGGCTTACAACTATCATATGATGTCAAGACAAGTAAGCAACAAACACTCACACAACAGGCTTCGCAGAATTTTTGTCTCCCAAATCCACTCACAAAGCTTTAGTTGGCTCAGGGCTACTTTAGAAGACACTTGCCCAAGGTGCAACTGCAATGGGACTAACCCTGAAACTACATGGTTAAGAAGAAGAAGGTTTTATACCATAGCCATGCCTGTACCTACAAAGTACCAAAACATTTTAACTCTAGTTTATTCTAGTCATTTACATATGAAGACAATATTGAAAGATTTTAAACCTTCCAACCTACCATCCTATTAACAGTATGCCTGCTGGAAATGCATTTACATTGGGAGCCTGTTTTGCCTCAAACTACACCCAATTAAACACTTCCCAAACTCTACTTCCCTATTTGCAAAAATGTTTCCAATAACTCCAGTCCAACAAGGTGACTAGTTGTCATGTCAAACCTCAAAACAGTTTTCCACCCTGCCAAACTCCACCCCTCTACAGGAATCGGACAATCTTTAGAGACACATTACTGTATGTCCTATTCCTCCAAACAGAATAACCACCTTGACTCTGATATCTTCAACATACAGCTTTCACATGCAACACCTCAAAAGTGGTGAAAGCATCATCATTCCTCAATTTCTCTTCCATCTCAGTGACCACCCAATATGACTTCAATAGATTTGATTCCATGTTCCTGAGAACATTGGAAAAAGCAATGTTGTTCCCTTGACAACAGAGAAGCCTTGTAAAAGAATCTTAGTTACTTGCCTATGGACAACATCCAACTCTTATTCCTTATGTTATTGTGATGTGTGCAAACAAGGCCTTCTCTAACTCATACTTATCAAGTCTGGTTTTCTGTAAAATCTGGCTGTGACTCTTAGTCTTCCTTCTGTATACTAAAAACTACTTGATGTTACCTACAACACACACTACTATGTTTGAGCAGATGACACTTCCTTTCTCCTTATCTACACACCAAGCATCATGCACAAACAGCTTAAACATTTCACACTAGATTCACAGTACTTCTACAGGTTTACTGCTCACTTTGTGAACATCTATTAATGGAAAATAACAAATTTGTTTTGTTTTTTAAACAAACAATAGCAATAATCACCACATATTATCAAGGAAACAAACCACTCTAACCATGAACATCAAGGCCCAATTTGCTAATAAATAGTGCTTCTCATAGTCTCATGGCAACCACACATGTAACATTGTAAAAACTACATCACAAATGATAATATTCCAAATACTTTAGACTTGATCAGTTGCTAACCTTTTGCATGGTGGAGCACAAAGAGCTGAGTATAACAATTAAATGAAATTTGTTCTGTATCAGATCAACCCTGATCAAGTAGAAATAGAGGTGCTGTTTGTAAGTTAGTATCACTTAAGACTTTTTATGTGGAAGACGAAATTTTTAGTTGAATATTTTCAAAGAGACTTTAAAGAGAAAGAAATTATTAATGTAATTGTTTGAGGACATTAATAGTAAATATGTACATCTGATGTTAATTTCCTTAATAACTAAGAAAATTAAAAAGTGTAAATTTTGCTGAGCTGGTGGATGAAATGAGTGACAAGAAGTTTGAATCTAGTCAAAATACAATTTTATAAGGAACCAGATTTGTAACAGAGAAAACAACATTCTTATACACTGAGCAAAATCTCAAAACATCATTAGTAGATGCTGATGGGAACTGTTTATTTTCATTTGCAGAAATGTTGCAATTTTGTGTTGCTTCACTCTTGACACTGGAACAGTGGAGTGAGATATTAATGATTAGAGTTGATGTTCTTTTGCTACCAGTGACTGACATAAAATTGAATAAGGTTTCACTGACTAAGTTCACTTTTATTTTCATCAATTCCTCTTTATAGCAACCAATTCTGAAATAAATGGGTTTCTGAAGTGAAACTGAACAACTTGTAATCTACAATACAAGATAGCTTATGAAAATAATACTTACTTCCATAACGGTTGCATGTAATTCTTCACTATAGGAGATCCGTTTTGCCAATAGGCTCTGAGTTAGCTCACATATTGTTGCTATCAAATTACCCATTCCATCACCAGTGTGAGCTGAAGTTGGTACAACATTTATATATTCACGAACATTTGTATTTTCATAAAAGAGAGCAGCATTAAGGCCCTATAAAAAGATTTGAAGAAATGTAAGTAAATGGAAATATTACAATCTTTTCAAAATAGCCAATCCATATTATTACATTTCACAAACTAGCTTACTCTTAACAGACAATACTACAATATTGTAAGAATTATTTTTCCAAATCAACTAACAATAAAAGTATCTAGTTTCTAACATAAAAAAAAATAATAATAGCCATATATAAGAGATTGTCATAATATTTATGTCCTTTCATATTAGAGCAATCAAAATACTATTAAAAATTCAAATACATCTTTAAAATGAGCTACCAAACCAGAAATACATCTTAACTTTCAATTCAAAGTACAGTTTTCAAAAAATATTAATTTTATTAAACCAACCCAAGCATTTATTTCTCAACTACATTTTATATCAAACTAGCAGAGATACCTGGCATTGCTCTGGATTAAAATGGTATAGTTTGTGTGTGTGTGTGTGTGTGTATATATATATATATATATATATATATATATATATATATACTAGTTATGTTGAAACAGGTGACACAGGAAAGTGCAGCATTGACAATAAAACATTTGTGGAGTAAATTTTAAAGCTTTGCATAAACGACAATTTGAGTTTAGCACACCAATTTGGACAGAATTATCATTTTTACAAGAATGGGATGTATCATATCTGAAAGCAGCTCTCAGTGTTGTGAAGAACGAATTTGTACATGATCTGTTTCTGAGAGCTTTTCTATTGGACCTCTGTGTAATCTGGCATGCTAAATGTTGTTTTAATGATTCAGCATTAAGTGTTGCAGCATGCCTTTGCTGATCTTGAGGAAAGTCTCATCTCCCTTCTGTCTTGGGACTCCATCAGACGTGTTGCAGTATGCTTTTGTTGATGTTGAGAAAGTCTGCTTGACGTGTCTGGAGATCTTTGGGAAGTGTCATGTCCCTTCTGTATTGAGACTCCATCTGATGTGCTGCAGCATGCCTTTGCTGATCTTGAGAAAGTCTCATGTCTCTTATCTCCTGAGACTCTACGCCTTGATTTTCTGCACTCCTCCTTGCTTTACAGGTGTTTCTAGAGGGAGGTTTTTTCTTTGATGGCATATTCTTTCAATATTTTAAACAAAAAAATTATGAACATAGAATGCAGTGTAAATTAACCAAATACAAGCAAATTGTAAATACCTTACAACTGCTGTGATAATTATAAACTATTAACTGAATGGTAGATGTATATTTTTATATACCTTGAACCTGCCACATAATAGTTTTTTATCAAGAGTTTCACCTCTAGCCATTCTCATCACATATGTACAGGTGTAGATATATGTGTATTTAATAACGTACATAGCGGACACACATACATATAGAAAATATGACGATACACACACATACAGTCACATACATATAGTAATACACACGTCAGTCATCATATATGTATATGTAGATGTGAGTGTGTGTTGAATAATGTACCTAATGCAGAAATGCACACACACTCATATATATACAAAATGTGATGTTGTTGGTGAACATGGAAACACGTACACACTGATAGACACATGTACACTCAAACACATACACACTCATATACAAAATGTGACATTGTCATTGTAGTCGTGGTATAAAATATCCTGTACTACATTTGACTATAGAAAGATTATCTCTATAAAATATTATATTGTTTTAATGGAAATGAAAGAAAAATTATGTTGACACTCATGGAATGTGATACTATTACCTTGTAAAATTTGATTTGGTGGAACCGTTTGAGAATGCATTGGGAACAGACAGAGAGACAAAAAATTTTTTATATATAGATTAAGTACATGTATTAAATGTTAATTTAAGGGTTAATATGTAACTGTAAATACCTTGCAACTGCTGCGATAATTATTAACTGGTAATTGAACGGTTGATGTGTAAAATAAGATGATCTTAGTATTATCACATTAGAATTAAAAGTGAAACAATATTATATCACATTACAATACAGATCTTATTTTATTACTATTGACAGACTGAGACCTGACTAGTGTCTGAGATCTTTGGAAATATGCAGTGCGTGAGAAGACCCAACAAGCCGAATGAGACCATAACCTGTGGCCTTTGCCAGGGGTGTAGCCAGCCCACTTATGCATACCTTTCCTTCATTGGACACTAAACTGCGTGCGAAGACCAGTTGAGGCAAGTGAAATTGAAATCAAATCAAATTTGCAAATTCGATGACTGACACCCGTGCCAGTGGAGCGCTAAGACCACCACCTGAGCGTGATCGCTGCCAGAGCAGCTGACTGGCTTCCATGCTGGTGACACATAAAAAGCACCATTCCAGCGTGATCGTTACCAGTGCCACTGGACTGGCTGCTGTGCAGGTGGCACAAAACACCACTTGAGTGTGGCCGTTGCCAGTACCGCCTGACTGGCTCCGGTGCCGGTGGCACGTAAAAGTACCTGCTACACTCTTGGAGTGGTTGGTGTTAGGAAGGGCATCCAGCTGTAGAATCTCTGCCAGATCAGATCGGAGCCTGGTGCAGCCATCTGGTTCGCCAGTCCTCAGTTAAATTGTCCAACCCATGCTAGCATGGAAAGCGTACGCTAAACGATGATGATGAATACTAAGCCAATCTAAAAGATTGCTCCAGGCCCGCATTAGGCAAGAAGTTGAAAGTTTTTGGCCCATGATACTCCATGGACCCTAAGTAATGCATGTGTAAAATTTGAATGAAATCGGTTGGGTAGTTCTCGAGTTTTAGGGATTCACATATACAGACATTCTTGGTGTTATATACACAGATAATCTCCATAATAATGCACTTTTGTCTTTTGAAGATAGTATACTAATTAGTAGCTGCCAGAAACAGCAAGCATTATCCCATTAATACCAAACTGCACACACAAAATTTGAATAATGAATTGCTATGTCTAAAACCCAATATATTTTTCAAGACATTTTAAAGATACCAACAAATGTTCACTTAAATTTCAATGTCTCACTAGCATCATATATTATTTAGCTTCCAGTGAGCCTAGTCAAATTAGCAAATTAGTTTTAATTCTTGGTTAGAGGTACTTAAACTGCATCTAATATCATTCTGCATTTTAATGTAGCTTGGCTGAAGAATCACATACCATTGAAAAAATTGGACACATAATTATATTTAAATACTCTACGCTACACTTAATCAGAAGTTGTAAGCTTAATGAAGAGCTTCCACAAAATTTACTTCATTAAGCCTAACGTCAGCTAATCAGAGGCAAAATACAATCAAGAAAAATTATATGAAGGCACACTGAGCAATAACAACCAAAGTCTGGCAGTACATTTGCATCTTTCATAGTAAGAAAAAAAAACAAAAACAAATGAAGCTAACATTTATTTTCTTATATTCAACTTTACGATGAAAGTAAACAAACAAAGCTTGTTCTTTTTTAGAAGCGTTGAGATGTATTGTAAGAACAGAAATAAATTTATTTCTCAAACGCGTGATAATGCTATAAATAGCATTCTTACAATACATCTCAACGCTTCTAAAAAAGAACAAACTTTGTTTACTTTCATCGTAAAGTTGAATTTAACGTTAGCGTCTTATGAAGCTAAATTTATAAGTTCTAAAATTGCAGAAGAATTCGTTGCTGGGCAGTTTAGTTTAATGGTAAAACACTTGACGCGTAATCACAGAGATGTGAGTTCGAGTCTCATGGCTGGCCAGTAACGTATTTTTCTGCAATATATGGATAATTTATCCTGATCACGCTATTTATAGCATTATCACGCGTTTGAGAAATATATTTTCTTATAATATTCATTAGTATATACAGTTTACTTGACAACTTATTTTATCACTTATATTCCCAACAAATTTGTTGAAATGTTACACAACCAAGTAGACTAAAGCAGAGTCAAATGTATCTTGCTTAAGGTCCCAATGCAATAATAGTGGAAGCATTTGAATTGATAATCTTTGCAACTATCATTAAGCACCTAAAAATCTTACACTATGAATTAGGAAATAAATCACAAACCAACCTGTTCTGAAATTTGAAGAATACTTTCTTTACTTCGTTCCTCAAATTCTACTTTAGTGTTAGTATTTTGTTTTTTGATTGTAACAGAAACATCAGTTTGTGGTGATGTCTTCCACTGAAATAATCTGTCAATCTGAGGGAGTAAAGAAAAATATTGCTGGTCAACAGTATATTGAAATAAAATTTTTTGTAATGTAAACTAATGTTAGCATTGATTAATTGGTAATCCACTGTGCTTTGATTAGTAAGATAATTTAATTTAAAGCAGAGATGTTTTACAAATCAAAGATCAAAAATTGAGGTAAGCTGCAAATGAATTTTAAACAACAGATACAAATACAATGTAATACAGAACATTGACAGTGTTAAATATGATATTAAACAAGTGTAGTGATATTTCAGTACTCAAAATTTGTATGCATGGCATCCTCAGTAGTACTGTTGTCACATAAAAAGCACCCAGCCATAGAAACCATGTCAAAGCAGATGTTGTAAGATAGCACAGCCCTCTGACCATCAGATCCTATCAAACCATCCAACCCATGCCAATATGGAAGACAGACATTAAAAGATTAAGATATATTCATAAGTAAACACATACACACACACAAAAAAAATCAGTGTTGTTTCAAGTTTTCAGATAATATACATCCTAGTGAAAAATATTAGCTTGCCCAGGAACAGGTACAAGTTGGCAACAAGAGTATCCTTCTATAGAAAATTTGCCTCAACAAGTCATTTCATCCATGGGAACATGAAAAAAACTAAGCATTAAAATAATGATGATAGCAATATATACAGTAAGTTAAAAGTAGAGAAATTAATAATGCAATGACAATACTATTAAAACTAACAGTGGAACATATTTATTGATAGTATATTTTTACAATCTTACCTTGTTTAATGCAATAACAAAAGGGGTTTTTCTGGCTTTAAGCAGGTTTATGGACTCAATTGTTTGTGGTTCAAGACCATGCATAATATCTACTACAAGAATTGCTATATCACACAATGAAGAGCCTCGAGACCGAAGATTGCTGAAGAATAAAATAAAACAAATTTTTCATCTGATGTGAAAAACAAATTTAATTGCTTGAACTAATCTAAGACATATATATTTGCACTTTATCATTTTATATGGCTATAATTCATTTTAAGTAAGATATGCTAATAACATTGGCTATTTAATTTACAGTCAATTGCCTGTCATCCATCACTATGTCATGAACACAATCAATGTTTTCCTTAATGGTAGCAGTTGCAGGACACCAAAACCTTGGGTCATCTTCAAGACTCTCCCTTCCCCTACTAAATTCAGCTGTCCATTTCTGCATTGTTGATAAAGCTGGAGTGTCATACCTTAATGTAGCAACCATGTCAACATGAATGTCCTTGGGGGCTAAACTCTTTTTCTGCAGGTATTTGGTAACGCCATGATGTCAAATTTTGTTTATTTCCAATAAAAGGGTTGGCTGAAAAGTTCATAGGCTGACCAAGATACTCCCATGGAATGTGACCGAATGAGGTTTATTTTACAAAATGGTCCCCCTTGCAGTCCACATACTTACATCTGTGTTGCAGTGCTTGGATCCCATTGGTGAAAAAGCTTTTATCCTATTGGCCAAAAAAATCAACAGCAAATATATCATCTCTGCAATACTAATTTTCAACCAAGTGTTTAAATTTTCAAGCTATAGCATTTTCATTGTTAGTGAGTAAATTGAAATTAAAACTTCAAATATATTACTAAATTATAAGAGTAAAATTTTGTTTGGAGTAAACTAAATGAAAACAATTGTTAGGTTATTTAAGATTTATATGAAGGGTTTTGCATGAATGAAATCTTACATTTTACAAAATAGTAAAGATAGATCAAAATAATAGAATTGCTCTCTTTAACTTATAAAGTACTTCATTTGATTGTTCTTTACTTTTTTCATTTCATCTTAATTCACATTACACATTAGACAGAATATTCCAACTTAATCTTTAACTATTGCAATATTTTACTTCCATTACTAATTGATATGAGAATAGAATAGGAAAGAACATTTTCCTCACTCATTATTAACAATATTAAAAACACTCTTATATCTTTTCAGCTTCTATAAATTTTCAGTAATTGTGTTTGCACATTCCACTCAAGAAATCATGCACTCATTTAGAGTATATTATGTAGACGTTTTATTATCAATTAGCTTACCAAAATGAAACACCCAAAATTATAGTAGACTGCATGCTGCCAAAGTGCTCAAAACAGTCCAATATAATTTATGTTACTATGTCAATAATAATGTGATTTCATTTGTACACTTCTCTAGACATCAAAAACTGTCATGAAACTCACTGGACAAAGTGTAAAGTCTTTGCAATGAAATTTAACATATGCCAAAACCTTGGGTCGTCTTCAAGACTCTCCCTTCCCCTCCAAATTAGGCTGTCCACTTCTGCACTGTTGATAAAGCTGGAGTGTCGTACCCTAGGAAGATAGTTTTTGTATGTGGCAGATGCTCAGGAGCAATAAACATTGAAAATGTGCAGAGAACAACTTCAACTTCTGCCACATTCCAGGGAGAAAAACTAGAAGTAGTTGAAAGCTTCCGTTACCTAGGTGACCAAGTTAGTAGTGGGGGTCGGTGCTCTGAAAGTGTAGCTGCTAGAATAAGAATAGCCTGGGCAAAGTTCAGACAACTCCTACCTCTGCTGGTGACAAAGGCCTCTCACTCAGAGTAAAAGGTAGACTGCATGACGCATGTGTACGAACAGCCATGCTACATGGCAGTGAAACATGGGCCGTGACTGCTGAGAACAGGCGTAAGCTTGCAAGAAACGAAGCCAGTATGCTCTGCTGGATGTGTAATGTCAGTGTGTATACTCGACAGAGTATAAGTACCTTGAGAGAAAACTTAAACATAAGAAGCATCAGATGTGTTGTGCAAGAGACGACTGCGTTAGTATGGTCATGTGGTACGAGTGGATGAGGATAACTGTGTGAAAAAGTGTCACACCTGAGCGGTTGAGGGAAACTGTGGAAGAGGTAAACCCAGGGAGACCTGGGATGAGGTGGTGAAGCATGACCTTCGAACATTCGGCCTCACTGAGGCAATGACTAGTGACCGAGACATTTGGAAAATATGCTGTGCTTGAGAAAACCCGGCAAGCCAAGTGGGACCATAACCTGTGGCCTATGCCAGTGGTGTAACCAGCCCACTTAGGCGTACCTGTCTTTCTTTCATTGGACACTAAACTCTGCTTGTGAAGACCTGTTGAGGCAAGTGAAATCGAAATCAAATTCAATGACAGCACCGCATGACTGGCATCCGTGTTAGTGGAGCACTAAGAGCACCCTCCGAGCGTGATCGTTGCCAAGGCCGCTGACTGGCCCCGTGCCGGTGGCATGTAAAAAGCACCATTCGAGTGTGATCGTTACCAACATTGCCTTACTGGCACTTGTGCCAGTGGTATGTGGAAAACAACATCCGAGCAAGGGCGTTGCCAGTGCCGCTGGACTGGCTTCTGTGCAGGTGACATATAAAAACACCATTTGAGTGTGGCCATTGTCAGTACCGCCTGACTGGCCCTCATGCAGGTGGCATGTAAAAGCACCTACTACACTCTCAGAGTGGTTGGCATTAGGAAGGGCATCCAGCTGTAGAAACTCTGCCAGATCAGATTGGAGCCTGGTGCAGCCATCTGGCTCAGCAGTCCCCAGTGAAACCGTCCAACCCATGCCAGCATGGAAAGCAGACATTAAACGATGATGATGATGCCAACATGAATGTCCCTGGGGAAATAAATCCTTTGTCTGAGGGTACTTGATAACACCAAGATGTCAAATTTTGTTTATTTCCAAGAGAAGTCACTACTAGTTACTTGCGAAATCTTCTTTGAACAGTCAGATGTCAGTTTACCTGGAATGAAACAATGTAGTTATTAATAAGGAGAGCTGAAATTAATGCATGCAAGATTTCTCAGTTCTTGCATCACTCCTCCATAGTCAACCTATGAATTTTCCAACCCACCCTTGTAAATATAAGTTAAATTTCATTGATGATGTTGCAGGAACTATTAACAAATGTCATATTGAATGTGTTGATTGTTATTACAAAACCAGAAGTGTCTTGTAAAACAATTAACAAATTTTGTCTATTCTTCCAAGTTAGCCAATTTGATATTCTTCTTATTATAATTCAGTTGGCTTGACTAGCAAATAGTTATTTCATAATTTGGGTGTCTGATGATAGGAACTGCTATAAAAGTATTCACTCTGACTGAAGATCCCACCCATGCAAGTATGGAAATATGGATGACAAGTGCCTTTATAAAAAAAAATTATCTCGGTCTTATTAATATGTATAAACTGATATGCATGCATAAAAGCTTAGATTGCCTCCAACTTCTACAACATTGAGCCTAATTCTTCAGCATTTCTAGTTCTTTTATTATTTTTTGAATCTCTAAACCAAAAAATACTGATCTATATTTTCCTCCATTACTAGAGATTTTGACATATTACCACCTAGTGCCAAAAGGAACAGTTGTTTCACTCTTATATGCAACTATCACAGGACCATTAGAATTTTAGCAGACACCATTCAAGATAATGGTTTAGTTGTCAACTGAATATTAACTTAACATTATAGTGCAGAAGGCTATAATACGAGATCTAATTGCAAGAAATTGATATCAAATGAGTTAAATACAGATTTAATGAAAATGAAAGTGATATACAGTGTGTTCAGGAATTTGCTGACTATTTATGTCTCCATTTTTTAGGAAAGTTTGATACATTGATGAACAGTCAATAGCATTGGAAAGCATAAAGATTAAAATTGTAATGGAAAAAAAGTTAGCTGACATCAAGGACTAGAAGCCATCTGAATATTGGAAAAGAGTTACCTGTTTCAAGATGATTCATGCTGGGTATCAAAATGCTGAGATTCTGACTGCTGCCAATGCTCTGGGAATACTTTAGAGGTTGTAAGATGTGACATGGACATCATAAAAACCAAGTTCTCCCAAACAGTGATAGTCTTTAAGTATGTCTCCAGTGAAGGCGACGTCATGCTGCCCCACATCTTTGAGCAGAGCCTCAGGCTCAGTCAAGATGGCTATGTAAAGCTACTGGAGACTTTGGTCAAACCCTGGGTGGAGACAATTGCTGTTGAAAGGCCATGTGTGTGGCAGCAGGATTCAGCACCTCGCCATACCTCCACAAAGAGTCAAGTGGTGGTTGGAGAATTTCTATGATTTCACCAGCCTCAATCTCTGGCCTTCTAATTCCCCCGATAGTAGACCCATGGATTACTGTGTGGGGCACATTTGAGAGACACCAACCACTTTGTGTGCAGCACCAAGGCTGAGCTGATGGCCAAGATCAAGGATGTGTTTGAAGGTCTTCTTCAGGACACAGTGAGGATTGCATGTGCAAGGTTCCGAACCTCTCTTGGGGTCATGGTTGAAGCTGAGGGTGGCTACTTTGAGCTAACTATTATCTCTCAGCAATAATTTAGCTGATAATTTTTGATTTTTTAAAATAATACTTTTATTTTTGTATGAAATATTGTTTTCTTTTCCTTTTATGCATACTGTCAAATTTAGCCCAAACAACATTATAGTCTACTTTTAGTCAAGATAGTAAAATTGCCTAGGATTTTCTCAAATCAAATTTGATAAATTTAGTTTTATTCTTTGTTTTAAACTTAAATGTAATATCATTAGCATTATGGCAGTTAAATATAAATCTATATTTCAACTTACCTAAATGATTCATGACCAGGTGTATCTATAATCAACAAACCTGGTAACTTTAAAGGCGGTTTCTGAAATTCAGTAATAAAAGAGAAATTCATAGAGTAATAAAATAAATTTCAACTGAGCAGTAATTATCATAGAAATATTTAAATCAATTCCTAAGGAAACAGAATTTTGGAATTTTCAGAAATACTTCTGCAAAGTAAGTAATGAATGCCATAATGATATAATTTTTTAAACACAAATATTTTGAAATTACCATTTAATGTATTACCTTAGCTCACTAATTCCAAATGCTACATTTTTTAGAATCAAGCAACATTAAAAAAAAAAAATGGGTACAAGGCTTTTATAGGCAATATGTTGCAACTCTGAAGATGGCAGGCATTAATGCAACAAAGCATTTTCAAACCTTACTGATATTCACTGATCAGTTTCTGCCAAGGATTGACTTAGTGAATACAGCTCAACATATCAGTAGGTCAACAAGCTCACAGACTTCTTAATGAAGAATTTACTTGCTCTCAACGAAAAGCAGACAGTGGCAGTTAAATACAAAGGGTCTTTTCAGGTTCAGAGCATACATTATGGTCATATTGTAGCATAGTTCAATCTTTCTTTTAATTTAAGTTGGCAAAAGTAGTATTTGTATTATGAATTACTTTATGTAACAAACTTTGTCAGAAAATTTGTCTTCATACTTTATGAATTTGACTTGAGTCTATTTGGATTACTTGTGTATTGGATGTTAGCCAGTTTCTCTCAAAACATTGTTGGCTTCGACAAGGGAGCTTGCCACAATAATGAAGAAGAAAAAAAATCAAACTTAGTTAACAATACTTCTCAGTGAATTCAAGTTAGCAGTTACTGCTCAGGGACTCAGAACAGAAGAACTAACAAAACAAAAGGGAAATTTCTTCAGCAGTTAGGCAATAGGACAAAGCTTTTGGTTCATCAAACTAGAGATTAAAATAACTATTATTAGTAAATTATTATAACCAACAAGCATTTTAAAAAACTTGGAACTGACATGCTTAAAACCAAGTTAGTCCGTACTGAGTAAGCCTATGATCAAATATATTCTTGTATGTACAAAATATACTAAATTTTTCAATTATAAAATTTATACAATATTCGCATACTTATTTGCGACATAGGTTATGTTTCCACTATGACTTAAAACGGTTAGACTTGAACAGAAAATGATTTGGTAATTGCCATTTGAATAGAAATATTGTTTTCACTATAAAACACATATTGCTAGGTTTGTACCACCCCTTCAGACCCAACTACACTCTAGCTGAAAAATATGAAATGCCTCATAAGTAATATAAACGTCTTAAATTCAGTGGCGTTAATGAAGATGTTACGTGTTAATTTAACGTATTAAACTTATCTTTATTAATGTATATTGAACTGTACCTAGATATATACTTGTGATCTGCCCGTGGACCTTTTTCTTTGGAAATTTTTGCCCACCACACTAAAATGTTTTCCTACCCCTGGTCTAAACCATTTAGCATTCAGATTACTTTGTAAAATGTAATACTTATTCACATTGTCTTCAATTAACCCTTCCAATACTAACCCAGATGAAAAATCCAGTTGAGTGAACCCATTAATAATTAAATGTGAATTTCAGCACAAATCTCAGTACATTTGTGAAAACACATGATTTCACTTTGTAAATAGGTGAGTGACAGTATCCAACATTGTTTGACAGGATATCTTAGCTCTGCGAATTTTGGGAGAATTTTTCTACATTTTTTTTTCTGTGGCGATTTTTTTTCAACTTTTAAAATGGATAACAGTTTCATGCTATCAAGCAGTGATTCTGAATTTGAGGGCCTTTCAACAGAAAATATGGAGAAATTGAGCAAATGTATGTGTGAACTACAATAGCATGTGTACAAAAATAAATCTGATATTTCTGTATTTGAAACTGAAAGCAGCAATTCTGGAGTAAGAAATTAAAAATTATTTTATTCTTT
>NC_068989.1:32298618-32302684 GCF_001194135.2 Octopus bimaculoides | reverse complement strand
CTTCTTTCAGTCATTTGACTGCAGCCATGCTGGAGCACCGCCTTTTAGTCGAGCAAATCGACCCCAGGACTTATTCTTTGGAAGCCTAGTACTTATTCTATCGGTCTCTTTTGCCAAACCGCTAAGTTACGGGGATGTAAACACACCACCATCGGTTGTCAAGCGATGCTGGGGACACACACACACGCATACATACATACAGACACATATATACGACGGGCTTCTTTCAGTTTCTGTCTACCAAATCCACTCACAAGGCTTTGGTCGGCCCGAGGCTATAGTAGAAGACACTTGCCCAAGGTGCCACGCAGTGGGAATGAACCTGGAACCATGTGGTTGGTAAGCAAGCTAGTTACCACACAGCCACTCCTGCGCCTATTTTGTCAACGATTTTTCAAAAGAGACTGGACCTACTCAGTCTCTCTCAGAAATCAAAACCATTAGACTTCCTCACACCCCAGTAAGCTTGTTTGAAGCAATTACTGCGGAAACAAGCTGTTATACAGAAAGTAAACAAACTGAAAAAAAGAAAACAAAAGATAGCTTGTGGTTTCCCACAAGCGTAGAAGAAATACAAGCATTTTTTGCCATAAATATTATCATGAGTATAAGAAAATTACCCAGAATTACAAATTACTGGAGTAATCATGAACCTTTCGGAGACCAGTATGTTTACAATATTATGACAAGGACAATTTATACAATTGAAAGAATATTTTCATGAGAGACATTAGCAGTACCCCAGTATATGGAGAGCCAAACTTTGATCCCTTATTTAAAGTAAGATCCTTCATTGACTGCATTCAAAACACATATAAAACACTTTACAACCCTGATAGATACCTATCCATTGATGAAGGCATGGTGGGGTATAATGGTAGGGTACGTTTAAGTTGGGAAAATTTGTGAAGCAAATACAGAGTGTGGGTTTAGTTTTTATACTGGGAAAAGGGACAACAATGTAAGTCAACATGGCACAGGGTACAATGTGGTCTGGAATTTATCACTTCCATACCATAACCAGGGCCATATATTACTTTTTTAACCGATTCTGCTAGCAACCACATAGAGATAAGAGGCAGATAAATTTTCTATCTGCCTATGCACAACCACTTTGTCATCATTGTTTAATGTCTGCTTTCCATGCAGGCATAGGTTGGATGGCCTGGCAAGCTAGTGGGCTGCACCAGACTCCAATCTGATCTGTCAATGTTTCCACAGCTGGATGCCCTTACTAATGCCAACCACTCAGAGTGTAGTGGGTGCTTTTTATGTGCCACCAGCACATGTGTAGTCAGTGGGTACTGGCATCGAACATGTTCAGATGGTGCTTTTTACATGCTACCAGCACAGGAGCCAGTCAGGGAGCACTGGCATTGACCACGTTCAGATGGTGCTTTTTACATGCCACTGGCCACAGTTACGATTTCGATTTCACTTGACTCAACAAGTCTTCTCAAGCATATCATATCATCCAACGCTTCAAGGGTACTTTTAAATGGGCCAATCATGCAACACTGGTATCAGCCATGGCTGTAATCTCACTTTAGTTGCCGGGTCTTCTCAATCACAGCATATCTCCAAAGGTCTTGGTCTCTTGTCATTGCCTCTGTGAGGTCCAACATTCAAAGTCCTGCTTCACCACCTCATCCCAGGTCTTCCTGGGTTTACCTCTTCCAGAGGTTCCTTCCACTGTTAGGGTGTGGCACTTCCTCACACAGCTGTCCTCATTCATATGTAACACATGACCATACCAGTGCAGCTGTCTCTCTTGCCCACATTTGATACTTCTTATGTCCAACTTTTCTCTCAGGATGCTTACACTCTGTCGTGTATGTACACTGACATTATACATCCAGTAGATCATACAAGCTCCATCTCCTTTCAAGCCTATGTCCTCAACAGTCATGGCCCATGTTTCACTGCCATGTAGCATGGCAGTTCACACACATGCATCATACAGTCTACCTTTCACCCTGAACAATAGGCTCATAGTTGCCAGCAGAGGTAGGAGCCTCTGAACTTTGCCAGGCTATTCTTATTCTAGCTGCTATGCTCTCAGAGAACCCACCACCACTACAGACTTGGTGGCCTAGGTGGCGGAAGATATCAACTACTTGTAGTTTTTCCCTCTGGCATATGATGGAATCTGTTTTCCGTACATTTTCTGTGTTTATTGTCCCTGTGCATCTGCCACACACAAAAACTATCTTCCTGGTTAACCTTCCATTGATATTGCTGCACCTCTTATGTGTCCATAGCTTAAGCCAGATACATCTTATGAGTTTCTACCCATGCCTTTTCTACAGATCAAGCAGGGCCATCTACCAGAAGGGGTTTGTGATTTGTCTGCCTTCCTATGTACTAGGACTTTGGTTTTTGCTAGGTTGACTTTAAGGCCCTTTGATTCTTGACCTTGCTTCCACACCCTAAACTTCATCTTTAGTTCAGGTAGTGATTCAGCTATTACAGCAAGGTCATCAGCATGAGAGGAGCTCCCAGGCGTATCTTGTCTTGAATTTCTTTGTTATTGCCTGAAGGACTATGATGAATAAGAGGGGGATGAGGACTGATCCTTGGTGGACCCCTACTTCTACATGGAATTCTTCACTATACTTGTTGCCGACCCTAACCTTACTGACAGCATCCCTGTACGGCTCTTACCAACCACTTGTCTATCTCTAGTTTCCACAATGACCACCAGATAATGGATTGGAGGACCCTGTCAAAGCCTTTCTCCAAGTCAACAAAGTACAGAGGTTTATCTTTGGCTAGGTATTTCTCCTGCAGTTGCCTTACCAGAAATATAGCATCTCATCAAGGCTAACTCTCTCCCTAATTAGTTGGGCTATGACCCTCTCTGTAACTTTCATCATCTGATCCAATAATTTGAAACCCTGTCAATTTCTATCTAAAGCATCACTTTTACCTTTGTAGCAGTTGACTACGGTGCTGCCACACCAGTCACTGGGTATGACTCCATGAACTACTTCATTTATGATGTGGGTAACTACACCATAATCCACGCTGCCCAATATTTTAAGCATCCCAGCAGTGATTTCTGATGGGCCAGGTGCTTTCCCCATCTTCATATCCTTAATTGCTTTATCTACCTGGGTACAGTCGATTCGAATAGCTGATCCTTCAATTGGGTCAACCTTTGGCAGATTCTCCTCCTCCCATTCATTCTCCACATTCAGCAGTCTTTCACAATGGCATCTCCAAGTCACTTTCATTGAAGAATCATTAAATGTAAGTGCATCTTCATCCATGCGGACACATTTCTCTCCGATGAAATCACGGTTTTCTCTCGCACACTGTCTTGCAAAAGACTTGGTACTCACGACGCTGAACACTGGCTATATATACCTGTCGCCTAGCTTCCCTTCTGGCTATCTGATACAGTTCTCTGCCATCCCCACACTTCCAGGCCCGTTTCTTTGCTCTAATGGCCCTGTCAACAGTATTTTTCCACCACTACGTTACCCTAGGCCTGGAAGGGACTTTGCACCAGCCACAAATTTTGTCTGCAGTGCTCAAAAGCTGTCTCGCAGGAATTCCCAGTTGCCTTCTATGAAAATGGCACCCCGTTTGTGAACCTCAATTATAACAGGTACATGGGCAGTATATATTGACTGAATCAGATGATGAGTAATTATCTGTTTGGTAGACCAGGTAATAAATGGTGGTGATACCGGGTATGGTATATCTATATATATAAAAATGAGAATGTGTGTGTCTGTCTGTGTGTGTATGAATCCCTAAAACTCGAGAACTACGCAACCAATTTCATTCAAATTTTACAGATGCCTTACTTAGGGTTCCAGTTGTGTTTTAGTCAAAAAATTTTTTTAACTTCTTGCAGAGTTCAAGCCCACGGCAACATAATATCTCCTCCACTATTTAAGTATTACGTGTCAAAAGTGAAACAAAAACACTCATGTCAAATACTTTCACTTTAAAAATGAAACTGTTCCACAAACTGAAACAATCACATTTCGATACTGTAATGACAGATACTTTCAGAGAGAGAGAGAAAGAGAGAGATGTATATGTACACGTTATT
>NC_068989.1:32296105-32298007 GCF_001194135.2 Octopus bimaculoides | reverse complement strand
CGGTACAACAGTGTAAGACTACCCTTTCAGATATACTTACATTGTGATTTCTGCAATGTGGTGCATAAATTGTCAAGTAAATGAGATGCATCTTTGCCTCCACTGATTCACTTGCAAAGTGTTGAGTAAAATTATTTCGTTGCAGACCTCCCTTGAGTTTTTTTATTATCACTGCGACACACATAGTCCCCAGTTGGTAACATTGATTTCAAGGCCTTCCCAGATGAGAGACTGGCATTCCACTTAATGTCTATGTTCCATGCTGGCATGGATTGGAGAGTTATTAATGTAGAAATATGGTATCGTAGCTACTAACAGTTGAGGGTTGCGTAGTCTAGACAGCGTTTTTAGATTTCATTATTCTCTTTAACCTGGGCAAAGCCGGGTATTTCTGCTAGTAGTAAATATAAGTACTGTAAATGCATTTATATTATGCTATGCTACAAGGCAGTGAAACAGGCTATAACATCCGAGGACATGTATAGGCTTGAAAGAAATGAAGCCAGTATGTTTTGCTGGATGTGCAATGTCAGTGTGCATATGCAACAGGGTGTAAGCATCTTGAGAGAGAAGTTGGACATAACAAAGTACCTGTGCTGGTGGCACATAAAAAACACCTTTTGAGAGGTGGGCCTCAGAGGCAAGGTTGTATATGAAAAAGCACCTTTCGGTTGTTGAGCCACAGGGAGGCAATGATGAATGACCAAGACCTTTGGCATTATGCTATGCTTGAGAAGATCCATCAAGCCAAGTAAAATCATAGTTGTGGCAGATACTGGTGGCACATAAAATCACCCATTACACTCTTGGAGTGGTTGGCACTAGGAAGGGCATCCAGCTGTAGAAACCATGCCAAATCAGACTGGAGTCTGGTGCAGCCTTCCAGCTTGCCAACCCTGGTCAAACTGTCCAACCCATGCCAGCATGGACATTAAACGAGGAGAATGATTATATACCAAATCAGAAGGGGCTTGAAAGTGGTGCGACCATCTGCAGTTCTGAGCAGAAGTAACAACACAGCTGAGGGTAGGTTATTGTTCTAAAAATAACAGTAGGAAGGAAAACCAAAGCCTGCCAGACAAATATCCCTCTAAATTCAGCATATTACCTGTACTTTTAATTTACCTGTAATTTTAATTTGCCTGTAAGGTGAGTAAACATTTTGATTTAATTTCTATTGTAAATCTTTATTATATATGTTTCTGTGCATTCATGTATGTGTGTGAGTTTATTTCATTTTCTAGTTTTCTTCAAAAACAAATTCCAGAATTTCCTTTTATTTTACGGTACACCTATTCTTATGTGCATTAAATTCAACTGATAATATAGTGATGTGCACAATTCTTCTATATTAAAAGTTTGTTGCATACCCAGTTGAATATTAGCTGATGACTCATTTTCTATGGTGATGTTTAACCCTTTCGTTACTAAGCCGGCCGAAAAATTTTTTGGTTCATAAAACCAAGCCGGCCGAGAGTACCCATTGTTATTTAAATGTATATTTGAACCCAAATCTCGTTAGTACATTCGTTAAAACACGTGATTTCACTTTGCAAACAGCTGAGTTATTGTATCCAACATTGTTTGGCGTGATATTTGAACTCAGTGAATTTTGGAAGATTTTTTTCCACATTTTTTGCGGCGTTAATTTTTTTCAACTTTGAAGATGGAGAGGAGTTTCATGCTATCAAGCAGTGATTCCGAATTTGAAGGTTTTTTCAACCGAAGATATGGAGATATCGAAGAAAAGAAATGAATGAGCTACAAAAGCATGTGGTGAACGAAAATGAATCGGATATTTCTGTATCTGAAACTGAAAGCAGCGAGGATGATTTTACACCAGAATGGAGTAATGATTTTAAAAATATTTTTATTATCAATTTTTCTGAGGAGACAGGGTCT
>NC_068989.1:32289728-32295995 GCF_001194135.2 Octopus bimaculoides | reverse complement strand
CCCATAGTCTTTCTCAGGAAGCAAAACCTTTAGACTTCTTTTTCTTATTTTTTCCAACATGCTTGTTTGATATGATTACTGTGGAAACAAACCGTTACGCAGAATGTAAACAAGCCGGAAAAAAAGATAGCTTGTGGTTTCCTGCAACCGTAGATGAAATACGGGCATTTTTTGCCATAAATATTATTATGGGTATTAGACAATTACCCAGAATAACAAATTACTGGAGCAATCAGGAACCTTCTGGCGATCAGTATGTTTCCAGTATTATGACGAGAGTACAATTCGTGAAGCTGAATCAATATTTACATGTGAGAGACACTAGCAGTACCCCAGTACGTGGAGAACCAAGCTTTGATCCCTTATTTAAAATAAGACCCCTCATCAACTGCGTTCAAAATGCATATAAAACATTTTACAAGCCTGAGAGATACTTATCCGTCGATGAGAGCATGGTGGGGTATAATGGAAGGGTACGCTTCCGACAGTATATGCCAGGAAAGCCCACAAAATGGGAGATCAAAGTTTGGAAAATTTGTGAGGCAAATACTGGGTACTGCTGTGGATTTAGTTTTTATACAGAGAAAAGAGACAATAATGTTAGTCAGCATGGCCTAAGGTACGATGTGGTCTGGAATTTATCACTTCCATACCATAACCAGGGCCGTATATTATTTTTTGACCGATCTTTTAGTTCAGTCAAACTTGCGGTGAATTTAGAAGCTGTGACAATGTATATGTGTGCTACAATAATGGCTAGTAGAAAAGGACTGCTGTTGGATATAAAAAAGGCAAAATTTAAAACAAGAGATGAAATAATCCAACACCAGAAAGGAAATCTGCTAGCGACCGCATACAGAGATAAGAGGCAGATAAATTTTCTATCTACCG
Organism: Octopus bimaculoides; assembly: GCF_001194135.2. Lineage (NCBI taxonomy): Eukaryota > Metazoa > Mollusca > Cephalopoda > Octopoda > Octopodidae > Octopus > Octopus bimaculoides. The sequence continues at coordinate 32,295,104 of NC_068989.1, read as the reverse complement.
GTGCACAACCATGTGAAGATGAAAATGGCACCCTGTTTGTGAACCTTAATTATAACAGGTACATGGGCAGTGTGGATCAACTGAACCAGGTTATGAGTTATTATCTGGTTGGCAGACCAGGTAATAAATGGTGGCGATACCTTATTTGATATATAGTAAACATGAGCATTGTAAATGCATTCATATTATATACCAAATCAGGAGGAGTTCGCAAGCAGTGTGACCATCTGCAGTTCCGAGCAGTTTTAGCAACGCAGTTGAGGGCAGGTTATTCCTCCAAACAAATAACTGCAGGAAGGAAAAGCAAAGCCTGCTAGAAAGATATCCCTCTGAGTTCAGCTGATCTACATAAATTAGAAAAAAATTGGGGGTTGCAAAAGGTAGTGCCGTGAATGTCTAGATCAACAAAGAAAAACTCCCAGTGGACGGCCAGTTGAAACGTCTTTCCAATGTGCATTCTGCAAGGTTGCAGTATGTAGAGTGGGATGTTTTACAACTTTCCATGATAGAAATATTGCGTAAATATTTTTTGTATATACATATATAATAAGATTGTATAAATATTTCTCAAATTTACTTAGTTTTACTTTTTATTTTAATTTACCTGTAATGTTAATTAACCTGTGATTTTCATTTACCTGTAAGGTGAGTGACAAGTTTTGATTTAATTTCTATTGTAAATCTTTATTATATATGTCCCTGTGTATTTATGTATGTGTGAGTATATTTCATTTAGTTGTATTCAATTTTCTAGTTTTCTTCAAAATGAAATTCCAGTATTTCAGTTTATTTTACCTTTATGGTACACCTGTTCTTCTGTGCATTAAATTCAATTGATAACCTAGTGATGTGCACAAGTCTTCTATATCAAAATTTTGTTGCATACCCAATTAAATATTAGCTGATGACACATTTTCTATGGTAATGTTTAAACAAAATTTAAATATTTTTACATTTTGCTCAGTTTACCTGGATTTATCTGTAATTAGAGTCACTTTGAGACAAAAATTATGCAATAGAATTGATTAAGAAGCCTTTCTTCAATTATGTTCCAAATATCACATTAATATGTTGATAAATAAAAAAGTTACAGGTGTTTAATGAGACTAGTCTAAATTCATGATTATTTTAGAATTTAATTGAAATTCATGAGGGTCAGAAATATAGTAACGAAAGGGTTAAACAAAATTTATATATTTTTATATTTTGCTGAACTTACCTGTATGTACCTGCAATTTGAGTCATTTGAGACATAAGTTACGCAATAGAATTAAGAAGCGTTTCTTCAATTGTGTTCCAAAACTCATGTTAATATGTCAAGTTAGAGTTGTTTAATGTAACCAGTCTAAATTCGTGATTATTTTAGAATTTAATTGAAACTCATCAGGGGTGTTTTTTTAGTTAGAAATATAGTAACAAAAGGGTTAATCATGCACTATCTTGTAGCTTGGAGATTTCAATGATATGAAAAAATTATTTTTAGAAGAAAGGATGAAGAAAGTTACAAAGATGATTTAGTGGGAAAGGCTTGACAAGTACAGATTAGGTGCAAGGCCAAAGATATAAATGATATGCTTTTTGGGACTGATTTTTCACTGAGATGGACAGGTCTCTTCAAGCACAACAAATCACCAATCATCTTTGTCCTCTCCTCTCTGAGGCACAAAAACCTGAATTTGGTCTTCCCTACTTCATCCCATGTCTGCCTAGGCCTCCTTCTTCCACAGATTCCATTCACATTTAATGATTGATACTTCTGCAGCTGTCCTTTAATTATATCACACGACCATACTAGCATAGTCTTCTTTTGCACACTACATCTCATGTCTCTTATGCCTAATTTTTCTCCCAATACATTTGCACTTTGTCATACTGACATTGCAAATCCAGCAAAGCTAGCTAGCTTCATTTCTTTCTAATCTATCAAAATAAGTAATTATGGTATATAAGTACTATATGACATGCTGATTTTACTGTTAGTTAACAGTATGCAAATGAGATATGGGTTCCATTATCCTTATTAGGTTCCCCAACAGTTTTTAGGTATAGAAATTGAATGTAAATTTAATATCCTTTGATACCATTTTATTCCTGAAATTGTTTTCATTATCCCATCATGTTTTTCATGAAAATTTTGTAATATTTTATATTAAAAGTGAAGAAAATAAATGTTAAACTTACTTCTTTCACCATTTTAGTAGCTTCTTTAAGGGCATCATGTGGAACATTAGTAGCACCAATTTGTTGTGTAATACCTCCAGCTTCACCATCTTGAACATTAGTTCTCCTTAACTATTAAAAGAGAAACCAATAGCTACAACAATCAAAATATCAGTAAGTGTTATCGGGAATAACTTATTTTCATTTCCAAACTTAATGTATATTTCAGAAACTTTATCTTGCTCATAAGTTTAAGGTTTTGGCTTGGTTTCAATGGTAGAACACTTCCTGCCACCAACCCCTTTATAGAACATACTGGGTGTATTTTATTGTGGCAACAGCACTGGAAGTTGTCATGTACCCTCAACTCCATGTCATCTTCACTCCTTCATCAACCATTTCACAGAGTGTACTGGGTGCAGGGTTGTCATGTATCTTGTAAAATTAAAGAATCCTCACTACATCCACTCAATACAACAGAGAAGGCAGGTGAATAAAAGTGAGTGATGACCAAAAAGACAAACCAAGATAGATGGGTATCAGGAAAGCAAGACTGGGAGCAGGGAAGTAGCTTGAGAAATACATGATGATGACAGAATGTATCCAACATGCACATCTCATAATCCCTAATATACAGGCTTTGTAGAAAGGCTAAAAGTAGAAGAATAATGGTTGGGGAGTGGGTGATTTGAAACACTGGTAAGTCCAGTACCTCCCTAATTACATGGGTGGGAATGAGGATGACGTCAGACAGGAAAGAGCCATTACCACTCTTACTTTCACTGGCAACATAACACAATGAAAGGAAGATAAAGTGAGGGATGGAGATGTAGGAAGAAAAATAATCCAGATGTGGAAAAGGGTGATGAGCAATACAGAGGTGAGTGGATGACAAAAAGATGGAGAGGCAGCAGCAGATACACTTGTTATACTTCCCAGCCTCCATTATTAAAAGTGCTTAAAGTTAAAAATAGTGACACTGTTTAGATGGTATCAATGTTTACAGTTAGTATAAAAACATGTATTGCTATAGTATGGTTTGATATGGAAAACCATGGGAATAGATATCTGACTTGGCAACAAGAAGGGCATTCAACCATAGCCTCAACAAATCACATCTAACCTATCCCAGCATGGAAAAAGCAAATATTAAAAAAATTTCTAATACTAAGCTAAAAAAAAAAAAAGTTTACAATTATTATTCGTAACTTTTGGTGCATAATATTAATTTATACCAACTAGTTTGGGTGGCTTTTTGTTGCAAACTTTAAAACTATTTTACTTACTATATTTTCTTGAATTTCATATATACAATGAAAAATGAATAATTATCCCAAATGACCAAATTACTTTTTACAGTCTGAAACAGCAGTTTTTATACTCTTTTACTTGTTTCAGTCTTTTGACTGTGGCCATGCTGGAGCACCGCCTTTAGTCGAGCAAATCGACCCCAGGACTTATTCTTTGGAAGCCTAGTACTTATTCTATCGGTCTCTTTTGCCGAACCGCTAAGTTACGGAGATGTAAACACACCAGCATCGGTTGTCAAGCGATGTTGGGGAGACAAACACAGACACACAAACACACACATATATACATATATACAACGGGCTTCTTTCAGTTTCCGTCTACCAAATCCACTCACAAGGCTTTGGTCGGCCCGAGGCTATAGTAGAAGACACTTGCCCAAGATGCCACGCAGTGGGACTGAACCCGGGACCATGTGGTTGGTAAGCAAGCTACTTACCACATAGCCACTCCTACGCCTATGTCGAAAATTTTATAAAATTTTTTTATAAAACTGAAGCAATGGGAAGTGCTTATGAAGAAAAGCCATACACACATGCACACTAAATCTCAGAAAAATGTCTTATCTACATGGACATATCTGCATTACTTCTAATTAATACACATATCAAACCACCACCACCACATTCCTTACAAATGCTGCACTTAACAATCTGACAATTGGCAATCACCCAAGAAAGAGAAAAAGTTTAAAGAAAAATTATAGATAAATGCAGAAACATGGTGAATACATAAAAATGAATACATATGTAGAGTGAATACATAAAAATAAGAAGCATATTTAAAAGTACATTGATGAAAAAAAATTCTAATCAGAGTACCTTATCTAAAATCTTGGTTTTCCCAGTATCAACATGTCCCAGAACACACACAACAGGAGCACGAAGTACATCAACTCTTCGTTTTTTCTCAGCAGCTTCTTTTCGTTTCTAAATATGGAGAAAGAAAAAATGGTAGTAAAGATTTGGAGGAAGCCAGTATTCTTGATCACTGATGATGCTCCATTTAATCAAGGTTTACACTTCTGAATACAGCAATTTCTAGTAATAAATGATCTAGAAGCATTGATCTAGTATCCAAGCTATGATTATTGAAAGCATAATATTCAGAGAATATAATAAAGACTTCTTCTAGTGTAGCTGTTCTAATGTACAACTCTTTGAATGCTTCTATCATAAAAGGAGAGATTGACGTATGGCACTACCACACATTGGATCCAATATTAAGTGGGTTTTTTCCTTCTTTCTATAGTCAATATGAGTGTTTGTTGAATCACATACTTTGCAATCTTTTATAAGTGTTTAGGTTGTTGTACACATGATCACAAGATTATACTCTTGATTCTTGGAACAAGTAATATGTTGCATTCTTGAGCAAAACACTTCATTTCGCATTGATCTGCAATCTCTTTGACATCTGATGTGTGATGTACTGTGCACATGTACAAGTAATATTGATTTGATGGAGTGAGCAAGCTAATATGCAGTACAAACATTAGATCACTATGAATAAATCATCTGTGTAAATTGTTCAGCAAGCCCACACACACACACACACCGTCCTCCACACACACAAATGAAGAATGTTCTGATGATTACTTTACACTTTAACGATTAGGCAATTACAAATGATTGTAACTATTTCTTTTTCAATGATCAGGTTTTCAAATGTCTTTGCTACTGGACTAAGAATTTCTCTCCTGCTTAACAGTATTTTTCAAGCTGGTCATTTTTTTCTTACTAGAGTTCTTTTAGATTACTCAGTAAAATGTAATGCTTATTTATTCACATTATTTGGAATTAATCAAGCTGAAGAGGGGTATCAACATTATTTGTTCCAAACTTTTTTTTACACACAGACTTGAAATTCTGTATGTGCTTAAGCACCAATGATTTACAATCATGTACA
>NC_068989.1:32275286-32289718 GCF_001194135.2 Octopus bimaculoides | reverse complement strand
GAAATTCAACATCTATGAACAAATAAAATCAACATATGTAAAAGCAATAATTTTACAGATAAACACTAAATGGAACCTTTTATGTGTCTTACCTGTTTGTTTTGTTATTAAAATTATCCCAGATGCTGACCTCCAACAATAAGTCACTTTTTATAAGCAGATGCATTAATATGAGTTAATTAAAATGCAAAGGTAATCAGTACAAAATTTTTTTCTTTCTCTATGTTTCATTCATTTTCGTTGAAAATAAAGAATAAAACTCTTTCACTAGGTAATATACTTGCAATGTACTCTTACACAATTTATGTAGTACATTTATACAAAAGAATGTATCCAATAATATAGACTCATATGTGACACACAGGTGAATACAGGTGTGTAACATACTGAAAATTAATATTTCCCAATTCCACACATTATTTGTATTCAAATGTAAATAATATTTTTATACTATGCTTCTGTCAAGAAATTGTCCACAGTATCCTTTACACAATGGTACTTAACAAAAAGGACATGCAAAAGAAGTTTCAACACATTTTCCTGCTATTTATCTTTTCAATCTGATAGAAGTTAACACTTTCTCTGTTGCCATCCACCTCAGTTAATTTTGCTTTTCTTCTAGCTGTGGCAGGATTTGAATTCAGAACATAAAGAGCAGGAAAAAATACAACAGGATATTTGGTGTGTCATTCTTACATTTTTACAAATCCACCACCATGGACTGATTATTTTATTTTATTGACTATGAAATGATGAAAGGTAAATTCAACTATGGCAGGATTTGAGTTCAGAGAATTGGAACAAATGACATGAAGCATTGTCTGGAGTTCTAATGGCTCAACCATTTCACCTTCCTGTCCATCATTACTAATTTTATTATTTGTGCTTCCTCACTTGCAGAGATGGTTAGAACTTCTCTCACACTATATTTTACCAATTAACACAGTCTTCAGATAAGTCTCCATCTCCCACAGATTCCATCCACTTTTCTACACAGCTGTCTTTCTTCATATGCATCACATGCCTGTAAGAGTACAGTCTACTCTTTTTTGACATTACATCTGATTCTTCATATATTCACTTTTTCTATCAGTTCACTTGTACTCTATCATTTATGTATCATTATGTATTACAAGCCCAGTGGGACTATAGTTTTGAATTTATGCCTGAAGGTAACAAAAATGTTCATTACCATTGGTTCACTCAACAGTTTAATGCCATATTAGCTGTAAAAAGGTATAATAATATGTATAATAATTGAAAAAGTTTACAGTTCAATGTATTTTTGAAATTAGTCAAACTTCTTAAAGAATTATATACAGCTGTTTCAATAATAGATAAAAGAGATAGGCAGAATAGAGGGAATGAGATGAATACTGTAAAGCCAGTATTCATTTTATCATTCAACTATGTTAGTAGTTGAATAACATTCTTAAGGCCGCAATTTACTCACATGTAGCACTTTCAGAGCTTGTTGCTAATTCAGTGCTTAACCAAATTGAAAACATTTTTGAAGAGGACTGATCCCTAGCTACATTTTGGCATAAAAAAACTGAGATTTGACCCAGTAGAAAAAAAGTTTACATCAAAATTTGTAGCAATGTTATAGGAGAGTAAGTAACGCCACTAATCAAGTTTAGATCTAAATAACTTTTTTATTTTAAAAGCAAAATATATTTATCTTAGCTTCAATGACAGAAAAAAGTATGAAGAATTTCATAGTTTTGTTCCCATGCAACAAAAATTTGTATCAGAAAAGTTGTAAGGTAAAATAGGAAAAAAAATATGAGGCAAAAAATTGGATTTAATTATAATTAACTTTTTTATTCTAAAAACAAACTATATTTTAATTAAGCTTAAATGATGGAGCTCAATTCGAGGAATTTCATGGTATCAATCTCATGCAATTAAGTTTAAAAAAACAAAAAACGTTATAGTGTTTGTTTCTCAAGTTTGAGGGTGATAATATAGTTCTATAAGGGGACTTTAAATACATGTCACTGGCGTCATTGAGGTAAGGAAAAAATTATCAATGACACCACTAATTGACATATTTGACACACTATTAATTAGCATAATAGCACAGCCTGGAAAAAACATGGATTACATGGAAAAATGTGAGCAAGAGAAATAATATTCTTAAGATTATAAATCTGGAAAATTACAGGACAAGTTATTAGACTTGGAAAATTTCAGGACAGATTATTACATCTGGTAAAGTACAGAACAAGAAAACTTTTACTTAAAATATAGCAGCTAAGGATAAAATTATTTGATTTGACTTTACAAAGTAACATAATTAAAAAAGGTACCATCATTTTGTTAAAATATTGACACACTAGAATACTTAAAAAATGAGAGCCAGAAGTACCAATATAAAGTTTTATGCAAAGTAGAATAGTATATATGGTAGGTAAATTCATTATGTAAAAAATAGGCTTTGAGTCAAGACTAAAAATGTGAAGACTTGGCAATAACTTAAGCAATAACTCAAGCAAATTTTGCTGTGAATTTGTTGTTATAGGTAGATTTTACTGTAATATGTATCTAATCTTTGTATTATTCTATTTATTGTACTAACTAATTATGTTCTACTATTATTTTTTATAACCTATTTTCAAAATTAAAAATAATAATTTTAAAAAATGAATTTTTTTGAAATACAAAAAATATTTTGAGTTATGTTTTATTTTCAATAGAAGTAACGAGTAATAACAAATAGAAGTAATAATTTGTAATAAAATTTTTAGTTTTAATAAAAGCTAATATTTTCTAAATCTAAATATTTTATTTGAAATTTTATCCTTAGCTGCAATATTTTAAGTAAAAATTTTCTTGTTCTGTACTTTATCAGATGTAATAAGCTGTCCTGAACTTGTCCTGTAATTTTCCAGGTTTATAATCTTAAGAATATTATTTCCCTTGCTTGCATTTTTCCATGTAATTAGAGAGTGCTTCCATAGTAAAAACATGGAAAGAATGTGAGCCAGCCAGAAATAGTTAACAGAATACAATACTTTTCTTAAATATAATTTAACTTTTACTTACTAAGATTCTTTCCCGAGCTTTTTCAATAGGTGTATAGTCCTCTATGTCACTATCATCTTTAAGACTATCATCATCATCGCCTTTCTCATCAGAAGAGTCATCTTCATCAAATTTTGTTTTAGTATCAGTTTCTATGGAGGCAGAGAATTACAAAAAAGAACATTCAATTAAAAATAAAAAAAAAAATTTTAAATCATCAAAAGACTAGACTTCAAAATATAATTCAATCAATATCAAGGAAAAACTCTGTAAGAATGCAAGTCATGCATCTGTCTCCTGGTTATGCACACTTTGAATAGCTGATAAAATATATTAATTCTTCATTCAAGCTCTGAAAAATATTTCAATCATATCAATACAGAAACTAAAATGTTGCTATTATTGTTTAATCCCAAATCAATCCTAATTAAGCAAACTGTGATCAAAAGCACTCTAGTCATGACCATTTCATTTTTTTAAGTCATTGAGTATACTGGAAAGCATTATCATATGCACTACCATTATGCCACAGTGTCTTACATGTTATATAGGAAAAGCAGAGAGTTAGTGTCAAACACAAAACATGCCAGACAAAGTGGCTTTGGTGCTTAGCTCATTCTACAGGTCTGAGCTAATTTAACCTTTCATCTGCTTGGGGTTAATAAAATGCTTGCTGAAGTTAACATGTACAAATAAAAGAATTAGAGAAATTAATTATTTTAAAATCCTTAAAATGTAAAGATACTATGCAATATTGAAAATGTAGCAGTACCAATTAAAGAAAAATATATTAATGAAGAATGGGTACCCTTCCTAATGCCAACCACTCCACAGAGTGTACTGGGTATCTAATGTGTCACTGGTACAGGTGCCTCTCATGTGTCAGCAGTGTTTTTCAAGTGTCACTGGCACTAGCATTCACTATGATTCTGCTTAGCTTGATGTGTCTTCCCAAGCACAGCAAATTGCCAAAAATCTCAGTCACTTGTCATTGCCACTGTGAAACTTAATATCTGAAGATCATATTTCACCACCTCATCTCATGTCTTCCTGGGTCTACTTCTCCTACAGGTTCCCTCACAGTTAGAGATCAGCACTTCTTTATGCAGATGTCCTCATCCAAACAGTATTCAAGTATAAAGGGTGAGCTGTTAAATGTTGAAGTTAGGCAATCCCTACTATATTATTGCAGTTGCTTTGCTATCAGACTATTAGGTTTAGAATGTTTTTTGGAGTAAGATATTTTTAGTAATATTTATAAATAAAAAATATGATGATGTAGACTAACTGTGATGAATCAGACTAAGCTTGTCACACTATCACTGCACCATATTTATTTTGTAAGTATCCATACCAAATGAGAAAGTTGCAAACAATGCAGATCATAGTACATTTTTTTCCCTCGGTTGATAGCCAACTTCACCAGTGCTGGTGCCACAAAATATTTTTGTAATTAAATGTTAACATTTGGTAAGGGGATTACTAACAGAGTTGAGTCTTGCTCAATTTCTAAATTTTGACATGGTTTTTATGGCAGGATGTCTTCCTTAACACCAAACACTTTACAGAGAGTACTGAATGCATTCCTTTTCTGGCACCAGCACTTGTCTAAGCAAGTCCTCACAGCTCTGTGTTATCTCTCTTGATTAGGTAATCACTATCAAGTATACTTGGTGCTTGTTTTTTTTTTTGTGGCACCAGCACTCATGAAGTTTCCTTGTAACTTGAAAGACGAGAGCCCCAATAACTAAAAGAAGGAGTGGTGACTTTGTACAAGGTGTGGAGGAACAGATCTGTTGTGAAAGGGTAGTAATGGAGAGAGTAATGGTAAGGGGCAGTGAAAAGGGGAAGGAAGAGAATAGTATCAGAGGTTAATAAAAATGAGATAGCAGTAAGGATGACAGAGAAGGTTGAGTGGGAGGTCTAGGGTTATTTCATGTTATAAGATGGGTGGATGTTGCATGAATGAGAGATGCAGATGAAGAGTGCCTGGAAAAGTTGCCAACAATTTGCAGATTATGCTTCATACAATTCTTGCTTTATACAAAACAAGAAGAAAAAAAAGGTTGCAAAAAAAAAAAAAAAAATTGTTAGTTTGCTGGGACTTTGAACTTTCATAACCTTTTCCAGACTGGTTTATATCTCCACGTCCTTCTAGCTCTAATTCTGAAGTCACTCACTAGTAATCTATGTTGGGTTGTACATTCTTCACCCACTCTTGCAAGCATCTGTCTATCTTGTTGCCTGGTGAGGATGTAATAAATCTAGTTTATGTGTCCACCACATTGATATGTGATCAGGTGAGCGGCTGGTTTCCTGAAGTTAGTGTTGCAGATCATAAGATCATTTGCATCACAGAACTCCAGCAGCCTTGTTCCCTCTAAATCAACAAAATTGTGCCATTCATGTGTTTCATTGATTAACCATCTCTATCATAAATATGTACCTTGGATATGTAGGTATATGTATGGACCTTGTCCACTTGCATCTTCAACTTTTATATTTCCCCCCATTTACAATGGAGTATCATAGCCAAGTATTAGAACTAGCAGGAGGGTTTCTATATAGTCATTTGACCTGATAGAAAAATCTCCTTTAAAGCACATCCTATTAGCTTAGAACAGGACATCATAGATAATGTGGACCAGGGTTCCTTGCACAGAAGAAAAGAATAGAATGGCTGCTGCTGAAATGTCTGATCATACATTTTAATTGAGGGTTCATATTTTAAAACATCCATAAGAATTTTTTTAAGAATGAAAAAAAAAAAAAAAAAAAAAAGGCAAAGTTTTAGACCTCCTCCTTAAAATCCATTGTAGAAAACACAGAAATCTTAAGATACTTTGAAGGAAAAAATCTGTGGATGGAAAAGGCTCTTCATCGTCCAGTTCTTGCCTGTGCAAATTCTTTTCTTAAGTTTATCTTCTCGATTCTCTCTGTAAGTGTTGTGGTTTTGGTGCTTAATCATGTTTTCTCTATGAATTTAACTTTTGTGTGGCTTGCTTTACATAACAAACAGATATTCCCTGTAACAAAACAAAAAACAGATTTCCTCCCAAATTCATAATTCAGTGAGATATATATTTATATATATATATATATAGGAGAAAAGTAGTTAATTATTTTAACATATCAACTATTCTACTCTAGTAAGCATGGAAAACTCAAACCTATTGATAGTAAGCCATGTTCAATTCAAGGATGCAAAAATGATGGCCTTCTATATCAAACATGGAGTTTAACTGAACAACATGCCAGATGTATAAAGTCATTTGAAAAGCAAGATACCATAATCTGAGCATTCTCAAATTACCTGATTCTTCTTCATCACTACTTATATCCCAGCTTTCTTTCACTTCTTCCTTCATTTCTACAGGTTTCATTTCTGTTACAATACTCTTTTCATCAGTTTTTGTCTCATCAGAAACAATGCTATCCTCTCTTTTTGAATCAGCTGTTGAGTAAAGTGTAAGTATATTGTGAACAAAGAGAATTAAGAGATGCATTAATGTAAATAAAACAAGAAAAACATATTTCTCAAAACAAATTCAATTAATTGTAAATTCTCCTCTCTCTGATTGTAAGTTGTGAGAGCATATCTGCAGTCACTTGCAAAAATGACCAAAATTCCTTCAAACCAATTCCTATTTGGTAATAGGAAATGAATATCATGGATGTCCAATTTGTAACAGTATACTCCAGAAAATGATAGATGGAATCTTACTTGAATAAAAGAAAATTTAATGCTGAAGAAGTCAAACATAATATTCAATATTCAGAGGGCTGGATCTATGGTGTTCACTGACTAAGGAGACAATACAACCAAAGTTCTACTCAAAGGTTTATGCTTGTACATTTATGGAAATAATTTATATTATATGTCATTTATTTATATAATCTAAATTTCCCAACTCTATAAACTGAAGCTGTATGATCAACCAATTCTTCTGTCCCTTCTTCCAATTATATTCAGTAAGAAGAGAAGCAAGTTTCCAGGTTATTCCTGAATTTCTACACATGGAAAAGTACTATTAGGTCACTATTTTAATAATTAAGCATGCAATATGCAATAATAATGATTTGAAGCTGGTTGATATGTCAATTATGCTTATCCCAGCATATCACAAAAGAACAAAAAAAATTTAGTGTTATTTTGTTATTTAAGTGATCTGTTGTAGCAGCTGATGCTTCCCTAACTAATTTAATTTTTTCTGGTGCTAGTATTAGTGAAAATGAGAATTTCTATGCTGTAAATACCTTGAATTTCCATGATTCATACCAAGACCCACACACTTTTAAATGTATGTACTAAATGTGCCAGAAGATGGTGTAATATGAATGAAGAAGAAACAAAAAATTTATTTTGGACATCATAGTCATGTAATCTAAAAAGATATGTTCTATATTGGTCCACATTGTATCAAGAAGCCAACTTTAAGAAAACATTTTCATGAGAACACTTTGAAAATCTAAGATCTTCACCTTAGCAGTACTTCAGTGAAAATCCAGGACCTGATACATCTTTTAAATGTGCAGCTTTTTGTAGAGATATTGCACAACAATTTTAAGGTATATGGAATACACATATGCAAATCTGGCTTTGTGAATGATTTCTAAGTTTATATAGTGGAGTGGGAAGTAAAATAACTAGGTTTCCAAAATAAATCGCAGGGGTGGTCATAAAAATATGATGGAATCAATATTTTATTATGGTTACCAGGCTTATTGGAATATGTTCTATGAAAAAAAGGAATATAGAATTTGATACATCACTAGCAAAGAAAGGTACTGATAAAAGCAATACTACAAAAGTTACAATTTAAAAAGAGGAGAAAAATGTAATGCTCTTAAATAAAAAAGCCACCTTATCACTAGAAAATAAAAGGATGGCAGTCTGAAAAATTATTTGAAAGCAATTTTAGCAAATAGCTAAGAAAAGAGAAAGCATCCCAAATGGTGCAGCAATGAAATAGTTGCTTTATTTGATGCATAATCATCATCATTTTAATGTTCAATTTTCCATATTTGCATGGGCCAGACAAAGTTTATTTAAGCAGATTTTTTACAGCTGAATGCCTTCCTATCACCAACTTTTACCTGTTTCCAAATAAGCTAACATTTCCCCATGGCCAAATATTTCACAGACAACTGGAAATGAAAGACATTGCATGTATGATAGCAACACTCACAACAATCATGTGATATCAAGGCAAGGAGACACAAACATATACATAATTGCTTCTTTCAGTTTCTGTCTATCAATGTGGTTTTGGTCAGCCTGGGACTAAGAATAGAGTGTAAATGCAAACTTGCCCACTAGTCAATCTTGGAAATTGTACACATTTTGCAGAGGATTATCTTTATAATATCTAATATAGTTTTTATTGCTGAAAACAGTGTATAAATGAAGCAGTGTTTAGGTACTGTATATTTATATGTGTGTTAAAAATCTGTTTTAGACACAAATGGGTAAACACCTTATTCTGCTATTAGAGCATGGTGGTGGGTGTTTTACAGGGAAATAAACTACAGACCCTAAAAAGTATATTAAAAAAAGCATTTTACTGATAATTAGCCCATCAAAGGTTACAAAAATAATCAAATGAATATATAGCAAAACTGATATCACTTCTCCTAAACTTATGAAAGGGAAGTTTCTTTCTCAAAGAATTCAATAGCAAATTCCTTTCTATAGAATTAAAGATTATCAAAAATATAATACATACCATCATTTTGTGTTCTTTTTTTCTTCTTATCAGTATAAACAATCCTTTTCTTAGGAGCACTTTCATCTTTAACAGGCAACTCTAAACCTAAAACAAAACAGTTATAACATGATTCCAAACAATTTATAATACAAATTAACAACAAATATGTATAACAGTTGATATAAGAGCAATGTATGAAAAACTAAAAGCAGAACATTCCTTATGAGAATATATGTTGGTAAAAAAAATGAAAAATAGATTTCTGGGGTTTTTGTGTATGAGGTCATATTATTATAGAAATAATGCCAAATGGCAGCTAGTTAAACTGGCTATTTAGCTGAATTAAACTTCTAAATGTAAAGGAACATAGACAAGAACAGTATTTGAATAAACACTGTATGACATGACAATGTCATTGCCAGTTAATAACAGCAAACTTCCACTTGGCTCAATAATAACATAGGCTTAGTTACAATGCTTTTCTGCTGTAGAGAGAAAGAAAGATCTTCATATACTAACAATAAAAAAACAAAGTTGATTTTACCTATATATATATTTGTGTGTGTGTGTGTGACATGACTACACTGTGAGAAAATGCATGCAAAAAACAACAAAAAATAGCAATTGATACTAAAAAAATTGCTAGATTGTGCACAATACACAAGACAAGCCTGTTCAATTACTGCACTATCCAAGTGTGAAAAAACTTGAAGTAGCTCACGTATAACTCCTGTATTTATCAAATGATAGTCTTCTCTCACTGGATTAGCCCATTCATTACTATATTTTGAACCAAGACACACCCCTTATGTATTTCAATTAAATTCTAAAATAATTGTGAATTAAGACTGGTTTAATAAAACAACTAACTTTTTTTTATTTATCAATGTATTAATGTGACTTTTGGAACACAATTTAATAGGTTCTTAACCAAATCTGTTTCATAAGTTTTGTCTCAAAGCTAATCTAATTAAAGATAAATACAGGTAAATTCAACAAATCATTAAACTATTTAAATTTTGTTTAAACATCAGCACAGGAAATGAGTTATTAGCTAATATTCAATGAGTATAAAACAAAATTTTAGTAGAGAAGAATTATGCTAATTACTGGATTATTTATTAGTTGAACTTGCACATAAGACAGGTGTACCATAAGGGTAAAACAGAATGAAATACATGCCATCAACTAAATGAAATAAACTCACATGTATACATAAATGCACAGAAATATATGATTCATAATCCAAATTAATAAAATTTTGTTACACATCTTACAAGTAAATTAAACATAAATAAACAATAAAAATTAGGTCAATTCAAAAAAAAAAAAAAATTCTAAATCAAATATACACACATTTACACTTATATACATATATAAAATTGCAACTAAACACATATATTATCATTTATTACATTACATTCAATTTGCCATACATTATTCGTTTCATTATCCATCATCTTTTCCTTCACAAAGAGTTGTCAGACTTACTTATGACAAAAAGCGAGTCAGCATGGCCAACATATCCTGTTCCACACCTAATGCGCTAAAAGTTGACCTAAAAACACTCCAGTTGAGGTACTGACTCACTTCATTGACCTTCATAGCATCACTGCCCATTGGACAGCCATGCAACAAGCCACTCCCATGAAAGTCTTGCCCAAGAAGGTCTGCTGTCCCATCATCTCTACAGCTGGCACTAGCGAGAAGTGGGCTTACTTTGAGCAGAGATGGTCAGACTACAAACAGGCCACTCGTCTAATGGGTAACGGCGTCATCTTCCAGCTTCTTGACTACTGTGATGAGACCCTCAGAAAAGATCTCACATGGATGTTCAGCATGCTTGCCTCCAGTGATGAGTGAACAGTCCTCAGTCAAATTAAGTAAATTAAGTCCCTGGCTGTCTGCCAAGAAAATGTCATGGTTGCTTGTGTGTAGCTATAACAGATGTGCTAGAACCGGGATGAACCTGCCAGGGCCTTCGCTGTGAATCTTCGAGGGCAGGCAGGTGTTTGCAACTTCAAGGTGGGCTAAGGCCTGCCCTGCCACGATTGATTGCAGTGATGTCAGTTCATGATGCTCTTGTACATGGGTTGGAGGATAAGGAGATCCGCCATGACATCCTGGGTGACTCCAAGCAAGACCTGACCCTGGAAGAAGCACTGAGGTATGTCAAAGCAAAGGAAAGCAGAAAACGCTTAGCCAGCCGACTCATGGCCATAGCACCACCTCAACCACTGTGGCCTCCAGCTCATATAGGCGCTAGGAGTGGCACCACCTGGTCAATACCCTTTGATACACCTGCCCCTATCCCCTGCAGTCACTGTGGAAAACACGGCCATGGATATCATGTACAGGAATGCATGAGGAAATGCCCCACCTACAATCACAAGTGCTACATGTGGCATCCTGCACCACTATGAGAGTGTCTACTGCCGACACATACCATCCCCAGTGAGAGGCTCAAACCAATGCAGCTGACACGGAAGACCACACATCTGCAATATTCAACAGCCTATGCCTTGTGGCTGACCCCCCTGATGAATCCTCTACCCAAGCAAGAATTCTTGACCACCATGTGTATAATGAACCCTACCTACTCATTTCAAAGCCTGGATGCCAACCACTTCCGGTATTGTGGGCACCACTACTTTGTGGCTGTGGACAGATACAGTAACTGGCCCATCATGGAGAAAGCATCAAATGGAGCAGCAGGACTTATTGCCACCCTATGCTGCATCTTCATGACATATGACATCAGTGATGAGCTGACATCGGATGGAGGACCAGAGTTTACCTCCCGCCAAATGGTCACCTTTCTCCATAATTGGGGAGTGCACTATAGAATCACCTCTGTTGCATTTCCCCATGGCAATTGCCGGCACCGAGGTCGGTGTCAAGACAAAAACGCACCTCATTACAGACAACACTGACGCTAATGGATCCCTCAACACTGACAGTTTCCAGTGCACAATGCTACAGTACAGAAATACACCTGACTGGAACACACATGTCCCCAGCCATGTGCCTCTTTGATCACCCAATACAAGACTTTATTCTCACCTATCCCGGCAAGTACCAGCCACACTCCACTTGGTGTGAGACTATGACTTCTCAAGAAGAAGCCCTGCGTAACCACCACATGCATGCTGCCAAATGGTTGTCAGAACACACATGCTTACTTCCACCAGTGACTGTCAGAGACTGTGTCTCAATCCAGAACCAAGTTGGACCCAATCCAACCAAATGGGACAAAATTGGTGTCATCATAGAGGTACGCCAGTTTGATTAATATGTGGTGAGAGTGGATGGCTCAGGCCAAGTCACACTGAGCAACAGAAAATTCCTCTGAAAGTATCTACTGGTTGTATCCTGCACACCACTACTCATGGCCCCTGGACCATCTGTGTCCCTGACGCCGACACCAACGATGAGACTACCTTCTCAACCCAGTTTAACAGCTCCTCATGCAGCTACACCACGGACACCTCAGGCTTACCCAATGTGCCCACTTCCCAACACCAAAACCACCACAACTGGAAACCCATCTACATCACCTAACCCTAGAGTCATGCCAATTTCCCCCACCTTCACCACTTCAGGACATGCCACCAATGGTTGTACCCCAAGAGACTTTCAAGCCTTACAACTACACAACGCCCCTGGCCTCCGAGAGCAATCTGTACCTGATGTAGCTGATCCCCCATCCTGCAATCACCCTGTTCGTCGCTACACTAGACTGGCAAAAACTGACATAAAAGCCTGATGCACAACTGACACATTGCTCCTTGATCGTCACACCATCAACATTGATTGTTTCTCACACTAATTATTTCATTTTCTTTAACCATTTACTACATATTATTAGTTTTCCTTGCTTCCCTCCGAAGACTTGGGGAGGGCATAGAGGATTACAACTAAACATACATATATTATCATTTATTACATTCAATTTGTCATATATATAAGTGTATACACACACACACACACACATATGTATGCACACATACGTATACACACACTTACATATATGTATGCACACATACGTATACACACACACACTTTTCTTTTTAATTGCTCTCAAAATTGTTTTAGAATAGTTTCACTTTCAGAAAAAGTGATTCATAATCACATGTGGTTTTTATGTTTGTTGTTTTATTTTCTTGAATTTTCCTGTCTTCTTTTGAAAATGCTTTGAATTCAAACTTGTTGCTTGACAAAATGAAACTGGTATCCATTTTTTATCCATGGATGCCCTTGTTCTTATTACTATATCACTACCAGACTAGAGAAGACATTTCAGGTATGGAAGCAAGGTCTTGAATTAAAGGGCCTTGGAGTTAATTGAGAAAAGACCAAAGTATTGTTAAATAGGAAAACAGACAAATCATAGATTCCCTTCAGAGAGATGGCCCTGCTCAATATGTAGAAAAGATGTTGGGAGAAACTCCATAAGGTGTAGCCAGTACAAGTTATGGACACATAAGAGGTGCAGCAGTATCACCAGAAAACTAACAAGGAAAGTAGTCTTTACATATGGCAGATGTGCAAGTACATTAAACACCAGGAATGTGCAAAAAAAAATAGATTCCCTCATATGCCAGGGGAGATCCCTAGAAGTAGTAGATAGTTTCCATTACTTAGGTGATCAAATTAGTAGTGGTGGAGATGGTTGTTCCAAAAGCATAGCTGCTAGAATAAGAATAGGTTGAGCAAAGTTCAGAGAGCTACTTCCTCTGTTAGTAACGAAGGGCTTTTCTCTCAGAGTGAAAGGCAGATTGTACGATGCCTGTATATGAACAGCTATACTACATGGCAGTGAGACATGGGCTGTGACTTCTGAAGATATGCAAAGACTTGAAAGAAATGAAGCCAGTATTCTTCACTGGATGGGTAATATCAGTGTGCATATATAATAGAGTGTGATTTGAGAGAAAGACTGGGTATACGTAGCATCAGATATAGTATGCAAGCAAGAAGACTGCGCTGATATAACCATGAAATGTGTATGAATGAAGACAGTTGCACCAAGAGGTGCCAATCTCTAATTGTAGAGGGAATGGGGAAGGGGTAGACCCAAGAAGATGTGAGATGAAGTGGTTAGAAAGGCTCTACAGATGTTGGGAGTCACAGAGAGGATGACAGGGGAGTGAGACTCCTGGCCGGTTTGCTATGCTTGAAAAGACACGTCAAGCTAAGTATGGTTGCACTTGCATACTGGCTTGTCCCCTGCAACCATCTCCAGCAGAGCATCCCTAATCTTGCGGGCTCGTAAATGCTGGTGCCATGTAAAAATCACCCAGTACACTGCTGATGTTAAATGATGATGCACGAAACATTTTTTAAAAATCAAAATGGAAAGAAAAAAATCTCCAAAAATTCACAGCACTCAGATAACATGAACAATGATGGCAGCCAGTGAAATTCAATTGTTTTACAAAGTGAGACATGTTTTCACTGGGCCTCACCGAGGCGAGGACTACTGACCAAGACCTTTGGAAATGTGCTGTGCGTGAGAAGACCCGGCAAGCCAAGTAAGATCGTTGCCAGTGCCCTCTTGTGCGGGTGGCACATAAGATGCACCATTTTGAGCGTGGCCGTTGCCAGTACCGCCTGACTGGCTTCCGTAGGATTTTCGAGCGAGATCGTTGCCAGTACCGCCTGACTGGCTTCCGTAGGATTTTCGAGCGAGATCGT
>NC_068989.1:32261470-32275276 GCF_001194135.2 Octopus bimaculoides | reverse complement strand
CCTTTGGAAATGTGCTGTGCGTGAGAAGACCCGGCAAGCCAAGTAAGATCGTTGCCAGTGCCCTCTTGTGCGGGTGGCACATAAGATGCACCATTTTGAGCGTGGCCGTTGCCAGTACCGCCTGACTGGCTTCCGTAGGATTTTCGAGCGAGATCGTTGCCAGTGCCCCTGGACTGGCTTGTGCGGGTGGCACATAAAAGACACCATTTCGAGCGTGGCCGTTGCCAGTATCGCCTGACTGGCCTTCGTGCAGGTGACACGTAAAAGCACCTACTACACTCTCTGAGTGGTTGGCGTTAGGAAGGGCATCCAGCTGTAGAAACTCTGCCAAATTTAGATTGGAGCCTGGTGTTGCCATCCGGTTTCACCAGTCCTCAGTCAAGTCGTCCAACCCATGCAAGCATGGAAAGCGGACGTTAAACGATGATGATGATGTACTAACGACATTTGTGTTGAAATTCTCATTAAAAATATCAATAGGTCATTTCAGTTTTGGGCAGTATTGTAATATTGACCAAAATTTTTTCAGCCAGTTTTGGGCAATTTGGTAATGAAAGGGTTTAGTACCAACCAATGAACAGTAGGCAGAGTGCAGTGTGAGTGTGCGTAGAAAGACATAACAAAGAATGTAGAATTATACATCTTAAATTAAAATTTTCCAACATATAACATTCCAAAGTGTTTGTTATAGAAGTGTCTTAGGGCCCTTAGACACGATGGTTCTGTGCAACTAATCGATTATACTAAATCAATTATAGTACAATGCTGATCCAAAAATAAATGCTAGTATATAACTTTTTCAAAATATTAACATGTATTTGAATCTTATATTTTGGAAAATTTTAATTAAAGATGTAATGGTTTGCTAATGTTTTTACTAATAAGTAACCATTGAATTAAGAAAGAATAAAGTGATATATCTAATTTGAAATCTATTCAAATTACCTTGGCTTCTCATAGCGTCCAGCATTTGTTGTGCACGCATGCGTTCATGCTTCTGCTTTTCTGTTAGCAACTTTCCTTCAGCCTTCAACTGTTCTTTCTTTTCTTTCTCTTTTTGTTTTTTCCTTCTTTTTCTTTCTTCTTCTATCAATTTCTAGAAATAACAAAATAGTTTACATAGGCTATGGCAGGCATACAATTTGTATTTGAAGCATGTATATAATTATACAATGTAAAAAGCAAAACAACCAAATTAAATTAGTGAGTAAAACAAGATACACGACATTGTAAACAAACTGAACTCTTTTATTGTCATCCTGTCTGAGATCACTCATACCCATCATTATTTATATTACAGTTACATGAAAACACTCTAAATGAGTTGCACAGATAGTTATTAGAAAAAGGCTTGACATGGCCTTATCAGGAAGCTGAAGCTCAAAAAAAAACATGCAAATATATCCAATTACTGGCTTAACTAAATAGGAAGTATAAAAATAAGTATTAAATGAAAGTGCGTTGGAAATTGGAATTGGGTGCTATGATGACAAAGATGAATCATTGAAAAACTGCCAGTGTTACAGTATGATAGTTACATAATAGACTTAAAAAATATATAGGAAAAGGTTTCTTTGCCTGGTCTAAGAGAACTGAGACCAACAACACATACCCAATTTTCAAAAGTAATCATCATCATTTAACATCCATTTTCCATGATGACATGGGTTGGACAGTTTGACAGGGGCTGGTAAAGCAAGGGACCGCACCAGGCTCCATTGTCTGTTTTGGCATAGATTCTATAGCTGGGTCCCTTCCTAATGCTAACTACGTTATAGAATGTACTGGTTACTTTTTATGTGGCACCAGCATTGGTATCAATTCTGTTGTGGTGGACAGGTCTTCTTCAGTACAGAAAGATGACAGCTATCTCAGGTCTTTGTTATCTCCTCTGTAAGGCTCAGTGTCTTGAGATTGGCCTTCAGTACTTTATTCCATTTCCTAGGTCTCCCTCTTCCATGAGTTCCATCCACTTTAAATCAACAGCAATTCTGTACGCAACTAATTCCATATCCATCACATGACGAAACCAACATAGTCTTCTCTCTTGCTAACTGCATCTTAATTCTACTTATGCTGACTTTTCTCTCAATGCACTCTGTTGTACATCCAGCAGAACATATTAGCTTCATTCCTCTTTAGTCTTCATATGACCTCTGCACATCTTTATTATTCATATACATGCATCATACACTCTTCCTTTCACTCTGAGAGACCTTTGGTTGCCAATGGAGGCTGCCATTTGGTTGCCATTCTCTGAATATTCTCCATCCTATTCTTAGACTTTCCATGCATCCTCCTCCACTGCTCCCTAGGTAGCAGGAATTATCCACTACCTCTGAGCCATCTGACAAAATCAATTTCCTGGACATCTGTAGTTTTATGGCTCCAGTGCATTTTCCACATACAAATAGTACCTTTTCTGATAACCATCCTATTATTCCACTGCACCTCTAGTGTGGCCTTAGCTTGCACTGGGTACACCAAATGGAATTCTCGCCTACACCAACATTTCCTGTCTGTTTTCTTGCTTACTAGAACTCCAGTCTTTGCTAAGTTAACTTTAAGGCCCTTCACAGAAAAATGCTTTTAACTGAGGGAAAAAATGAAACAATGAAAATGTGCTATATTTTAAAATAAGTTTTATTACACATTTATAAAAAGAATATGTTAAAAATGTAAAATAATTGTTTACATACTTGTTCTTCTTTCTTTCTTTGTATTTCTGCAAGCATTCTTTCTTTTTCCTCTTCTTCTCTTCGTAACCTTTCTTCTTCTTCTTTCATTTTTTCCAAAGCTTCTTTTATTTTTGCAATCTGGTAGAAAAAAAAAAAGTTCAAAATCTTGTTTCAAACCCGATGAGGTATTCCCAATGTTTTTTTTTTTATTTGATTTACATCAATAACTGTAAAAGAATTTTCAAGGGGAAATAGTACTGGATAAGAATTTCAGATAGTATTTACTGTCATAACTTCACAAAAGACAGTAAGTTTTATAACAAATAAAAATTTTTTTTTTAAATCTTAGAAAATACTAGAAAATTTAAGACTTAATGGCACTTCAAGAATACTGGTAAAGCACTTTGAAATAAATCATTAACCCTGACTAAAACATGTAGAATTTATTAATAATATTCTTAATGAATTTTAAAACTATGGTTCCTTTAATTTACATGCTCTAAAGTATTTTCTATTCCTTTTCTAACTAGATACCTTTAATGTATCTTGATTTCAACAATAATTTCCCTTTTTATAGTTGTGACTTGGCTTTAACTCACATGAACTTAAGTCTCCTAAATTTGTACCTCATTTTCAATCTATATTCCTCTGTTTAAACCACACTCTCTTTTTTTCCTTTTTCTCTTTGTTTTTGACTTTTCTATCTCAATGCTTTTGCTTCTGATAGACATGAAAATTTGCAACCAACAAGCAGAAACCAGAATAGGAGAGAACTGCTCCAGCCATAACAATGGCAGCCTATATAAGAAGCTCACCCAAAACTGCAAACAACATAAACAGGGGGCAAGATCATACTGTGATAAAGCTCCATGACCCATATATATATCTCTCTCTCCATAATTTAGTTTACAGCATATTCTTCAAGTAGCGTCCACACATACATATAATCTATTTTCTCCAAGAATTAAACATATCTTTCTCAGTGTTCCTTAATTGTCTTCTTCAATCACAATTAGTTACATGACTATTTTTCAATCTGCTTGAAGACAACTAAATCATTTCAGTGCTATCATAATCTTTGATGACTTCAATGAATACAGCTCTTCCTAGTTTTTACATGCCTTTCTGCTAATGCTGCTGGAAAAGAGGACAAACTGTTTACCATTTTGATATGCTTCTACATAAAGTAGTTTTCCTGAAATTTTCAACATCCTTAACTTTTTCTCATCTTTAGAAGTCGAGACCACCATCTTTGCATACAGTGAATCATAATTTGTGTTGGTCTTTGTCTAGGATTAGTTGAGCTGGCTTCAACCAGTGAATCTAATGTCATAAACAAAAGCCAACCACACCCAACACAGCAATGCAACACAAAAACTCAGTCAAGATTCCAATGACAGATATCATACACATGAAGAACATATCAATTCTAAATCTGGCTTGATTGTACTAATTTGTTTCCAAATACATAATCGCAGAGGAGGCTCTGGTGGAACATTTGTCTACTGCACACTACTCAGGTATTTAATTTCCAATCCACTGAAGACAATTATCGTATTTGATGGCCTATAAGATGTACCTGTTTTACCCCAAAATGGCTTAAAAAATCCCCCTGCGTCCAATGCACTCAATGTAGGCTCAGTTACACAAGTGGAGGAATTAAAACATTATTTTAGTGGTAATTTATTTTACAAACGTAAAGCCTCGGCTAGGGTGCATCCTATAGGCCATAAATACAGTAAGTGGATGATTGCAACTATCTTCAAGGGCATCTTCCATCACAGTAAGTCCATAACTCCAAAACCACCAAGTGATGACTCAATAGTATGAATAAAGAACTGCCTATCACACCTGCAAGAAATATATCATTGTCCTCAACTGAACACCTAGAACATTAGTAACAAAAAATTAAAGATTACTTTGTTCATTACACTCTGCCAGCTTCTAAACTGTAGCAAATCCAGCTATTCTCCTTCTAGTTCTGCACTAAATACTATGACCATTTCTTCCTAGAATTGTAATTCTTTTGAACTTTCACACATTTTTCTGACAACACCAGCTTATAGATGATAAAAAATAAAATCAACTATACTGATCTCATAAGCTGGCAAAGTTTGTCTATTACCACATGGGGTGAGCAAAGATAAAAAGATTTTAAAAATTTGAGTAAGCTGCTATATTAAATAATTGCTGTAAGTTTAAAATATAAATTTTCTCATCAAATCCAAGTGAGATGTTAAATACTTTTTGAGTAATTTATCACTTATCTAAAATTCTCTTAGCTCTATAATGCTGCAGATAAACAGTTTTATTGCAGAATCTGGTGCCCTCAGCAGAAGAGTGATAAAAGCAGGAGACATATTGCTAAAACAACTGTGCTAATTGAGACTGTCGGACACACACACCAATTTGATCTGGTAAAAGAATAGCAATTGATGTGTCTAATACTGTAACAGATGTGTTCAACTGGACTTGGAGAATAGTCATAAGACATTTCCAAAGAATTACATCTTTTCTTCTAATGAGGAATTCTGGTTGTCAAGTGATAACTATAAACCCATTTACCTTATATGTACTTTTTAGATTATTTTTCTAAGTTTGTGTTATTTAACTTATTTAAATATTGCTGAGCAGATATTTGCAGAAGACACTTAAAAAAATGTCCCATGTCTAACAACTAGGAGATGTCATTGAAGTGCATGATTTCAACTGTTCCCATGCTAAAATCTTGGTTTTAATATATGGGGAGGGGTGAGATACTGTAGTCAAGTAATTGTATTTCAAAATCTCATTCTCAGCATAAGTATAGTAATGGCAGCAGACAACCATTAAGACAATTATGTCCAATGAGATTAAACACAAAAGAACTGAGGTAACAAACTAGTATCCATCAAATATTTACAAAATCTCATGAACAGTTATTAGAATGGTAGCAGTAATCTTAATGCATGAATTAACATATGAATCAATACTTATTATATAAATAAATTATAGAGAATTTACCTGGCCTTTGGGTTTTTTTGGTTTTTCCACAACTTCTTCTTTTTTAACCTTCTTCTTTTTCTTATTATTTGTTTCAGGTTCTGCACTTCCTCCTCGAGAAGTCTCATCATCATCTTCAGGCTTTGTATCAACTACATTAAAAAAAAAAACCAATTTATTATCATATTTAAAAAAATAAAATTATGCAAGAAAAACAAATTTAGACTGAAAGAGTCATCTAAATATCATACATAACGTAAACAACTTGTTGAAAAGCAAATATATGGTGATTCTATAACGAATAGATTCCAGTTGCATATAAAAACATTCTTTAATAATGAGTCCATCCTTTTTTATAAGGTGCAAATATATATTTAAGAAGGCCTCCATCAGTAAGGGTTTACCATATAACTGCACAAGACCAGCAGTTACCAATGCAGCAGGTCCTCACTTTCCATGCCACTTATGCAGCTGGAACAAATACTACAAATTGTTTTGCCCACTGCTTTAACAATTCGGCCAATCTACAAATTTAAACAGGTATTTTATCAATCCTGAAAAGGTGACAGGCAATGTTGACCTTGATGTAATTTAAGATTAGAGGACACAAAGCCAGAACAAACACAACTAGGCATTTATCTCTTATTCTTGCAACTTTACCACTTGGCTTGTGTCATCATGATTTGTTCATGCTAGCATGGGTTGAACAGTTTGATCAGGGCTGGCAAACTGACGGGCTGGCAAGCTGACGGGCTGGCAAGCTGACAGGCTGCACCAGATTTCAGTCTGATTTGGCATGGTTTTTATGGCTGGATGCCCTTCATAACACCAACCACTCCAAGAGTGTAATGGGTGCTTTTACATGCCACCAGCAGGACACCAGTATCTGCCTTGATTACGATTTCACTCGGCTTGATGGATCTTCCTTCTCAAGCACAGCATATTGCCAAAGGTTTCAGCCATATGTCATTGCCTCTGTGAGGCCCACTGCTTGAAAGGTACTTTTTATTGGCCACTGGCATGGCTGATACATTTAGCATCTAATTTTCCATGCTTACATCAGTCATATGAAATTCAATGATAGATTTTCTGCAACTGGATGCCATAAAGAGAGAAAGAGAAGAATCAGTATTATGGAAATATGTTCCTGAAAATCTTGCTTTAAGACAATATTTTTCCTTCCTATTACTTTTCATCTTGTTATAAATTCAGAATGCTCGCTGATAGATATTGGGGTGGGGGGTGCAATATAACCTTTTATGCACAAAAATAGCCATTCCTAAACATACATAGTACATTATATACACTTACAAACAAATAGAAATATGTTAAAATAAATTTGAATTGTAACATCATAATAGGGCATGTTCTTACCACAAAAGATGTTTACTTCGGGGAGGGGAATAGTGGTGGAATGATAGAGTTATGATTCTTCATCATGAACACCTATCTGAGGGGCAAAAAACTTATTTCAAATTCTTTAGTATGATGCATCATCTCTGTAGAGATAAGTGTAGGAGCTGAGCTCAATGTAATCTAACTCTTGCCATATAAACAAAAACAAAAAAACTGCTTTCATTGGGATTAGTTTAGTGCTTGAGGGGTTGAAAACATCAAAATGCTAAACACGCAGCTAGCAGCCAGAGGATGTTAGCATCAATAAATCTTTTAAAAGTAATATGAGAGGGCAATGGAGTAAATGGATGACTGAGGGGAATTATAACATGACACCAATTGAAAGGATGAAACACTCATCAATATCTCAAGTGTGTAAATGAGTGAAGTCATGTCTTGAAAAAAAAATGTGGTATCACTAATGCTATAGATGGTACTGAAGACAACTTGTTATGGGAGACAGAGTGATGATAGTTCCTCCCATAATGATTTAGAGCTTGGTGAGGAATCCAGCAATGAGGAGTTCTAGGATTTGAACTCAACTATTTTAGTGGACATGATTTAAGAAATTTAGAGTTATCTTAAACTTTTTATTGTTCCCTTATCTGAAATTTTAATGTTTGATTTTTACCAAGTTGCATTTTATACATCTCTGATTTTTTTCCAGATAAACATTGACACTGATAATGATTCACTAACTGGCTTCTAATGGACAATATTTTTCATCATTCTCATGGAGATAAAAACAAAATACATAGAATGTAAACATTACAGCCTGTTAAATACATAGAAAAGAAGTTTATATTAAAGATCTCCACTTATTTTAGAGGTTCTTCACCAAAAATTAATGCTATAATGGCAGATAAACAACTATTGTGGATGGTGAAGGCCCAGTCAAACAACCTTGAGCAATGCCCAGTGGCATGTTGCACACACAGGATCATTGGCAGCAGTTGTAGTCAAACAATGCTAGCTGGTATGCAGGGAGTAATGGTGAGTGTGATAATGATGATGATGTGTCACAAAATTATTTTTCTGAGGTTTGATTCTTATTTTGTCTGCTGTTTAACAACCTCAATGTTTGTTTACTGTTTGACAAACATTGAGATTGATGTGGGAAGGAGGTGGGTATTATAGAAAGTTGAGATGTGGAACAGGGAATTTTAACAAAACTAAAATATTGAAATAAACGTTTTTCCTTCAGAATCATGATCTTTTATTACATAGAATTAAAAAAAAAAGTAACAAAAAACTTGGGAATGCAGGATGGAGGTATTCGTAATTTTGAAAAGCTGTTAGCAGACAAAATCTTAATTGCCATTGTCATAAACAAAGAATTTAAAGAAAAATTGGGGGGTGGCAGTAGTATATTCAACATGTCTGCCTATTTCTTCCACTTTTCAACAGTTTATTCTCAGTCCTGGCAATTTGTCAATACAGATCATCACTACTTTGCTTGCCTTCTACTATGTGTGCATGTGCATATGCGCGTGCGCACACACACACACACAGGCATAACTATAGTTTAGTGTTCCAGTTATCACCCCACAAATTCGACGCCTTTTTTGTCTCTACTGTACCATCTGTTATGCAGTTTTTAGTATTAAATTACTGATTTAAGATTGTTCCAGAAAGACCACTAAACTACTTTTGTAAAATAATAGAAACAAGACTGCTAAACTATTTTTGTAAAATAATAGAAACATGATAAATTGAAAATGAATTTAGGCCTTACTCCCTTTCCAATTCAACCAAGTTTTTTTTTATATGGGACCAACACGAAGCAGACTTTACAATTAGCTTTCATTCATTTAAACCTTTTAAGAAAGATTAACTACACTAAATTGCTTTTGCAAATAACGCAGATGAGATGAAATCAGTCATTATTCCCTCATTAATTTGACCACTTTTGCCTCATTCTCCTACAGCACCAATGATGAGGTTTATAGAATTAGATCTCCCTCATTGAAATCTTATTTAAAAGTGTAACAAAAATACAGAAATAAAGAAACTACACTACTTCAAAGTTACTTCTATGCATTACTTTCCCATTTTTTAAATACGTATTTTATTCCAACATTTAGGCAGAATTTGTCATTCATCTAGTAAACAGATCATAAAATTCAGAAAAACGTAAATTTTAAAATAATGTATTTTGTGAAATGAAATTAATTTTTGATAAATCCTTCCTAAGTTTTCACCATCTGTTTGATCAACTGAAGTACCTAATCATTGAATTAAGTTGCTAATACATACATACATCCCTAACACAATTCATAGGCCAAATGAGCATGACACAATATGTGACAAGGCTGGACATTTGAATTATAGGTACAATCCATTCAAGGAATTTCAACAATTTCCATCAAGTCAAATTGACTATTAACCCTTTCGTCATTGTATTTATTGTGAGATGCTCTGTGTTTCTTTCAATTACTTTAAATATAACAAAGAATTTAGTAAAATAACTTAATTATCATTCAGCTAGTGTTAGAAACATAACTTGTGACTAAGGTTTGGTGGAAGATTTTAATTCAAAGCTTATGAAAGCAAGGCATTTGTACCCAGAGCCGGTTTCAGCCGGGTTGGTAACGAAAGGGTTAAAGCCTGGTTCAACTCAGGACTTTAATAAAAGAAAATTGCACAATTTAATTAAATTATAAAGCTTCCTAATGCCTATTTATAGTAAAAATACTTGAATTTCATCTAGGTACAAAGGCACCCTCAATTCGTTTTCTGTTTCCACCATGTAGCACTTAAATTGTAATAAACAAAAACAGTTTTCATCATGTACAAAATTCCGTTCACTATAACCAGGTCCAATTTCTTCTGAGAAATTTGGAAAAAAAAAATACTTTTAAAATTTTTGCTGTACTCTTTTCCTGGAATCAATTCCTCACTTTTCCTACAACTCACCTAAAAAATCCTTTAAATTCAGAGTCACAATTAGTGAAGCTCATAGTTTTTAAAAAGGGCAGAACCATGTAGAAAAAGGGGGGGCGGGAGACAACAAAAAACTGGGCTGTAACATTGTTGGATAGTGTTTATCTCATGAAATGATTAGTTAGATCCTGGCAGTTGCCAGCACTTTGGTAACCTTTACCCAAAAGCACTCCTGGATTTAAATATTCTCTACATTTTAGATAACAAGAAAATAGCTACTTTCACACAAAAAATATAGAGTATTAAAGATGTAAACTAGTAATATTTGTTATCAAAGAATATATTTAGGAGTTAAAACTGGTAACCAAACCATAACTTTATGTCCACCAAAGAACAAGATTTGTTGTATTAGAATTCATAAGAAATGAAAAAAGGTAACACCAATATTTTGAGAAAGGAACTTATGCTGATATAGTTTTAGAGCTTCAATCAACAAACATGAAATTAAATAGTCAGTCACAAGTCATAGTAAGCAAAGAACAAATTATAGATAGTTTAAGAAGCAACTGCTGAAACTCTATTGAATCAGGCAAGTGTGTGAAGTATGCAGGCTACTTCTATTTATTTACCAAATAAAGAATTTATTTAAACATCTGTAAGAAATGTTTATCCCAAATTTGAAGGGGGCACAAAAAAAAGGTATTACATGTGTTGCATCATATCTAGTTTCTCAAATTATAATTGACATCTCAAATAAGTTTTAAAAATTTGCAAAACATTAGAGAACATTTTTTTTAACTGGTTAGGAAAAAAGAAAAAGTTAACATTATAACTGCAAACTTACCATGATGTTCTGCAGGAGTTTCAACTACTTTTGGCTGAGTCTCAATTATCTTTTCTTTATCTTGCATATCTGAATCCTTTTGTTTGTCCTGAATATAAATTTATTTTCAAATTGATGAAATTATAATAAAAGTATTCTTCAAATTACGTTACATTTTTCTTTAAAAATCGAATTTCATCCTTCCAAAATTTTAAAATGCATCTTTAATTAAAAATTTTGAATCAGATAACATCATACACAAAATACTAAAAAACCCATCTATAACAAAACTGGAGACTGTATATTGGAAACTTCCAAAAACCATGTGGAATTTTTGAAACACTACAAGTTGAATTCCTCCAAGTCCAAGATCAAATTTTTTTTTTCTTGACATGTTGTACAAAACACTATGTTAGCATTCAGCCTCAAAGATCTATAATAAAATTTGTTATCTTTGGGTTCAATATATCCAATAAATATTTTAAGAACACTTTAAATATAAATAATCAAATAGAAATATAAAAGTATTTCTACAAATATTAACACACAATTTCTATATTTTGAAATAAAATAATCTGAAAAGATACCTGTTGTTTTTTCAATTTTTCACGTTCCTTTTTCTCTTTCTTTTTCTGAGCAGCAGCTTTTAGTTTTAAATCTTCATTGACTTCATCTTTCACTTCTTCGTTCTTTTTCACTTCTTCATTCTTTTTCACTTCTTCGCTCTTTTTCACTTCTTCGCTCTTTTTCACTTCTTCGCTCTTTTTCACTTCTTCGCTCTTTTTCACTTCTTCGCTCTTTTTCACTTCTGAAACATTTGCTTCTGTACTAGCAGAAGATTTTTTTTTGTCTTTTTTGCTTTTTGGTTGTTTTTTTTCAGATACTTTTTCAATATCAGCTAAAATAGCATCAATATCATCATACTCCTGTTCTAATTTGCCTTTTTTCTTCTTTTTGTCTTTTACTTTTTTAGATTGTTTACTTTGTGTAACAGTTTCAAGAACAATATCATTTGTTTCATCATCCGAATCCTTTCTGTCACTGTTCTAAAAACAGTATTTCCAAGCAAAAGGAATAAAATAAGAATTAGTAAAGAAAGATTATAATAGACATTTATTTATAACAGAAAAAGTTTATTTAATTGCTCTAAAAAAAAACACAATCTATTAAGAGGAAATGTTATAAATTACAAATAACTAGCTTTATGAAGGCAAGCAGATTAAAATGAAACTAACAACTTAGAATTATCATTACTTTTGGAATGCAAGAACATTAAAGCATGGGTATGTGGCAACAACACTTTATAATCATGTCATTTTAGGTTCCATCACACAATACTGTACTAAGGCTTTGGGCTGATCAATGCTTTGTGAGTGAAATTCGTAGATGAGAACAGTACAGAAGTCTGTACTGTGTGTGTGTGTGTGTGTGTGTGTGTGTGTGTGTGTGTGCGCACACACACACACACATGTACATGTTTAAATACATAATGCACATTTTTTTTTTACCAACATCTGGATGGTGGTAATGTTATATTTGTCTTCTGGAAACAATACATGCTTGAAAGAATTAGCATGTAAAATACATTACCTTGTTTGAAAACCTGGTATGGGTTGTGACAGTAAGGCCTCAATAAGTCTTACAAGATCCATACTAGCATGGAATAAAATGGATGTAAAAACAACAATGATGACGAAAATGATTAAGAAATTAAAGACAAAGTTAGCAGAAGTGGCAGCAGCATCAGTTATAATACTTATCAAAATTAATTTAAACATTTTTTATCAATAAGGTCTTCATAAATCAACTTGAACAATTATACTGGTATGGACATGTAATATGTATGAAAGATGACAGGTGGGTGTAGAAGTGCCAAGAGCTTAATATGAAAGGATCCAATAAAAGACCAAAGAAGACTGCATAAAAGTTGTGAATGTTAATCTCAGGAAAACGAACTTCACAAAAGAATACACTAAGTGGCTGGATGGTGCACTGGAAAGGACTCATCTACCCCATGGAAGCATGAAAAAACAGACATAAAAATGATGATGATATGATGATGTGTGAGAGAATAGCTGCAATATTTAATGTCTGTCATCCATGCTGGCATGGGTTAGGCAGTTTGACAGGAAAAAACAAGCCAGAGGGCTGTTTAAGCTCCAATGTCTGCTTTGACATTGTTTCTACAGCTGGATGCCCTTCCTAATGCCAACCAATTTACATAATGTACTGGGAGCTTTGACAGAGTAAATGTAAACTTCAGGGAAGGGAAATGAATGAAATAGGAGTGGGTCAGGGAAGAGGAGATAAGGGACAATAATAGGGATACAATGTGAAGGGACAATAATAAGGGATACAATGTGAAGTATAAAGGGATAAGTGGTATCATTACTACTGAGGGAGTAATACAACAGTTAGAAGATTGATGGAGGGATGAGTGTTAGAGAATGAGTTGTGGGAAAAGGCTTGACAGGACCTCTAACTTCTCAAGCAAGCATATTACCATGCATTTTGGTCCTTTGTCATATCTGTGAAGATCAAAATTTTGAGATCAGTCAGCAGTTCGTCCCCTCATCTACCCAAGTCTCTCTTTCAAAAAGTTCCATCAACATTTAGCAGTCACCTGCAACCACATCACATGACCATACATACATAGTCTACTCTCTTGCTCATCACATCTGAGATCGCTAATGTCCACTTTCACACTTTATGTGAATGTGTGTATCATTTAATGTACACAATGATAAAATAAGAGCTACAAATAGTTTCATGCCATGGAGACACAGTAATTCAGCAGATTTATATAACACACCTTGTGTCTCCAAGCATTCATTCAGGCTCAGTGCACATGATTAATAGGGCAGTTAAGCATGAAACTATTAATAGCTCTCATTTAAACATAGTGTACATTAAGTGATGCTTATCTCTCACTAGATGGTGTCCTTTTTGTTGATCTTACCTATAACAGAACAGTAAACTATACGTGTGTTCGTGTGTGTGTATATATATATATATATATATATATATATATATATATATATATAT
>NC_068989.1:32253709-32261460 GCF_001194135.2 Octopus bimaculoides | reverse complement strand
GTTAAATGATTATATATATATATATATATATAATCATTTAACGTCCCTTTTCCCATGCTGGCATGGGTTGGACAGTTTGACAAGAACAAACGAGCCAGAGGAATCTGCTAGGTTTCAAGTTTTATGTCTGCTTTGACAGGAGTTTCTACAGCTTGATGCCCTTCCTAATGCCAGCCATTTAACAGATAGTACTGGGTGCTTTTTATGTGCTACCAGCACTAGTGAGGTTGCCAAGTAACTGAAAGATGAAATCACCCTCATCTAAGCAGAGAACAGACTGGAGAAAAAAAACAACGAGAGCAGGTGTCTTGCTGAAGAGGTGAATACATGACTTGCCAACCTGGAAGTGAAGGAGAGAAAGAGAGGGGGAAGAAAGAGATGTGAGGTCCAGGTATATCTATGTGTGAGTGTGTGCTTGTGTAAGAAATTAAATAAATAACAAAAAATGAGAAATTATATCATGAACTTCATTAGCTTACAGCTGTTTTAAGATGTATCAGGCACTTCATTTTTGAAACTATAGAGCAAAACACAAGCACTCAAATAGGAGTACATTAACACCTGTAAGCTAATTAAGTTCATAAGATAATTTCTTATTCCTTTGTCATCTATTCAATTTCTTATGCTCTGTATCTGACTGACACTTTGTTCTGAAGCATATGCATATTGTATTATAATGCCAGGTTTTTAGCATCACTATGCCTAAGCGAAATAATAAAATGTATCATAGGTGTGTGTGTGTGTGTGTGTGTGTGTGTGTGTGTGTGTGTATAGTGCCGCTGGTCGATGTCAGTGCTGCCTGACTCACACCCATGCCAATGACACATAAAAAGCACCATTCGAGCATGGCTGATGTTTGATACTGTATGTGTGTGTGTGTGTGCGTGTGGCGTTCCACAATCGCTGTTTATTTCAATCACTGTTGTGAAGATATTCATGTAACTCATTTTTACATTTCCAGTGGCATGCAAAAAGCACCCACTACATTCTCGGAGTGGTTGGCATTACAAAGGGCATCTAGCTGTAGAAACCTTGCCAAGTCAGACTGGAGCCTGGTGCGGCCTCCTGGCTTGCCAGTTCTCAGTTAAACCGTCCAACCCATGCTAGCATTCACTGGTAGTCACTCAAATCTGAGAAAAACGACTCCGTTGCATGGTCAACATTTCTGGATAATATCACTTCTTGGGCCAAAGCCAGATCTGGTCCAGTCAGCCACAATACACTTGAAATTGTGGTGCTGGAGTTCAGCTCACTACAGATTGGACTTGTGGTTGTCTTTAGACTACTTTGAGTCATCTCAAGCATGACTGCCCTCTCCAGGTCACTTTAGAATATCAGTCATGGCATTCTGGATTTATCCGTGTGGTCACATGGTCAGGCTATCCAAGCTGAGCCTTTAGGATACTGACTTCAACGTTTGTGGTATGTATATGTGTATATATATAACATCATCATTTAGTGTCTGCTTTCCATGCTGGCATGGGTTAGACTGTTTGACTGAAACAAGCTAGAGAGCTGCACCATGTCTGATTCTAATGCCAATCACTCCAAGAGTGTAATGGGTGCTTTTCACAAGCCACTGGTACGGGTGCCAGTTATATGACACTGGCATCAGCCACAACTATGATTTCACTTGGCTTGATGAATCTTCTCAAGAATGGCATATCGCCAAAGGTCTCAGTCACTTACCACCTCTGTAAGACCCCTGTTTTTTCACAACTAGTTTTCTATGCTAGATTGAGTTGGCAGAATGTAATATCAAGGCAATGTCTTGTTGCAAATCATTACAAGATTTCACGAATAAAAGGCCTTCTATTCTATACATCTTTGAAGGGATAAAGCCAACTGGCAAATTGTCGACAGAAAAAAAATGGCAAGTCACTGCTCATGGCTAAGTAACTGTCAGTGAAATGCAAATGTAAACACACATATACATGTTCAGGTATACACACACACTCCTAAGACGTGTTTCTTTCAGTTTTCATCTACTAAATTCATTTTCAAGGCGTTAGTAGAGCCATGCCTTCATATACATGAATGTTTGTAAAGTTCAAATAATTATCTTTAGTAGAGGAATTCGGGAAAATTTTAAATGTGAAATTTCCAAGACAATCTTATACTATAAAAGAGAAGACTGGAGTCTGGTGCAGCTCCCCTGCTTGCCAGCATGGACAATGGATGTTAAATGATGATGAAGTAGATCTCCATCTTTCTGTCCATCACAATATCCATTAAAAGAAAGAAGGGGAGGAATTAAAGGGGAGATAGCCCCTGCCAATGTTTATTAAGGAGAGGAGAAAAGTTGTTGAGAGAGAAAGAGTGATAGATCGTTACTATGGTGACAACATTACCTAGTCAATTTTGATTAAAATACAGGAATTTTAAGTTCAAGTCTGTCAACACAATGAAATACAGACTTAAAAAAAAAAAAACTATATCTCCTATAAAAAATATACATGTGTGTGTGTTCACTTTCCACGTTAATATGACTGCGCAAATTGCTTCCATACTATGATACATGAATAATTTGACCTCGGATACATAACAGCCGCTTCACTTTATTTTTTTATTAAAAATAAATAATATGGCTTTATATATATGATTCACTGCTTTAAAAAGGTTTCTCAATGTTAACTTCCGGTATTGATGGAGCAATGGCAAAATTTTCCATTTTCCCTTATTTCAATATTTTCATTTCAAGTTTAAATTTGTTATTTGCAAACAACTACGATTACTGAAAAAAAAAAATATTTACCAAGTTCACAAATTTCGCTTGAATCTGCTCACTTTGGTAATTTCTGTAACAAAAAATATTTTTATCTACTTTTTGCATGCCATGTTAATCTCTATGTATTTGTAGTGAGTCACACATGTACGTGTGTTTTTGTATGTACATTTGTATACATTCATGTGTGTGTGTGAGAGAGAGAAAGAGAAAAGGGGTGTTATATACATAAATATTCATACATCAGTTTTGTGTGTGTGTGTGTGTGTGTGTGTGTTAGGCAGAGAGAAAGAGAGAGAAGGGGTGTGTTGTCATGTATACAGAGAGTGATGTCTAAGTGGCACTCACTCTCTCTCTGTACCTGTTTCACACATACATACAAAGATGTATCCATATTTATGTATGTAAGTATGTATACATGACAACATACCCCTTCATTCTCTCTCACACATATGTCCATTTCATCTGATGTTTGATATTGTATGTGTGTGTGTGTGTGCGTGTGGCGTTCCACATTCGCTGTTTATTTCAATCACTCTTGTGAAGATATTCATCTAACTCATTTTTACATTTAATCCCCATTTTAATTTTCAAGGTAGTCAATGTGGGCTACAGCAACTCTTAACTCTATTAAGTATGTTTGCAAATATGTGTCAACTTGGCAGTACCGTACAGCTTTGGATGAAATATTGTGAGGACATGGCTGAGGACTTAAAGTATGCAGTTCAACAGACAAACCCAGATATCAATATTCAGTTCTCTGAAACAATTTTTAATGAAGCACTGATTGAAACTGAGGATCAAGTTTTGGCCACAGGAGGCAAAAATTTGCAAGAATCTGGCTCTGGACTGCCAAAAACAAGCTATCAAATTAGTGATTTAACTTCAAGAAGCTTAGCAAAGAGAGACAAATTATGACATCACAGAGCTGGCTGCATTTGTTAAAGAACATGAAGCTAAATTTCTTCCAGAATAACGTTGTACACCACCTGTCTTCGTCTGTTGTTTTTTTGTGAATTCTCCTTATACATATCACACGCTCACGTGGTTGCACTAGTTGATCCTGTCTCCTCTCATCACCTACAAAATTCTCCACTGGACTTTCTACCTTTCTACACTCTTTTGGACTTTCTTCTGGACTTTCTACACTCTGGCTGCACCTCTCCTGCCTATGGATTACTCTGGACTTATCTGTTGATAAGAAAGCGCTGCAATACACCACAACGTCTGAAGCCTTTGAACTTTTTAACCTTTATGTAAAACCGTTATTATTATTCTCTCCTTGTTTCTTTCTGTGTTCCTTTCTGTAGAAGAGCGTAGGCTCAAAACAAAGACTTTTTCAATTCCTGAACGTTATACAAATACATCTATTTGTTTTCTACATCACCTGTCTTCGTCTGTTGCTTTTTTGTGAATTCTCCTTATATATATATATAATACAGTTACCTTTTCCATTGTTTGTGTGTGTTTCTGTATGTCATTCAACATAAAGACAACACAGCACACTTTAAAGAAAGACTTTCATTAAAATGACAGGTTGTTGAGCATATCAATGAGATAATTGTAGTAAGCTTCTGCTGGATCTATTTCATCTTGACTAGGTCATTACCTGGCAGCATAGTGACAGGTACAACTAGTTTTTAAAGAAAGATAATGAAGCACTCATGAAAAATAATTACTGTGAACGAGCAGTTTGCAAGCAAATTCAAATTAAACTTACTGAGTCGTCATCTAACATATTCAACAGATTAAAAGATGCAACAGCTTTACTCTTTTTTTTCTTTTCTTTCTTTGATTGTACTTGGTCATCTTCTTTGTCAGAATCAGAAGATTCTTCCACAATAACTTTCTTGGATTTCTGGAAAGATGAAAATAAAAATTTAATTACAAACATTAAACTTTGAGCCCGTCTTATGCAAGTATTCAAGCAATTTTTGCTGAAACATTTTATGAGATTTCATCATTTTTACAGTTTTTCTAACATAAAAAGTGATTATCATGCTGCTATAACTGATAAAATTGTTGCTTAGATATACAACCTGCTTAAACAGGTTATACATTTCAAGGGTGTTCCAAACAGTAGCAATACTTAATTTGAAGACAACAATACACTTATGATTAATGTTAATTGATTCTTTTTATTTAATCAGAATTCAAACTGTATGAATTAAAAAAAAATGTTTTACTCTTTTAAAT
This sequence comes from Octopus bimaculoides, assembly GCF_001194135.2. Classification (NCBI taxonomy): domain Eukaryota; kingdom Metazoa; phylum Mollusca; class Cephalopoda; order Octopoda; family Octopodidae; genus Octopus; species Octopus bimaculoides. The sequence goes on along the minus strand of NC_068989.1, from coordinate 32,256,539 downwards.
TAATCAAACTTTAATTTATTTTTTATTAGCGTAATGCAATTATTGACAGTATACAATATTATTAAAGTCAAAAAAAGAAAATCACTTATGAACCTTTTAGGAAAAACTTGTAATTTGAATGTATTCAATATTATACATTGATTAAAACAACCTACTCAGCTGTTTCGTTATATCATCCTAAGATCTGATGACTGGTAAATCAGAAACACATTCAAGGAGGCTGATCTAACTACATATACTGAAATGAGATTTTGAAGCCATAACTGAAGTTGAATGTTCAGTAACTGCTGCTCACCCAACCTCAATCAGGGCAGCCATAATAAACTACAGAAGGAATGAATTGATATACTCAGTGATTTTCTATGAAAAGTAAGGAAATGACATTGTAATAAAAAGCTGGCCTTTGGCCGCTGCTCAGCTGTTCCCTGCTACATCCGTCTCTTTGGGTTCAATGCTATGTCCCCGTTGTGAACAGCGGCCAAAGGCTAGCTGTTCCCTGCTACGTCTGAATGCCTGTACATACAGTCAACGCTAGAGTTTCATTTTAAAAATTGAAAAGATATTGGCTTTGGACGAATGTTTTTCTAATTTCAATCTGCAGCCAAATTGATTTCCTCATTCTTCAAAAATTTTTGACTGTTCGTTATGACTTTTTAGTTTTGAACTTTTTGTTTGTTTGAATTTTTGAACTTTTTATTATGTTTTTAACCTTCTTGGAAGATGGATTGCCCCCGACAACAAATGGCCAAAAATTTATCTGATGAAAATTTCATCAATTATCCGAAAGAAAATAGTCTCCTTGCTAATCAGAAGTAGTGTACATGTGGGAATGATATGGACATAAGGCCTTCGCAGAATGCAACAGATGGAGCGGAATGGAGATGTAGCAACTGTCAGAAAAGAGTTTCAATCCAAAAGAATACATTTTTAGAGAAAAGTAGACTTTCTGTTTACCAAATATTTCATATATTTGACTTCATTTTCGAAATGCCAGTAAGCAGTTCTATGTGTGCAAACAATATCAGTAAAGTCATGGCAATACAATGGTATGAATATTGCCATGAAATCTGTTCACAGAAGTTATTGAAAGACAAAAAGAAATTGGGTGGCCTGAATCATGTCGTAGAAAGACAAAAGTTTGATGTTTCAAAGAAAAAAACGAAGTAGGGCGTGTGATGGGTCATTCTGGGTTGTTGGTTTCTATGATAACACCCAGAAAAAAGGTTATATGCAACACGTTCAAAATAGAAAGTCAAAAACACTGGAGGCACTCATTCTGGTAAACATAGAACCAGGGTCAACAATATTTACAGACCAGTGGGCCAGTTACCAGAACCTTGACAGACTTGGCTACATTCATGGAATTGTCAACCACTCTTGGAATTTTGTGGACCCTGAGAGTGCAAGTGGGGATATGTGATGGTCGCATGCTGACAAAGTAATGTACAGAGATCTGTACAACATGATGTGCGACCAATTGTGGGAGAACTATAAGACCGTCATCAAACATGTGACAGAAATTTACCCACAATGATTTTTGAAAGGTATGCAAACCTCATAACAATTCTGTGTACTTTTTTCGAATTTCTTTTTGATGATAAATAAGTCTAAATACATTTTTCCTTAATTTTGCAGGCTGTCTCCCTGTGTTTTCTGCACTGCTATCTTGACTGCTTGCGGTGTTTTCTGCCTTTCTATCAACACTAAAATTTATTTCTCTTCCAAAAAAAAGAACGGAATTATCCTTTCTTCCACTTTTTCGTTTCGAGACATTATATTGTGACAAAAATTTTAAATCTTGATTCCTGCTGTTCACAGCCCATAGTAAGCTGGAGAAATATTGGTGCCTGTTTCATTAGAATGTTTAGAGACACTATCTTGTCACAAAAATGTTAAACATTTACTAACTTAATCGATTTGTGAGTAAACCTTCATTTAATTTCACTTTATACCAACTTTATTATCAATTATATAGACAACTGCAATTATGGTCTGTAAAGATAACTTATTTATCTGTACATTTTCATAAATGTTTCTCTTTTGCAATCAACATTACAAATACATGCAAATTTCTTGGGAGCTGAACAATCTATAGACCACCCCTAACTCCTCTACTATGCTTCAAGGAATGCCTCAATAGTATTAAGTGTTTCATCCATCAGTGTCATGCTGACAACATATTAATGAAGGGGGACTTCAACCTTCCCAGTGTTAATTGGTCCATAGAAAAACAGGTTTCCCTCCTCAACCCCATTCAGATCAGTAAACAAATCTGAGAGTAGAATACCTAGAAATAGAAGAGCAATTATTCAAACAATAAAAAGAATCAACAAGAAAATAAAGTATTATAACCATCATTAACACTGTTGAAGAAACTGTTCAACACTGGAGTCCGTGTAAAGATGCTGCAGTGGGTAGAGTGTTTCATGACTAACACAACTCAACATGTTGTGGTTGAGGGTCTTTTGGAATTAAGGGAGGTATGTAAAAATTAGATATTTGCGCACGCACGCACGCACACACACACACAACAAAGTGACATTTAAAATTTTTTTTTTATTTTCTGATAATTCGTATCCAGAAAGTTGACTCTTGGTTTGGCTGTTGTCCGATTTCCAGTTGGAGCGTACTTAAAAATTGAAGATTTTGAAACCCCACAAAACATGTTTTCAAAATTTGCCCCTCTGGCAAAGAAAAAAATGGGTGGGGGAAATTTCACTTTCTGTCATAGGGTGAAGGGGAGGGGTGTTTATTATTATTATTTTTTTTGAAAAATTGAAATTTCACAAACAATTTTTTTTTTTAGAATCATAATCTCTGTATTTTTCTT
>NC_068989.1:32251685-32252906 GCF_001194135.2 Octopus bimaculoides | reverse complement strand
AACTTTCATAAAAATGGATATTTTTTAATGAAATTTTCTACGAATATGTATTATATCGTGTAGATTCCGTATATATAAAATTTTTTGGGGGGAAAGTGTTTTAGGAGGAGTGGGTGGGGAATTTTGGAAAATTCACCGTAGTCCACTTCAATTCGTCTTAACTTGGACAAAACGTGGACTCCGGTAAATTTTCCGAAATTCCCCATCCCACCCCCTCCTAAAACACTTACTCTGAAAAATTTTGAACACATGTTCGTAGGAAATTTCATTAAAAAATTTCCATTTTTCTGAAAGTTATGATCATCCAAAGTCGGGGTGACAAAAATTGGTAATTTTGCCGGGTACACGCTTCCGACAGTATATGCCAGGTAAGCCCACGAAGTGGAGGATCAAAGTTTGGAAAATTTGTGAAGCAAACACTGGGTAATACTGTAGATTTAGTTTTTATACTGGGAAAAGAGACAATAATGTTAGTCAGCATGGCCTAGGGTACGATGTAGTCGGGAATTTATCACTTCCACACAATAACCAGAGTTGTATATTATTTTTTGACTGATTTTTTATTTCAGTCAAACTTGCGGTGGATTCAGAAGCTGTGACAACATATACGTGTGCAACAATAATTGCTAGTAGAAAAGCAAAATTATAAAAAAAGAGGTGAAATAATACAATGGCGGAAAGGAATTCTGCTAGCGACTGCATACAGAGATAAGAGGCAGATAAATTCTGTCTACCGTTGCACAACCATGTGAAGATGAAAATAGCACCCCATTTATGAACCTTGATTATAACAGGTATATGGGCAGTGTGGATTGGCTGAACCAAATAACGAGTTACTGTTTGGTCGATAGACTGGGTAATAGATAGTGGCGATACCTGGTTTGGTGTATAGTAAACATGAGCATTGTAAATGCATTTATATTATACTAGCAGAGATACCTGGCGTTGCATTAGAATAAAATGGCATAGTTTTTTCTTGTTTTACTTGTTTCAGTCATGTAAGTGCAGACATGGTGGAGCACCGCCTTTAGTCAAAAAAACGGACCCCAGGATTTATTCTTTGTAAGTCTAGTACTTATTCTATAGGAGTGTTTTGCCAAATGGCTAGGTTACGGGGACAGAAACACAGCAACATCGGTTGTCAAGTGATGGTGGGTGTACAAACACGGACATATACACACACACACACATTATATATATATATATATATATATATATATA
>NC_068989.1:32250299-32251068 GCF_001194135.2 Octopus bimaculoides | reverse complement strand
TATATATAAATAAAATAAATATATATAAATAAAATAAATATATATATATATATATATATATAAATAAAATATATATATATATATATATATACTAGTAGAGGTACACAGCATTGCTTGGGGTTAAAATGGCATATTCTTTTATTGTTTTACTTCTTTCAGCCATGTGACTGTGGCCATGCCGGAGCACTGCCCTTAGTCAAAGAAATTGACCCCAGGGTTTATTCATTGCAAGCCTTGTACTTATTCTATGGGCGTGTCTTGCCAAACAGCTAGTTTACAGGAACGTAAACACAGCAGCATCGGTTGTCAAACGATGGTCGGGGTACAAACACAGAAACACACACATATATTATACATACATATATGCTAAGAAGGTAGGCATAACAACAGATTTCTGTCCCCCCACCACCGACTTTGGATAATCATAACTTTCAGAAAAATGGATATTTTTTAATGAAATTTACAGCAACTTGGCTAACCAAACGGTAAACCTTTCACAGAACTTCGTTGACCCTGAAACTGGCACTTGCATGAACCACATTGAAGTATGTCACTGGATCATTGGGTAATACAAAATGGTCTCGTGTCAACGAATCTATGCATTGGGAAATGTATGGCTTTACGGTGAAGAAAAATTACCAAAATTTTTATACATTTCTCAAACACATTGCTGAAGTTTATCCCCGCTAAATCCCACCGGCGTTGAAAAAAAAAAACAAAAAAACCTAAAAAAAACTTTAATTTCACTTTATCACAGTATTTCTTTGCT
>NC_068989.1:32246912-32247969 GCF_001194135.2 Octopus bimaculoides | reverse complement strand
GCAGAGTTTCTACAGCTGGATGCCCTTCCTAATGCCAACCACTCAGTTTTGGCTGCTATATCTAGCATGGTGGTGTCTTTTAGATACCCTTAATTATAATTTGAATAATAATTATTGCCTATGAGGTTTTTATTCCCATGCTAGCCTCCTGATATGATCGGTATTTTAAATAACGACCTTATCCTTATTTACATATATATATATATATATATATATATATATATATATATATATATATACATATATATACATACATATATATACATACATATACATACATATATATACATACATATATATATACATATATATATACACCAACAATAACCACAGCAGCAGCAACAACAACACAAACAATAGTGACTGCAGCAACAAAAACAAAAACAACCGCAACCCCACGAACACCAACACCAACAACAACAATAACAGGGGGAACGGACACACAGACACAGATAACCATAGGCACAAGAACATGGATAAAGGTAAGGTCATGGGGGTTAAGAGGGAGAATAAAGTTGAATGCAACAGAATACTTGGACAGGGAGTCAGTAGACTTAAAACAGAAAACACTAGGTGTGGTGGTAACTATAGCGATAGTGGTGATGGTGGTAGTGGTAATAATAATAGTGATGATGATGGTGGTGGTGGTGGTAATAATCATGACAATAGTAGTGGCAGTAGTAGCGAGGGGAATGGTGGTAGCAGTAACGACAGTAATAGTAGTAGTAGTTATGAAGAAGATAACCCCAGAGAGGCCAACAACATGAATACCAACCTCCTTGACACTCAATTCTTCAACATATGTGACAAAACTTATAATATGAGCTGGATATACCCGACAACATTACCCTTTAACAAAAGAGTCTGCATCCCTAAACATACTCATGACCACATGGAAGCACAATTCACTATAGCTAGGACAAAACTTAGACAGATTTTAGAATTATACACTAAGAGACTGAGACAGAATAAGACAGAGGCCCAACAACTTGGGAATATACCCGCATGTGGCCTACACAAGCTCATGCAGCGCATGAGGAACGGAGAAGTGATATTT
>NC_068989.1:32240525-32246443 GCF_001194135.2 Octopus bimaculoides | reverse complement strand
TGTGGCATTTTACCCCATAACTTTTCTTCTAATTTTTGTTCAATGTGACTAACAACTTTGAATCCCCCATACATTTTTCTATCATTCAAACCTAAGAAAAGTATACCTTTAATTTAAAATTGAAAAATTTATGTTAATTGAAGATAAACTTCTGCCTTACTGCCCCCCTTGAGGTTGCAGATATTTTAATGTAACTTTTTTTCTACTGAACCAAATCTCATACTATTTATGCCAAAGTGCAGCTGAGGAGATGTACTCTTTAAAACTGTTAACAGTTTGCAATTTAGTTGAGAACTGAATTAGTGGTGAAGCTTGGAAGCTGCTGCGATTGATGAAATGGTGGACTTAAGAATATACTCAACCATTACCATGGTTGAATGATATGAATATGCATATATAAATAAATATATATATATACATCATTGTCATTGTTTAACATCTGCTTTCCATGCCAGCATAGGCTGGACAGTTTGACTGAGGGCTGGCAAGCCAGGAAGATGCGCCAGGCTCCTGGCAAAGTTTCTACAGCTGGATGCTTTTTACGTGCCACCAACACGAGGGCCAGTGAGGCAGCACTGGCAATGACCACACTTGAATGGTGCTTTTTACATGCCACTGGCACAGAAAGTCAGCCAGCACTGGCATCGACCACGCTCGAATGGTGCTTTTTACGTGCCACTGGAACGGGTGCCAATTAGGAGGTACTGTCATCAGCCACGACAACGACTTCACTTGACTCAATAGGTCTTTGCAAGCGCGGTTTAATGCCCAATGATTAAAGGGTACTCTTAAATGGGCCGGTTATGCTGCACTGGCATAGGCCAGTTACGGTCTCACTTGGCTTGCATATCTTCATAGGTCTCAGTCACTAGTCATTGCCTCCATAAGGCCCAATGTTCAAAGGTTGTGCTTCATCACCTCATCCCAGGTCTTCCTAGGTCTATCTCTTCCACAGGTTCCCTCTACTGCTAGAGTGTGAGACTTTTTCACACAGCTGTCCTCATTCACATGCAGCACATGACCATACCAGCGCAGTGGTCTCTACTGCACACCACATCTGTTGTGTATGCACACTGACATTACACATCCAGCAGAGCATAATAGCTTCCTTCCTTGCAATCTTACACATGTCCTCAGCAGTCATGGCCTGTATTTCACTGCCATGTAGCACGACTGTTTGTCCACATGCGTCATACAGTTTACCGTTTACTGATTGAGAGGCCCTTTGTCTTCAGCAGAGGTAGGAACTCTGAATTTGCCCAGACTATTCTTATTCTAGCAACTACACGCTCAGAGAATCCACCCCTGCTTCTGACTTCGACGCCTAGGTAACGGAAGCTATCAGCTACTTCTAGTTTTTCCCCCTGGCATGTGACGGAAGCTGTTTTCTGCACGTTTTCAGTGTTTATTGCCTCTGAGCATTTGCCACACACAAAAACTATCTTCCCAGTTAGCCTTCCTGTGGTATTGCTACACATTTTATGTGTCCATAGCTTACACCAGGTACATCTTAAGGAGTTTCTACCAATGCCTTTTCTGCAGATAGAGCAGGACCATCTACAAGAAGGGAATTGTGATTTGTCTGCCTTCCTACTTATTAAGTCTTCAGTTATTTCTAGATTGACTCTAAGGCCCTTCGATTCTAGACCTTGCTTCCACACCTGAAACTTCTCTAGTTCTGATAGTGACTCAGCTGTTAGAGCAAGGTCATCAGCATAGGGAAGCTCCCAGTGGCATCCTGTCTTGAACTCCTCTGTTATTGCCTGGAGGACTATGATGAATAAGAGGGGGCTGAGGACTGAACCTTGGTGGACCCCTACCTCTACCCGGAATTCTTCACTGTACTCGTCGCCAAGCCTCACCTTACTGACAGCATCCCTGTACGTGGCTCGTACAGCTCTCACTAACTACTCATTTATCCCTAGATTCCTCACTGACCACCAGATAAGGAATTGGGGGACCCTGTCAAAGGTTCTCTCTATGTCAACAAAAGACAGGTACAGAAGTTTATCTTTGGCTAGGTATTTCTCCTGCAGCTGTCTTACCAGAAATATAGCATCGGTGGTGTTTCTCCCTGGCAGAAACTCAAACTGCATCTCGTCTAAACTGACTCTCTCCCTAATTAGTTGGGCTATGACCCTCTCCATGACCTCCATTACCTGATCCAACAACTTGATACCTCTGTAATTATTTCTATCCAAGACATCACCTTTACCTTTGTAGCAGTTGACTCTGGTGCTGCTACACCAGTCATTGGGTATGACTCCATGTATCACCTGACTGACTATAGCCAACACTGCTAGATATTTTAAGTATCTCTGTGGTGATTCCTGATGGGCCAGGGGCTTTCCCTGTCTTCATACCCTTAATTGCTTTATCTACCAATGTACTATTAATTTGGATAGCTGGTCTCTCAGTTGGGTCAACATTCAGCAGACTCTCTTTCTCCCATCTATTTTCTTCATTAAGCAACCTTCATAGTGGCGTCTCCAAGTCTCTCTCTTTGCAGCCTCATTAAATGCAAGTGAGCCATCATCCATGTGGACACATTTCTCTCCTATGACATTATGCTTCTCTCTCACACACAGTCTTGCAACACGAAATACTTCAAGTTTTTGGTCCTCATGACGCAGAACATTGGCAAATTTTTTCTTATCTGTTTCCCCTCAGGCTAAGTAAACCTGTCTCCTAGCTTCCCATCTGGCAATCTGATATAATTCCCTGCTACAACCTTTCTTCGAGTCCTTCCATGCCTGTTTCTTTTCCCTAATGGCCCTGTGAACTACTTTGTCCCACCACCACATTACTTTGAGTCAAGAGGGGACTTTGCACCATCCACAGATCTGGTGAGTAGCCCTCAACAAGTAGTCCTGTAGGAACCTCCAGTTGTCTTCCACATCATGTGATGCTATATCCCCCTATATTTTGTCAAAAGCTTTGAGTAACAGGTCTCTAAATCTCTGTCCATTCGCAGGATTCTTAAGCTTCCAGACCCTTCTTCTTCATGCTGGTCACCTTCTGGTCATCCATCTATGGTCCTGAAGTCGCTAACTACTTACTAATCTATGCTATGGGGTGCTTCACCTGGTAAGGCTTTGGCATTTGTAAGTAGCCATCCTTCCTGTTTCCTAGCAAGGATGTAATCAATTTGACAAGTGTGTCCACCAGAACGGTAGGTGACTAGGTGACTGGCAAGTTTCCTGAAGCCCGTATTATAAACCACAAGATCATCTGCATTGCAGAACTCCAGTAGCCTGGTTCCTCACTCATTGCGAGAACCAAAACCATAGCCTCCATGTACACCATGGAAGCCTCCTGCATGTTGTCCAACATGCCCAGTGAAGTTGCCAGCCATAAAGAGAAGGTCCCTGTCATTCGTCAATGAAGTAGTCAGCAAGAGGGTGTCATAAAATCGGTCTTTCTGTCCATCAGGTAGCCCTGGTTGAGGGGTATAAGCCGAGATAATGGTTGCTAACCCATGTTGCAGCACTAATCTAATCTTAAGTATTCTATCACAGACTCTGACTACCTTGATTATCTTATCAACCCATTTCTCTGCAAGAAGTATACCCACATCCCTGACCCCGTCAGTGTTCCCTGCCCAGAAAATCTTATCCCTATGTTCTTTGCCTGTGAGGAACCTAGCAGAACTTCCTCTCCACCTTACTTCTTGGATGCAGCACAAATCTACACATCTCCATTCAAGCATCTTACCATACCTACTCTTCAGTGTGCCAACTCTGAGGGTGTAGGAGGTGTTGGCCCACGAGACCTTGGGGTGGGGGACAGTAGCGTCACGTCCCTGAAAAGAAAGCTCGCATTTGGCAGAACTCATAAACATACAATAGCCTTCAACCTGCATACACTACACCATTTTATGCACTACATAATCACTACATTACATAGAAAATAAACCCTAAGTAGGGATGGGGGAACATTAAGTCTTTGGAGGTGTTCATGGGAAAGACATCCGATAAAGGTCAGAGGATAGAAACTTCTGGTACAAGTGGTGGGAGTGGGAAGGGCAGGTGCACCGCTAAACAGCAAAAACTGGTGCGAGAGAATATTAATGATAATAATGAGATAGAATTGGGTATTTGAATTCTTAACTAGATCTATAACCAACAATTCGATAAATGAATAAATAAAGGACAATAATAAACGAGTGTGAGAAAGAGGGAGAGTTGGATTGAGTGAAGGGATCTTAAGTTTTTTTTCTCTCTAAACATAGGGCATGGAAGACGAAACTGTGTTTACATAGATATTGAACTAGATAAATAATGAAATGAAATAATAAAGTACTTATAATAATTTGCACTGGAAAAGAGGATTTAGATGTGTACTAGCTTGGAAAACAAGGCTGCTTGTCTGAACATCTGGTTTCTACTCAGTGTGGCGAGGTTTTAAAATATGAGGTAGGGAGATCTGAATGAGCTAGTTTAGATAGGGTGGGGTGAGCAGAGGTAAAGTGTTGGGAGAAGTAAGCAGTTAACGAAATTGAAAGAGAAAGAGAGATAGACCAGAGTTAGGCTGGTCGAAGACAGAGCACAAGGAGATGGAATTTTGGGATTTAAGGTAACATAATTGAAATACATCTATGTGTGTGAGATAATTGTTTCAGTATTAATAGTGAAAGTATTATCTCACATTACAATAGAGATGGTATTGTTTCACTTTTGACACATAATACTGAAATAGTGTAAAAGATAAGAGATTACTCTGAGCTCGCATTAGGCAAGAAGTTGAAAATTTTTTTCAGTCTGTGACACTGCATGAACCCTAAGTAAGGCATGTGTAAAATTTGAATGAAATTTGTTGGGTAGATCTTGAGTTTTAGTGATGCACACGTAGACATACACACATTCTCAGTTTTATATATATAGATATCAAATCAGAAGGGGCTTGCAAGCGGTATGGCCATCTGCAGTTCCGAGCAGATGTAGCAACATAGATGAGGGCAGGTTATTGCTCAAAAAAGATAATAACTCTAGGAAGGAAAAGCAAAACCCGCCAGAAATATCCCTCCGAGTTCAGCTGATCTCCATAAATTAAAAAAAATCTGGGGTCACAAAAGGCAGTGCCATGAATGTCTACATCAACAAAGAAAAACTCCCAGTGGATGGTAAATTGAAACTTCTTTCCAATGTGCATTCTGCAAGTCCCATGATAGAAATATTGTGTGAATATTGTATACATGTATGATTGGATTGTATAAATATTTTTCAAATTTACTTCGTTTTTACTTTTTATTTACCTGTAATTTTAATTTGCCTTGTAAGGTGAGTGACAAGTTTTGATTTAAGTTTTACTGTAAATCTTTATTATATATTTTCTTGTGTGTTCATGTATGTGTGTATGTATATTACAATTATTGATGTATTTAATTTTCTAGCTTTCTTCAAAAACAAATTCCAGTATTTCAGTTTATTTTACCTTTATGGTACACCTGTTCTTCTGTGCATTAAATTCAACTGATAATCTAGTGATGTACACAATTCTTCTATATTAAAATTTTGTTGCACACCCAATTCATTTTCTATGGTGATGTTTAAACAAAATTTTAATATTTTTATATTTTGCTCAGTTTACCTGTAATTAGAGTCACTTTGAGACAAAAATTATGCAATAGAATTGATTAAGAAGCCTTTCTTCAATTATGTTCCAAATATCACATTAATATGTTGATAAATAAAAAAGTTACAGTTGTTTAATGAAACTAGTCTAAATGATTGAAACTCACGAGGGGTGTATTTTGGTCAGAAATATAGTAACGAAAGAGTTAACAAAAACAATATATGCAGATTTTAGTGATACTATCATCAAAAACAAGCAGCAAGTTTGAATTCAAAATGTTTTTGAATGAAAACATAGGAAACTAAGAAAATATACTACAAACATAAAAACATGTGATTATGAAT
>NC_068989.1:32239290-32240492 GCF_001194135.2 Octopus bimaculoides | reverse complement strand
TTCTTTTTCCAAAAGTGAAATGATTTTGACAAAAAATTCTAATAGTGAGATAAGATACAAAAAAAAAAAAAGAATTTGTACCTGACCTAGTCACAGTCTTTGCAAGGAAACAAAACTATTTTACTTTTTCCTTTGAACCAGTTACTGCAAAAACGAATCGTTATGCAGAAAGAGGATAGAAAAAATTTCTTTTGAAGGCTTCCCACATACTTGAAATAAAGCACTTTTAGGAATATTGTGTGCGTGCGTGTACGAGTACATGTATTTTGATTTATATTTTCCAAATTTACCTTGTTTTCATTCTTTATTGTAATTTTAATTTACGTCTAAGATATTTGACAAAGTTTGATTAATTTGGATTGTGAAACGTTATTATGTGTGTTTCTGTGTACTTACGTATATGTGCAAGTTTATTTAATTTAGTTAATGGTATGATTTCATTTCCTAATTTTCTTCAAAGACAAATTCCAGTATTTCATTCCGATTTATTTCTATGGCACACCTATCTTATGTGCATTAAGTCCAACTGATAAATAATCCAGTAATTAGCATAATCCTTCTCTATTAAAATTTTGTTGTATACTCATTGAATATTAATTAGCTAACTTATTTTCTGCGCTGATGTTTAAACAAAATTTTAATAATTTTATATTTTGCTGAATTTAACTGGATTTACCAGTAATTATATTTTGCTTTGAGACAATTGTTAAATCATGTTCCAAAACTCACATCAATGTGTTGATAAATAAAGAAAGAGTTGTTTCATTATGAACAAATAACAGACAGAAATTGGTTACAAAGATTATGTACATGAAAATTAAACACAAAACCTGGTTACTTTTTTGCAAACATAATTCTTATCGCTCCTTAAAATTATGGCTTTTAAGTGTTGATTTCTCAGCCCAAGAATTACAGCGTGATGTGCTGCTTGACTGGTCCCCCCTCTCTCTCTCTCTCTCTCTTTCTATATATATATGATGATGATGATGATGATCTTTTCTCCCGCCATGCCTCTGTCTACCCCTCCATCCTCTCTCTCTCTTTCGTAGTTTTTCCTTAAGGTCTTCAGGTTCTGGCTATATATAAATGAGAAACCCATTCTAAATTATCTCGCTGACATACTACGACGAAATCTCCAAGATGCAGATAAGATAGAGATTTTTTATTTATTTACGGCCTCAAACATCTCATAATACCTTCGC
>NC_068989.1:32230330-32234819 GCF_001194135.2 Octopus bimaculoides | reverse complement strand
ATGCTAGCATGGAAAGCGGACGTTAAACGATGATGATGATGATGATGATGATGACATCTCTGTAAGATAAATGCTATCTGTTATTTCAAAATAAAGGAATCCAAACATGGAGTTTCTCCATGTAGTGGGAGGAATGTAACCAAGATTTAACTAGTATCTGGTGTGGCTACAAGACTGTAAACCTTCTTTCACTATAATGATTCAAAAAAAAAAAAACAAAAAAAAATGCTATCGAGCAAACTGACTTGTGAATTTACAGACAGGCATGTAAATTCACTTATTTTCTCACCCCACCAATTCTGTTGGTCATCATTTCTGATTCCCCCTCCCTAATAATGAAATTTATGCCAATATATTGGGCATATACGTTTTAAGTGGAGGTTGAATGCAAAATACACATATGTAGCATGTATTTTCATTGTTTTGTTCTGGAACCTACCTATTTAAATGGACAAACACAAGATTAATTGTTCCATGTAAACCTAAGAGATTTTAAATCACTGATTAATGATCCATTAAAACGAATGTATACAGAATTAAAAATCAAACAAAAGATAAATACATTTTAAAAAGAAAGTATCTCATATAAATCATTCTATACTCACCTTTTCTGATTTTGCATTAGAAGCATCAATGCCATTATCATTTGATAAAGTCATAGAGGCCAAATCGGAAGTCACATCATCTTCACTAAAATAAAGAAAATGAACCAATTAATATCATGACAAACTCTCTCATAGTAATAAAAAATTTGATATGCTAAACTGGATTCGAAATGAAGACCTTTTACACTAAAGATACTAATACAAAATGAAGCCAAGTAAAAGAGTACAGATATCTACATAGACACAAATGTAGGAAGAAAAAGAATTTGTAGCTCTGAAACAATATATATCATCACCAGTAACACTGCCATGTTCACTTTTCCATGTTTGCATGAGTTAGAAAGAATTCATTAAGGAAAATTTTTGGCTAGATGCTCTTCCTGTCACCAATAGTCACCTGTTTCCAAGAAAGATAATATATCACCTAAGGCTGGACATCTTTTTCTTGCATGCAAGATGATAAAACTCATTTTCAACTATTGCAGGATGTCAAAACAAAGATACATATAAACACATACATCCATACACACAAATATTTACAAACACACGACAGACTGCTTTCACTTTCCATCTACCAAATCCACTCACAAGGCTTTAGGAAAGATGCCAAAATGCTTATGCAGTGCAACCAAACTTGAACTGTGTAGTTGGAAAGAGAAATTCTCATGTACATAGCCATGCCAGCACCTATTAGACAGAGATATGTATAGACAAACATTTTTGTATGTATGTCAGGGTGAATATATATATATATGTACCTGAGTATGCACATAAATGTGCTATAAGGTGGGGAAAAAATAGTACTTGAATACTGGAGGTAGAGTAATATGCTTTATTATTAAAGCTGCAAAAACATCACAATATTTTTGTGATGTTTTTGCAGGTTTAATAATAAAGTGTATATATCATCATCATCGGTTAACATCCATTTTCCGTGCTAACATGGGTCAGACGGTTTGACTGAAGTCTGGAGATCCAGTGGCTGCACCAGACTCCAATCTGATCCTTAAGCCAACCACTCTGAGAGTGTACTGGGTGCTTTTTATGTGCCACCAGCACAGGAGCCAGTCAGGCAGGACTGGCATTGATCACATTCGGATAGTGCTTCTTGCATTGTCACCAGCATGAGGGCCAGTCAACCACATTCGGATGGTGCTTTTTACGTGCCACTGGCATGGGAGCTAGTTAGGGAGTGCTGGCCACAGCTATGATATTAGTTTTACTTGACTCAACAGGTCTTCTCAAGCATATCACATCGCCCGTTGCATCAGGAGTACTCTTAACTGGGCCGGACATGCATGGCTGCGGTTTCACTTTAGTTGCCAGGTCTTCTCAAGCACAGCATATCTCCAAAGGTCTTGGTCTCCTCTGTTAGGCCCAATGTTCGAAGGTCGTGCTTCACCACCTCATGCCAGGTCTTCCTGGGTCTATCTCTTCCAAAGATTTCTTCCACAGTTAGGGAGTGGCGCTTCCTCACACAGCTGTCCTCATCCATATGTAACACATGACCATACCAGCACAGTCATCTCTTGCACACTACATCTGATGTTTCTTATGTCCAACTTTTCTCTCAGGCTGCTTACACTCTGTCGTGTATGCACACTGACATTACATATCCAGCGGATGATACTAGCGTCATTTCATTCAAGCCTACACATGTCCTCAGCAGTCACGGCCCATGTTTCACTGCTGTGTAGCATGGTAGTTCGCACACATGCATCATACAGTCTACCTTTCACCCTGAACAAGAGGCTCATAGTTGCCAGCAGAGGTAGAAGCTCCTTGAACTTTGCCCAGGCTATTCTTATTCTAGCTGCTACACTCTCAGAGAAACCACCCCCAACTACAGACTTAGTCGTCTAGGTAGCAGAAGCTATTAACTACTACTAGTTTTTCCCCCTGGCATGTGATGGAATCTGTTTTCTGTACATCTTCAGTGTTTGTTACCCCTTTGCATCTGCCACGCACAAAAACTATTTTCCCAATTAACCTTCCTCTGATATGCTGCACCTTCTGTGTATCCATAGCTTACACTGGGTACATCATATGGAGTTTCTACCCATGCCTTTTCTACAGATTGAGCAGGGTGACACGTAATACTTAAATAGTGGAGGAGATATGATGTTGCTGTGAGCTCGAACTATGCAAGAAGTTAAAAAAAATTTTTTGACTAAAACACAACTGGGACCCTAAGTAAGGCATGTGTAAAATTAGAATGAAATTGGTTGTGTAGTTCTCGAGTTTTAGGGAGACACACAGACATACATTCTCATTTTTATATATATATAATGTAAAAATGGTGGTGCATCAGCATGGCCGCAGCTCTAAGCTGAAACTTTAAAAAAAAAAAAAAAATTTATTCATACATATGTCTATGTAAATGTTTATATAAATGCTAGTGTTATCTATCATAGGAGAGGTCACTTTGAAAGTGTATTATGTCAAGGGTTTGTGATTTGACAGCCTTCCTACTTACTAAGACTTTGGTTTTTGGTTTTTGCTAGGTTAACCCTAAGGCCCTTCGGTTCTAGACTTGCTTCCACACTCTAAACTTTCTCTCTAGTTCTGGCAGTGACTCTGCTATTAGAGCAAGGTCATCAGCATAGAGGAGCTCCCAGGGGCAGCCTGTCTTGAATTCCTCCGTTATTACCTAGAGGACTATAAAGAATGAGAGGGCTGAGGACTGATCCTTGGTGAACACCTACTTCTACTTAGAATTCTTCACTATACTCGTTGCCAACACTCACCTTACAGACAGCATCTCTGTACAGGGCTTGCACAGCTCTTACCCTAGTCATCTATCCCTAGTTTCTGCACTGACCACCATACAAAGGATCAGGGGACCTTGTCAAAGGCTTTCTCCAAATCAACAAAAGCCAAGTTTATCTTTGGCTAGGTATTTCTCCTGCAGTTGCCTTACCAGAAATATAGCATCAATGGTGCTTCTGCCTGGTACAAAACCAAACTGCATCTCATCTAGGTTAACTCTCTCTCTAATTTGTTGGGCTATGACCCTCTCTGTAACTTTCATCACCTGATCCAATAATTTGATACCCCTGTAATTATTTCTATCTAAAGCATCGCCTTTACCCTTGTAGCAGTTGACTATGGTGCTGCTACACCAGTCATTGGGTATGACTTCTTCATAAACTTGATTTACGATGCGGGTGACAAGACCATAACCTACACCACCCAATATTTTAAGCATCTCTGCAGTGATTCCTGATGGGCCAAGTGCTTTCGCGGTCTTTATATCCTTAACTGCTTTATCTACCAGAGTACTGTCGATTTGTGCAGCTGGCCTCTCAATTGGGTCAACCTTTGGCAGATTTTCCTCCTCTGATTCATCCTCCACATTCAATAGTCTTTCATAATGGCATCTCCAAGCCTCTTTCTTTGCAGAATCATTAAATGCAAAGGCACCATCATCCATGCAGACACATATCTCTCCTACAGCATCATGGTTTTCTCTCACACACAGTCTGAAATACTTCAGTTCTTTGGTCCTCATGTCGCTGAACATTGGCAGACTTCTTTTTCTGCTACTCCCTTGGCTATATATACCTGTCTCCTAGCTTCCCCTTTGGCTCTCTGATACATTCTTCTGGCCTTTAAAATTTCATCAACATCAAACATATATGAATTTTCATGAGGGTTACAGCCGTTATGCATAGAATATAATTTCCAAATTTCATAAAGATCCATTCAGTACTTTTGACATAGTTTTGGATAAGAAAACGAATGACTAATGTGTGTGTATGGGTGTATATATGTATAGATATCTGTATGCATGTATATATGTGTACATATTACATGTACATCTATATATATACATCTATATGTATACATATACATCTCTCTCTCTCTCTCTCTCTCTCTCTCTC
>NC_068989.1:32218289-32223289 GCF_001194135.2 Octopus bimaculoides | reverse complement strand
TGACGTACAAAACTAAAAACGATCAATGCTAATCCATGTATTTTATTATTTTTTAATTCTTGTATTTTAAATATGTTAGCTCTGGTTACAATTAGTAAATAATGTTTTTTTCTCATTAAAAAAAACTTCGAAGTATTTTTATAGCCACAACAATCAAACCATAGGAATATCTGTCTTTTGACAGATTGATATATATATTTATGAGTAGAAAACTAGTTTGAAATATGTTCATACTAATGGTGAATTCTAAAACAATGTGAACTGTCTTTACTACTTCGTCTGGCATTGTAAAAAAGTAAAATCATAAACGTCATTCAAATTTTAATCAGAAAAGTTACGTGTAAATTAAAAATAAGTGAAATAGGAAATCTTGCTTCCAATGTTCTGCTTAGTATCTAGAAAGCTATAGAGTAATAAAATACAATAGAATATATGTCATTTGGTTCAAAAATTTATTTCTTTGTAACTTACTATAAATAAAATAATTTTTGAATTATTTACAGGGTAAAGCGATGGTGTGCGTGTGTGTGTGTATGTATATATATATATATATATACACACATGCGTTTTTTTTTTTAAGACATAAGACAGGTTATATGATAACCATATGGTAATTTACTATCATATTTAAGATGAAATACTTGTAAAATGGATAAAATTTGAGAAAGAAAGTTGAAATTTTAAATTACGATTGCACCATATGTCCACTAAAGAAATCAGAGAACGGTTTCTTTTCGCGGACTCACCCCTACCAATAAAGTTATCGAGACAAAAGGATGTCAAACCTACAGTATATAAATATGAATACAGATTGTGTTAACCAACACTTTCGATGACTGAATACTCAGGGAAATATTGAATTACCAAAGAGTAACATAAACAGCCACTGCTACTTTCTAAAAGTTAAAAATTTTAAAGTCGCACATTACTATGTGACGTCACAAAAGCTGGTGAATTCTCCAAGTTAAAAACTTTAAATCAAATCATAAAAAAGACACACAGAAAATACAATTCAGAAGATGAACATGAAGTTATATTTAAAAAGGGGCAAAAACGCAGCAATGAAATATTAAACATATCCTTGAAAAGTAGACATGACAGCACAGTATGTAACCATGTGCTCCAAAATCTTGAAATTACTTCTCTCGTCATAATAAAGTTCAAATTATCACACAAGACTATAACTTAATTTTACTTACATATCATCTTCTTGTTGCTTTCTCTTAGGTTTGCCCATGCTTAATTACAGTACGCATACAACACCTTGGAATCTCACGCCACACGCAGTTAACAGCATCAACGGAAGACACCGGAAGTTGCTAAGTGCTCATGCGCTTCATCTGGTAATTTCCTTTACATGTATTCGTCTCCACATGTTTTATGTTCCGTTCCAGGTATGAATAAGTAACTGATGGTCTTTATATTTTTCAGAGCGTAGCTGCGTATACTTTTCAAAAAAGCCAACTGGTGCATTAAAATAACTTTCAACACAACAGTTAGAGGAATTTTTATACACTTTTTTTTGCCCATGACAAGTAAAAGCGATTCAAATTCAGTCGTTGAAACTTTTCAGATTCAAATATCCTAATATATACCCAATTTGCTAAAAATTAGTATCTTAATATAACCAGATCAATCGCTAGTATGTTTCTTTCGTCAAGCCTATTGTCAACTTTAAATTGTGTAATTTTGATGACAAACGAGCTATTCCCTACTTGGTATATAGCTCATTTGCCAGTTATGACTGATACTCTAAATGCATTGCTTTCAAAATACCCTTAGGTACCAACTTCATTTGCTCATAACGACATAAAGTTCTTTGGTGGCTAGGGATCGAGACACAGACGTCAACATCATATTTCAAAGGCTATCAAGTGTCAAGTCTTATTGCAAACATAGTCCTGAGTCTTAACTTAGTGCTCAATTATTTACTCTTAAGAAAATAGTGACATCCCATGGCACTTGGAAATAGGTCCAGAAACTAGTGTTCAAGGTTTCTCTTTGCCCTGTAAAAATCAGGTACTCTGAACTTTCACCTCGCCAGTTTAGTGTTGGTGTTACACATGGTTGTAAAGTTATTTTTTTCAACAGTTCCTTGGGTGGTCCAATGGTAATATTAGTTTCAAATTTTGGAACAAGGCTAGCAAGTTTTAAGAAGTTGGGTAAGTCAATTACATCAACCCCAGTGCTTAACTGGTACTTAATTTATCAACCCTCAAAGAATGAAAGGCAAAGTAGACCTCAGGTGGCATCTGAACTCACAATGTAGACAGATGAAATACCACTAAGCATTTTACCCAGCATGTTAATGATTCTGCCAGCTTGCTACCTTGTCCAGTGGTAATATTAAAACTTGATGTTAAGACTATCTTCAATCAAATTACTTGTAGTGCAACTGATATGAACGTTTACTATCCAAGACTACTATTTAGTTTTGAGATTGTTCTGTAATAACATAGCATCATATCATCTAACATATAACATGAAGCTCTCCAGTCCTCTTATTCTCTGTCATAGCCATCAATGACATTGTAAAAAGAGAGTTTCATCAGAATTAAATATCTGGTATTTAGATGATACTAGTGAGACAACTGCAGGAGGAATACCTAGCTACAAGCTAGTCTTTATATGCTTAGCACTTGTTGACTAGAGAAGGCTACCTTTGACAAAGTTCCGTATTCTGTAACTTGGCAATCACTACAGAAATTGGGCTTGTGAATCAGTAGAAGTGAGCATACCAAAAGCAAAGTAGCTTCTGTAAGATTGAGGACAAGGTTCAGAGAGCTGATTACAAAAAGCTTCTCTCTTATAGTAAAAGACAGATTGTGTAATGCTTGCTGTATGGTAATAACTTGTGAGACTTGAAGGCAAACGGTTTGTGCAGACTAGAAAGAAATGAAACAAGTGCTTTACTAGGTGTATTATATTAGTGAGCATGGGCAAATGAACTGAGAGAAAAATAAGACATAAGAGCAAACTAATGTAGTGTGCAAGAGAGAAGGCTGTGTGATAAGGGCATGTGATGTGTATAGAGAATGACAGGTATGTGAAGTACTGACTACTCAAAGTGGGTGGAACATGTGGAAGTGGGAGACCAAAGAAGACAGGATGAAACGGTGAAGACTAACTATTTATCAGTTGCTCTCTTCTTTACTAGTAAGCCAACAGCTACTATTACTGACTCACTCCCATTATCTTCTGCCATTACTGTGTCCCACCCATTACTCCACGCCACCACTGTCTGTCTCTCTCTCCCATGATTCTTTTTACATTGTCTCTTCCATCTCTTCCTCTTCTACCACTCTTGTAATTCCAATTTACACTAGCTTCTTTCACCCTCTCATCTTAGTTTGTCTTCTATCATCATCCTCTCCTATTTTAACTCTTTTGACCACATTGTTTTGAAGGAATGGAGAAAACATACAGGAATAAAAGCACCCAGTACATCCTATAAAAGGATTGGTGACTGCGGAGAGACACTATAGGGTTGAGAGGACCCAATAGACTTATGAAGGACATTTTAACATCTCTAGTGCTGGTATCTTGATAAAATGTGTCCATTACATTCTGCTAAGTATTTAGTGTCAGGAAGGGTATCCTGTTAAGAACCAACACAACTGAGACATGGTTCTCCAACTTAGAGGACTATAATCAGAATCAGTTCATATTCAGAGTACTGCCCTCTGGTAGTCCTCTAAATAACAACTGATTCAGACCATGATAACCTGTCTAACTCATGCTAGCATGGAAAGCAGATGGAAAATGTTGCTGTTATATATATACATATATATGTATGTATCATCATCATCATTTAATGTCCATTTTCCATGCTGACATGGGTTGGACTGTTTGACAAGAACCAGCAAGCCAGAGAACTGCAATAACTTTTACAAGGAAAAGGTTAACTGTGACTTCAAAATTTTGGTTTGCTCACCTTAGATGGGATATACTTAGGTTCTTTCTGACTTTATTTAGTTATTTTTTTTTTGTTTTTTTCTTGGTAGGGGTAGAAATGTAAGTGATAATAAGGTATGGTGTTGGTAGATAGAGGAAATAAATGTGTAGAAAGTGGGAAATTTGGGAGGATAGGAGGAAAATATGTTTTTGTAGATAGTGAGATATTTCTTTAATTCTATACCTAACTGAACAGTAACAAAATTTCTATCTAAAGCTAAATAATTTCTTCACCATACATTTCTATTGACTCACAATCTAAAAAAAATAACATGCTTTTCTCTTATCCTTCTCAACTCCCACTTCCTACACAACTACTTTCCTTGTCTGCCTACACCACCTAATTATCACTTACATTATTCCACCTATCAAAAAACAACCTGTCAAAGACTATATAAAGCTAGAACAAACCAGGTAAGCAATCCAAAACTTCAAAGTCAATGTCAATCTTGTAAGTTAATGAATAAGTACTTTAGTAAATAGACTTGAGTAATCCTTCTGTTTAATGTAAAACTATTTTTATATTTAACTTGACACAAGAAACAGTTATAAATATGTACGAGTATAGACAGATGAATGAATGAATGAACATCTGACAAGATGAAGGAAGAAAATAAAAGATAAGTAAGAAAGAAAAGAAGGAAATTAAAGCATTAGCATGAATGTAATTCATGGTATCCACTGCGATGCAGGAAAGGAAAATTAAACACACACACATTAAAACATACGCAGCCATAAAGGTGCTACAGCTAGACAGATACACTTCTATACATATATATATTATGGAGATGTACTTGCATAGCAAGTGACCTGATCTGAGATCGTGTGCTGAAACAAAAACAATTGCAATGTGGAAGGTGTTTATAAGCCATTTAAAAACACACAAACACCGTTAGGTTCACTTTGACATTCAAATTCAATTTGCCAAAATATTTTTGTTGGTTTGAGACCGTGACCTGTTCACTGACAAAATTCCGTGCTGCACCCCTTTAAATGGCTGATAAACACCTTCCATGTTGCAATTGTTTATATATATATATATATAT
>NC_068989.1:32211714-32218231 GCF_001194135.2 Octopus bimaculoides | reverse complement strand
ATATACACATACATATAAACAAATATGAACATGCAAGCCAAATAAGTACATACATGCTTTTTGACATGTGTACACACAACATACTTTTAAAATATAAAACCTTGCATGGATTATAAACAAAAACAGATTAAAAATATTACATACACATATCAATATGCAAATACATAGGTAGCAACATGATACCTATTTAAATATAAATATGCACAAAAATGCACCCACAAAGTTATACCATCATTATCCTTATCATTTAACATCTGTTTCCCATGGTTGCATGAATTGGGTAGTTAGACAAGAGCTGGCAAGCCAGAGGACTGTGCCAAGCTTTATTGTTTGTTTGCTATAGTTCTTATGGCTGGATACCCTTTTTAATGCCAACCACTATACAGAGCATACTGGGTGTTTTTTTTAACATGGCACCAGCACCAGTAGGGTTACCAAATAACTTGCAAGACAAGACCTCTCAACTGAGGGGTGAATGGTATTGCGGGAGGTGGTCTTGTACTTGTTGATAAGAGATTAAAAGAATAATAGAGAGGCAGAGATAGGTGTCTTGTAGAAGAGATACAAGGATACCCCAGTTGGAAAAGAAGGGAGAGAAAGATAGAAATAGAGAGGGTTAAAGAGATGTTAGTTAAAACATACCCTCAGGGTACAGTAGGGCTGAATATTGGTGAAGTGATACAGAAGATTGAACTGGGTGAGTGGGCAGTAGGGGAAAAGGGGGAAAGCTTCATAAGAATGTGAGGAGAGCTGGTTAGATGGGATAGAGATGACTGGTAATTGATTATGAGAAATATAAGAGTGGTTTAGGGGGGTTATGTTTGATATGTAAGGGCACTGGGAATGATAGCAGATAAAAGAGATATTCAGGCACGTTTAATGTTTTCTCTATAAACTACAAACAAATCCCCATCCCTTCCTTTTTTTTTTTTTATTGTACAAAAACTAATGCAAATTTTGAATGGGGTATAGCTGTGAAAAAAGCCCAGAAAAATGGGTAATACCCCCTACAAAATGGGTAGGGGAGAAAAGTTGCTGACAGGTGGCTACATGAAATTCAACTCTATACTTTATAGCGTCTTCTATTATAGCCTCAGGCTGACCAAGGCCATGTGAGTGGATTTCGTAGATGGAAACTGAAAGAAGCCCATCGTTTATATATATATATTGTGTGTATATATTTATATGTGTGTGTTTGTGTTTGTCCCTCCACCACCATCGCTTGACAACCAATGTTGGTGTGTTTGTGTCTCTGTAACTTAGTGGTTCAGCAAAAGACTGATAGAATAAGCACCAGGCTTACAAAGAATAAGTCCAGGGGTCGATTTCTCTGACTAAAGTAAATGCAGGAGGATGGTTAGAAAATCTTTTTAGTCATTAGGGTCACTATGGGTGACTGGTCCTAATGATGGCATTTGTGGATCCCACAGATCTGGAGGTCAAGCCTCCAGATAAACACTGATGAGCAGGCTGTTGTTGTCAAACTGAGTGTGAGTTGAGAGTGAAGTCACTACATGACGAAATAGCAATTATTTCGTCATAGCTTTCACTGCTCATACTAAACACATGACATTTATGCCTTACGATATGGAACATTTCATTTTCTTTCACTCTTTTTGAAAAATGGCACTCTATCGATTAGAATGATGAGGTTCCTGTTTATCTGATCAATGGAACAGTCTGATCATAAAATTAATGCACAAGTGGCTGAGTACTCCGCAGACCATAACGTAGTTCTCAGGGAGATTCAGCCTCACACAGAATGTGACAAGGCTGAATTACAGCTACAACTCATTTTTGCCAGCTGAGTGGACTGCAACCTTGCTCAAGAACACAGCACGCCCCTACAAAATGGGGTGGGAGAAAAGTTGCTAGCAGGTGGCTACACGAAATTCTTCTACTATAGCCTCGGGCTGACCAAAGCCTCGTGAGTGACTTTGGTAGACGGAAACTGAAAGAAGTCTGTCTCAACAACTCACTCATTCTTTCTGAATCAACAGCTAAGTTGTTATTACTATTATTCAAATGTGATTAAGTCAATGAAACTAGAATTCACCCATTTTTTTTCAGAATCTAGTTGCCAAGGCCATATGTACTTTCATTTCATTTCATTTCAGTTTCAGTCAGAGTCCTCACATTTCTTATGTGATAAATTTAACAATTAAAATGTACATGTATATTAATTTAGTATTAATATTTTAATGATAAGAATAATAATTATTATTAAATCCTACTGCTTTTCTTCTGAACTGGACTAGCTATGTGGTGTATAACACTTACTTTTGCAAAAGGGCTGTGTGCTCTCAACATGCTTACCCCAGCATCTGTTGTATATTTAAAATACATTCCAAAATATTGTTCTATTCCTTCGATGCCATTTCATGAATCAACAACTCACTCTTTCTGAATCAACAGCTAAGTTATTATATTATTACTATTATTCAAATGTGATTAAGTCAATGAATCTAGAATTCCCCCATTTCTTTCAATATCTAGTTGCCAAGGTCACATGTTTCAATTTCAGCCAGATCCCTCACATTGCTTATGTGATAAATTTAACGATTAAAATATACATGTATGTTAATTTAGTATTAATATTTTAATAATAAGAATAATAATTATTATTAAATCCTACGCGTTTTTTTTTTTTCTGAACCAGACTAGCTATGTGGTGCGTAATGGGCTGTGTGCTCTCAGTGTCCATTTTGCACACACGTTATGAACACCTACCATCACCATTTTAATTCGTACATTAACTTTTTAACCTGGTGACTCATACGTTTCATATGCTGTGTATATTTTGAGTATACCCTTATACCCCCTTGTCATACCCTTATACAAGTGCCCTGATGAGTGTCATATATAGTTAAAGGTACTTCATATATGAATATTTAGACATGTAATACTTAAACTGCTCTATGTAACCACCATATTTTCAAACACACTTGTTGGCTCTTGCTCTAGATGTTGGATGAGGTGGAGAAAACTGATTCATTGTAATTCACTGAATAAGGTCTGTATCAAAGCTCTATGCTAGCTGGCAAGTATTTTCACAGATCTTCATTTCAGATGATGACAAAATTTCCACAACTACCTTACCACCACCACACCCAAGTACTCAATCTCAGGGCTGCTGGCATCAATGTTGGCACAATGAAAGTAAGGAGTAGAGAGATTTTTGAAATGTTAGAGTGACACCATGTTAATGTATGTGGTGTATAAGAAGTAAGATGGAGGGAAGCCTCAAGGGTAAGAGACAGAGATTTAAATTATTCTGGGTCAGCAGGAATGATGGAATGGGTGAAGTAGGCATACTGTTTGCAAAAAAGTGGGTAGATAAGATAACTGAGATAGCTAGAGTATGTGATAGGGTAATTAAGGGCCATCAGGAATCACTGCCAGGATGATTAAAATTTTCAGTGGCATAGGATACAGCTTAGTCACCCGTATGGTTAAACAAGTTATTCATCCCTAACAACTGATGTAGTAGCATTATAATTAGCTTCTACAAGGGTAAAGGTGATGCCTTAGATAGAAACAACTACATAGGTATTAAACTGCTAGACCAAGTCCTGAAAATTATTGAGAGGGTTATAGCTCAATTGATTAGAAATAGAATTAAACTAGATGAAATGCAGTTTGGGTTTGTACGTGGGAAGAATACTATAGATACCATCTTCCTAGTGAGACAGCTGCAGGAAAAGTACTTGGCCAAAAGTAAGCCACTGTACTTAGCCTTTGTTGATCTGGAAAAAGCTTTTGACAGAGTTCCCCGCTTTGTTATATGGTGGTTTCTAAGGAAGTTAGGAGTAGAGGAGTGACTTGTTAGAGCTGTCCAAGCCATGTACAGTGATGCAGTGAGTAAGGTGAGAGTCAGCCATGAAGACCGTGATGAATTCAGCATTCAGGCAGGGGTTCACTAGGGCTCAGTTCTCAGCCCATTCTTATTCATTATAGTCCTCCAGGCCATAACAGAGGAATTCAAGACTGGGTGCCTGTGGGAACTGCTATATGCTGATGATCTTACTCTTATTGCAGAATCTTTAGCAGAATTGGAGAAGAAATTCTAGGTATGGAAACAAAACCTGGAATCAAAGGGCATTAAAGTTAACCTAGCCAAGACAAAAGTAGTTGTTAGGTAAATGGCCTTACTCCATATGTAGGAAAGGAGTTGGAAGAAATTCCATTCACTGCACCCAGTGTAAACTATGGACTCAAAGAGGTGCAGTAGAATTACAGGTAGATTAACAGATAAAGTAGTCTTTGTATGTGGCAGATGTGCAGGAACAATAAGCACTAAAAGCACACAGGACTTAGATTCTCTCAAATGCCCAGGAGGCTCTCTTGAGGTTGTAGATAGTTTCTGTTACCTAGGTGACCAAATTAGCAATGGTGGAGGATTCTCTGAAAGTATTGTTTCTAGAATAAGAATTGGGTGGAGGAAGTTCAGACATATATTACCTCTGTTGGCAACAAAAGGACTTTCTCTCTCAGAGTGAAAGGTAGACTATATGATGCTTGCGTACGAACGGCTATACTCCAGGATAGTGAGATATGGGCTCTGAATGCTGAAGAGATGTGTAGACTGGAGAGAAATGAAGGTAGTATGCTCTGTTGGATATGCAACATCAGTGCACATGTACGGCAAAGTGCAAATGTATTGAGAGAAAAGTTGGGCATAAGAGGAATCAAATGTAGCATGCAAGAGAGAAGAATATACTGATTTGGACATGTGATGTGTATGAATGAGGACAGCTGCATAAAGAAGTGCCAATCACTGAAAGTGGATGGTACCTGTGGAAGAGGGAAACCCAGGAAGATGTGGAATGAAGTGGTAAGGACTGATGTCGGGAAGTTGGGCTTCACAGAGGAAATGACAATGGCCTGAGATGTCTGGGGATATGAAGTTCTTGAGAAGACCTACCCACGTCAGTGAAACTGAGGTCTAGGAGCATTGTGTGTCCCACCCACACTTAACAAGAAAACTTCTCACACACTCTACCACAACAAACCAAACTACGTCTCTACATCTCTTCTCTTCCTCATATTTCTGCTTCATGTACTAGGATTTATTTTTCTCTAAGAATATTTGAAGAAATAGAGTGAGTATGAGAGAGAGAAAGAGTGTGTATGTGAAAGAAAGATAGATAGAGTGACAGACCGTGTTGTTGCCATAGTCTGTCTCTGTCACAACATTTAGTAGAGGGAAGGAAAAAGGGAGAAGAAGTGGTGAAAAAATACAGTGAGGGAGAGAGAGTGTGTGAGTGTGAAAAGTAGATAGACAGGTATTATTACCATCGTAACTACCAAATTTTGAAAGATATACAGTTATTTTTTAGTTGTGTGTGTGAGTGAGTGTGTGTGTTTCTGTGTCTTTCAACATATACAAAACACAATTCAGACTTTACAAATGACTTTCACCTTCAATAAAAGAAGGGGAAGAGGAAAGGTTGTTGTTGTGAAGTATAGTGACAGAGAGAGAGAGACTGACTGTGTGTGTGTGTGTGTGTGAAAGATAGATAGTTAGGTATTGTCACCATAGTAACTAGCATGTTTTGATTAAAAATGTGGGAATTTTAAGTGCAAGTCAGTCAAAAAGTATTTTAAATAAATGCTGTTCAACATTTTTCAAACTGTTACTAACATTCATCAAAAAGGTCAATCTGAACGATATTTGTGCAATTTATGAAGGTATGTGTATGATTCAGAAATATTTTTATCCAGCAGTGTAGCAATGAGCATTGAACTAGTAACAAATAAAATGTATTCCATCAATTTGAGACACCCTGTATAATGTAGTGTGCTTCTTTTCCATACTTTGTCAAACTGTGGCAGGTTACTGGTATCAATTTGTTTGGAAGCAGCAGAAGAATAAGCAGATGAATGGAACACATGAATTTTTTTACACCACTATGCCCATGATAATGTTATGAATTTGAAAAAGATCATAAATGCTATAGGGCTTTCCTATAAGTAGGTTATCTCCCTTGGCTAGGCGGCGCTACATGTAGACAATTAAACTTCCGCAGACTATCCACGCCATTGTTATTCTTTTACGTCTTATCATGGATATAAAGCAGGTTGATGATTCAGCTATCGAAGTACTTACTGTGCCTGAGTTAAAGAAATATTTAAGATTATATGGACAGTATAAGAAAGGCGAACTTGGTTGAAAGGTATAAAAATTCTGTCGATGAAGAATGTCAACAAAGTAAATTCATTGGACGATAAGTCTTAAGTATCGGACGATACTTCAGACAGGAATAATCTACTCTCAGTGAAGTATTGCCTGATCCCAATCTGCTTTCAGCATAGCTTTCAGCAACCATTCACTGATTTGGCCAT
Source organism: Octopus bimaculoides (assembly GCF_001194135.2). Taxonomy (NCBI): domain Eukaryota; kingdom Metazoa; phylum Mollusca; class Cephalopoda; order Octopoda; family Octopodidae; genus Octopus; species Octopus bimaculoides. The sequence continues at coordinate 32,211,886 of NC_068989.1, read as the reverse complement.
GAGCATGATGGGGTGTAGAAGAGGTAGGGACAGTCACACTATAAAGTTTAATAATTAGAGGAATATTAGATTCAATGCTGTAAATTTATTATTTAATCAAACACACACACACACACACACACATACAAAAATAAGAGGAATGACCAGCAAAAGTGGACTCTTATATGCTAGA
>NC_068989.1:32209735-32211516 GCF_001194135.2 Octopus bimaculoides | reverse complement strand
CAATTTCTACCCTTTATTAATAAATATATATATATATATATATATATATATATATAAAGAAAAAATATCATAGCTACTCTGCGGAAGTTAAAACAAGTCACTGAGCATGCGTACATGTCATACGGGAGAGTTCCAATCAGGGGTGGATAACAACCTTATAGGAACCCCCTATACATAAACAGTGTGTTTTCTAATTGTTTATTTATTTCATGGATTTGCTCTCCCATGATATAATATTATTCTGTAACTAATGGTTACATGCATTAGTAGAAATGTTCGTTTGTTTAAAATTATTATTGCTGTAGCAATAGTGTCTTGTTTAAAATTATCATCATCATCATTATTTATGTCATACAGTAACTGAATAAATTCTATTAATTTCCTCACATTATGGTGTTTTGGTTGATCCACTAGAAATCACAGCCAGACTTTGTTATAACTATGCACTTTAACTTAAAACAACAAAACACAACAATGAACAACAAAATTAGAGCAAAATAATTCAACAACAAAAATGAACAACAATGAAAAAAATCACAGAAATGAACAACAATAAGGTAATTCTTAATGACACTTGAAAATAACTGCTTTGACAAACAAGCAAGTCAATCTGGTTTCTAAAACTGGCTATAGCTTGACAAAGTGAAAGTGGCATATTGTAAGTGATGGGCTGGTTAAAAGGACATTTGATTTTTTTGGTTTTTAAGTTTAGCTGCATGTTGTTCCATAATACATCAGCTTAAAGTGTTGTTGAAATAACATTTATTTTTTATTGAAGTTTATAACAATATGTACAATTTTAATTGTGGCTTGCCAGTAGTGTAAAGAGGTGTGCTTGAGATGAATGTAGTTTGTAATTACATTAATAACAGAAGAAATTAGCTTCATGTGAAAGATGAGAATAATGCTTTGACCATCCTAATTGAAGAATACTTTTAACTCAGGGTTGAGCTTCTGTTATGTGATGTGATGGAGGAAAAAAGACAACAAGAAGCAAAAGGACAGAATGAAACGTTGGACCTTACCTTGTCGACCGCAGCGGAGTACACGATCGCTCCTGATCAGAACACGTCTTGCTCGTAACCTCTCTGTTTTCTGACTGCCCCCACGTGCTGGCCTTTGACCGCATGTCGCCGACTTCCCGTCTGACCCTTCCGGTCTGGCCCTTCTGGTCTGGCTTCACTTCTGTTTGCCTCACCTCTCTCCACCACAACACACCGCTCATCACAGCCCATAACACCACACGCCCCCCTGATCTATAGAACATTCAACCGGCTCTCCCACTCACTCCTCGCTCCCGAACTACCTTAATTGGTTTCATAATCAGTCAACCAGGGAGGAGGGTACTGCTCCCTCTGTGGTCGCTGTGCGATCCCGGGACTGGCCTGAGTTCCTGGCGTGCTGCCTTCATCATCTTGCCTACTGCTGCTGTCTTCATCATCTGGAGCACTGACAATCTTCCGCACATCCAAAACATGGCGTGGCATACCTTCGACTGAGACGTTGTTCATTGAATTGATGGAGGTTATAGTTCCTTTCCCCCATTGTGAAATGCACCGTGCATTTGGGGGTTTTACCCAAACTTCTTCCCCGATCTGCACGAAGGTGTGCTCTTCTTCTCCCCGGAGTCGCATTGATGCAATACACGGGTGCCTCCACTCGTACCTGAATATTGCCTTGTGTGGCACCGACTCCTCAGCCTGTCCTGACCTGGGCGACATATTGTAACAAAATATGGCCTCGATTGGCGAAATGTGGCCCCTCTCTGCCATGGTCTTGAT
>NC_068989.1:32208641-32208975 GCF_001194135.2 Octopus bimaculoides | reverse complement strand
AACTCAGCGGTTAGCTCCCGCAATATTCCCAATCGGCGCTTTACCAGCATCTCCGCAGCCCCTTTAGTTCGCACCCTCCGCTCATTGGTGATGACTGCCGTCACCCAACCAAGCACAGTGGCCGAATCGGTTCTAATTTCAATGGTGCACAGCCCCCACTTCAAGGCCAGGTTCACCCCCTTCAGCACGGCATCCAACTCCGCCACGTTGATATGGTTGCAGTCATCCATCTTCCTGAGCCAGGCTGCATCTTCTACCACGGTGCCTCCCATTTCCAAGACAACCCCAATTGCGATGCTACTGGCGTCACACCAAACGATCCCACTCTTTGATT
>NC_068989.1:32208211-32208631 GCF_001194135.2 Octopus bimaculoides | reverse complement strand
AGTCGTTTCCAGTTGTGGGCCACTGGAATACTTCCCGCCTCATGTATGCCTGGAGTAGGGTCAATAGACTGGCACCTGTCACAGCTGCTAACTACTCTCTGCACGCTCTGCCTCGTTACCTCGGAGTCAACTTTCCTGGCTAGGAACAATGTCCTGTCCACTCCCATGTGATGCATGGTATGCAGTCTCCTCAACTCCGAGTCACTCAGACAGCATACTGCAGTCACAGCCTGCTCCGCATCCTCTGGCACCTGCAACCAAGCTTGCTTTACCCTGGTTAGGACGTCTGCCCTGTTCTTTTCGGAAGGCACAAAAATTACGCTCAGCTCCAGATCGAACTCAGCGGTTAGCTCCCGCAATATTCCCAATCGGCGCTTTACCAGCATCTCCGCAGCCCCTTTAGTTCGCACCCTCCGCTCA
>NC_068989.1:32198092-32205624 GCF_001194135.2 Octopus bimaculoides | reverse complement strand
ATGGGCCGAAATAGCTTGTGGTGTGATGGAGGAAAAAAGACAACAAGAAGCAAAAGGACAGAATGAAACGTTGGACCTTACCTTGTCGACCGCAGCGGAGTACACGATCGCTCCTGATCAGAACACGTCTTTCTCGTAACCTCTCTGTTTTCTGACTTCCCCCACGTGCTGGACTTCGACCGCGTGTCGCCGACTTCCCGTCTGACCCTTCTGGTCTGGCCCTTCCGGTCTGGCTTCACTTCTGTTTGCCTCACCTCTCTCCACCACAACACACAGCTCATTACAGCCCATAACACCACATGTTATAAGGAAAACTTGATGTAAAGGGCTTGCTACTTGTACTTCCGAAGTGCTGTTTTCTGATTTGTTTATCTGTTGTACTTATATAACCACAAAAGTGCAGGAACTACTATAACAAAATAAGAAGTGATATTCCAGTAAGTTGATTGTTTAATAACCAGAACATGTCACCTGACCTAAGTGTAGCCTGGACCTTAGTTACTGAAGCTGTAGGTTTTTGATTCTAGGCCTTGCTACATAATCAAGGATTACCTTTACATGCACTACATCTATGAATTTCAAAAAATTCCTCCAATGAAAACATTGCAGTTTTGATGCAATGAAACTTACTTACAGCACTACATCTTCCTTATTCAGGAACAAATAACTAAAGCTGTGATAAACTTTATAAATGTGTGATAATGACAATGTTTGACAGTGATCAACAATAACCTAGCCAAATTACAACTCAAAAGCCAGAATTATTTCAGCATTGAATAGTTGTTAATATTCTGCATAACAATAGTGGCAGCCAGATTAGAGTACTCTTCACATATTTGAAACACACTATCTGCTAATACCCACAAACAATTTAGATCACATCTGATTGATTAGCAAACTTTTATCTACTAACATTACATCCTCTAGTTCACTGATGTGACACATCTTTCTCTGTCTCTTCTCTTATCACTTTAATGGTTCCTGCTTCTCTGAACTAACTAGTTATGTACCACACTTTCCACAAAATTCTCCTCCTATCATCTCAGCTGTTGCCCATAAGTTCAACTCTGTACAACCCTTTCTAATCTACATTTTCTTCAATTAGTATCAACTTGAAGTTTAATTACATGGGTTCACTGCAAATATTATGGATTCCTTCCCAAATCTTTGGATCATGTGAAAGAAAAAACTGAAAGTTTGAAACCAATGTGAAACCGAATTTTCTGGTCAATTAATGATTCTATGTGTGTTTTATTTGTTGGTTCAAGTGTGTGAATCACTTTATGTGAGGTAAAAGATTAAAGATTCATCATCATCATTGTTTAATGTCCGCTTACCATGCTAGCATGGGTTGGACGATTTGACTGAGACTGGTGAACCGAGATGGCTACACCAGGCTCCAATCTGATTTGGCAGAGTTTCTACAGCTGGATGCCCTTCCTAACACCAACCACTCCGAGAGTGTAGTGGGTGCTTTTATGTGCCACCTGCACGAAGGCCAGTCAGGTGGTACTGGCAACGGCCATGCTCAAAATGGTGTATTTTACATGCCACCTGCACAAGAGCCAGTCCAGTGGCACTGGCAATGACCTCGCTCGAATGTCTTTTCACGTGCCACTGGCACAAGTGCCAGGAAGGCGACGCTGGTAATGATCACGTTCAAATGGTGCTATTTACGTGCCACTGGCATGGAAGCCAGACTGCTGCTCTGACAATGATCATGCTCGGATGGTGCTCTGAGCACTCCACTGGTACAAGTGCCATCACGATTTCGCTTTCACTTGCCCCAACAGGTCTTCACAAGCCAAGTTTAGTGTCCAATGAAGGAGACGTTGGCATAGGTGCCAGTCATCAAATTTGGTTCGATTTTGATTTCACTTGCCTCAACAGGTCTTCACAAGCGGAGTTTAGTATCCAATAGTGAAGCTTAGTGTCCAATAGCGGAGTTTAGTAATATTTGTTATTCATTTAGCCATCTCAGATTAGAGGTGAAGCACATTTGCTGTGAAAAGTAATCACAATAGAATGTGTGGAACTCTGCTGGGGTAGTTCACTTGGAGAAGATTTAAAGATCAGGGTTTGTGATGTAAAGATGGGTAACTTTAACAGACAGTGTTGAAATAACCCAATAGATGCAAAATCTGTGATGACAAATTGGTTTCAGAGATGAGAAAGATCAAGAATGTTTTGGAAAACAAGTGTGTTGGTCAATCAAGAGATTAATAGACATAAACAGTTCAGGATATCAAAGGAATTTGATTCTGTGTTTGTAGTATTGTCTTGGAGCAGAGGAAAAGCCAGAATGAGTAATGTATATTGCAGTCACTTAAAAGGCAGCATAAGCGAATGAATTTATATATATGTCTTCAATCTAGAATGTGAGATGATCAAGCAATTGCTGTTAGTTGGAGAACTTGGAAGTGCACTAAAGCCAATAGAAGAATAGACATTAGAATCTTTGTCACTGATGTTCAACCAAGACATAAGAGTGTTGAGGAAAGTAGGTTTTAAGAAAATAGAATATAGTGTATAGCCAGGCTAACAGAAGTGGAAAGGATATATATACATGTGTATATGTATACATACCTATGTCCAAACTTGTATATCTATTCACATATGTATACATAAACACACACACACACACACACATCTAATTATGTGTAAGTATGTATTCCACTCAAGAATTTTTTGATCATGATTATAATGCACTTGATAAATACATGCATATACAAAAAAAAAACATACACATACACTCTACATACAAAAGTAATGCATGGATATGTTTCCTATAAACTAGAAAAAGACGACAATATTAATATGAAATGTAGCCTCTCTTGGGTTTGTAACTACAACATCGTGTCATATCTTGAGGGCTATGCTTTACAAAATATCTCATGAACAAACAAGACAGCAAAGTTCACATAATCCAAAGAAATAACCACAATTATTGATCATGTCAATCTTCAATGGAGTACATAGCATGTGTAATCAACAGCTATCTAAAATTGTCATGGAGATTTTATCACCTACTGCAACATAAGATTGTTGCTAAAACAATATACAATACTATGGACAGACTCCAAATGTCTGTTGTGAGATGGTTTCTACAGCTGGGTGATGTTACTAATGCCAACCACTTTCACTTTACAGAGAGTGCTGGATGCTTTTTATATGCCACTGGCATAGGTGCATCTATGCAGCACTGGCACAAGTGCATTTTATATGGCCCTGGCACCTGTAAAGGACAAGCCTGTATGTATGGATGACAGTTATGTTATTAAGTCTGTAGAAACTAGAATTTCCAAGCAAAGAAAGAGACCAGACCAAACCTAGCTAAAATGAACTTTTCATATATAATCTCTAAGTGGAACAGTAAAATTATGCAAGAGTTTCTTAAAGTTCAATATGTAACAATTATAGTTGTTATCCAAACTCCAAGGATAGAGCTCTATGTTAGAAACCAGCACCATCCTTCTAGAAAGAATATTAATAAATAAAAAGAAGAGGTAGGACATATATGTACTGGTTCACAGTTGCACATACAACACTCACAGCTAAAAACAAGAAGATACATAGCCAAAAACTTCAAGCCCATCATGTGCAGGTTGTTTGAATGTATTTCTCCAGGATCACTATGAAACATTATATGGTGACTCAGGAGCAGAAAGAAAGAAAGAAAGGCATCTAGAGCTGTAAAGAACAGCTCCTCACTGAGAAAGTTGTCCCCAAGGAAACAAAGCAGCATTGCTGAAATCTTCTGACTGTATGGTCTAGACTATAAGGAGGGATTTGACTTTGTCCCCAACTCATGAATACTAGAGTCACTATACTTTACCTAGGTTCCAATTGTAATATTTGATGCCATTTAGAGACAAGCAACAACATGGTCTGTTGAACTATAAAAACCAAAGTTATCACTGTAGTCATTAACAAAATTAGGCTACCAACAAGAATTTTCCAAGTTGACAACTTATCTGTAATGCTTTTCATCCTGGTAGTGAACCTTGTCAGCCCAGTTAAGAAATGCAAAGACTACAGGATTTTGATGATGACCTTAAGCAGTACTTGAGTAATATTGATGACACCAAGAGACACAACTGGTTGCAAAGATTCTCAAAGGACATAGGAATGGAGTTTGATTCAGAAAAGTGCTCATATTTGGTAGTCAAATGAAGAAAGACTGTCATTCAGACAAGGAGTAAGGATAACAATGGCATATCTATCTCTCCTATTTCCAGTACAGAATATTGCATGAGAATTAAACAGAACCGACAAGAATATTGCAAATGTTGGTGCTGTGAGTAAAGCTAGGGTGACACAAGAACACTTCAGTAGATTTTATGAGATATGGAAGTTAGAGTTGTCTACATTCAATGAAACCATATTCCACAATGCTTTCACAGCCTCAGTGTTAGCTTCAATGTTTGGAATACTAGAATTTGCAACTTTGACATCAGGACTAAGAAGATATTAACAACTACTGATAACTTTCACATCATCAGTGACATTAACAGGATCCGTGTTAAATGGAGAGACAGCTACAGAGGTATAACACCAGTCCAGAAGGCCTTTGGGTGCTGCATTGCATCACCTACACAACATACATCAAACAGCAAAGAGAGAATGAGTACTCTTGCTCAGTGTCTATTGAAGGGGAGTTGTGATAGATACATCACCTAGAAAACTACATCTTTGCTATCCAGGAGAAGATAGTTACTAAATATCTGACCAACAAGAAAGCTAAAGATGCCTCTTGATCTCCATGTTTTGATAAAAAAATATCAATTGTGTCATGCCAGTGTTAAAATTATCACTTATATCATCAGTAGCTATTCAAAAATGGCCACATGGTATGACCTTTCTATGAGATGTGAGACTGTCATAAAACCATCTATGATGCTATAAGTAGGAAGGATTATTCTGATGTCCATAACAAAGGCATGCCAGAAACAAAATGTTTCCATGCCATAAAAGTAAAGAATACAAGTGAAACATTCCAATAAAAACAGCAACCTGATGTAAGCACAATAGGCTAGATAGAGAACAAAAGTAGAAGTGAAGATGTCCCTAGAAATTGAAGAAAGGGAGAACATTTATGGAAACTAATAAGAAACTTACATCTCTAATATTCAGATTATAAATTTTTATTTGTACCTATCATTATATGTGCACTGGACAACATAACAACAGATTTGCCCAAAAGCCTACAAATGCATGGGTTCTTCACAAATGAACAAAACAAACTGATTCACATTCCTCCAATCGAGGGTACAAGTGAATAATCTGTCAAATGTTTGTGGGATTCTTTTTTGGAGCCTGTACTGAACACATACACATTATCATATGTATATATGGAATATGCACACATACACATACAAACACATATACACGCACAGACATGTATGCTCCCCACCCCCACAAAACAATGAACCTCATACACTTGTGTACAACAGTGATGCACACCCACTACATGAGTGCAAGTTTATCCTCATATGCACACACATATGCATAAAACCAAACAAGTGAAATATCCACAAACTTCCAAAAGCTGTCTTGACTTAAACAAAAGCTGTATCACTTTGTTAGAGATAACTTGAATTTTGCAAAGGAAAAAAAATTACTTATAAAAATCAAAAGAAAATCATTCATACATTAACATTCGAAATTAAGAAAGTAGTTGTTTGCAAGAAGTACTAGACAATAGAGACCATATGGCTGAAGGAAAATATCTCAGGGGAGTGTTGTGCAAACTAAACACAACAATGGTAGGAACCTGTATATGTAATATAGTGAGTTTAAAATCTACCAAAATGAGAAAATATCTGTTTTTGTATCCAAGTAAATATTAAAGACCCTTTTGGAGTGTTGAAAATTTAAAAAGAAGGAAGATAACTCACGCAAAATCAGTTGATTGTAATTGTTGGACAATATAAACATTGCAAATGAGAGCAGACCTGGTCTTTAAAGACATCAGGTGAAAGCAAAGGACATTCTTTCAGTTTCCTTAGGCCAACTTATGGCAAGACTAAGGGTGAGCAACAGGTCTAATTGGAGTTACTTCCCCACCCTGTTTTTTTTTTTAAATATGCTTAGTTTTTATCTATTAATTGCATGAATAATCTTAGTTAAAGATTTTCAACAGGTTTGTTAAGATTGTTTGTTAAGAGCTAGTTTTAAAGAATTATACAGTTTAGTTATATATACCAAATGCACAGGTATGTTTCACTTTAGTATCCATTTTATTATTACATCGATGCAAAACATTTTTTATAAGACGAAAAGCGAGATCGTTTGGTGCTCATGCATTCACCCTCAATTACTACGATTGGTTATCAAAAATTGGTCATAGACTTAATTGCAATGAGTTAGCTTGTGCTAACCTGTATCCACCCCTTATTTCACCACAATATCACGTGTTGTTGCGTTAGAACTATAATTTATCGATTTCTTTTCCCAGCACAGTAAACACGTCATCTAGGTGACATCGCAACAGCAGGTCAACTGATACAGTCTTTTCTTTAGAATGCCTTGTACAAACAGAGACAGCCAACAAATTTGTTTATATTTCGTATCTGTCACAGTGGTTATTTATTGTAACAGGCTACTGCTAATCTATAAAATAAATAGTTATAGGCGCACAGTATATATAAATATATATTTAAAATTCTTTAAGATCTAATCTGCAATATATTGTCAGGAGAAAAAAAATTTTGAACTTATGCTGAAAAGACATTAAACATGTGAGTCATTACAGTAGCACTGAAGTGAATAATAAATTGTTACATATTTAGAAGCAAGCTTTTTGGATATCCGGACTTCTTCGGTTGTTGAAGAATTTCTACTTTTCCTCTACTTGGGTTATGAACCTAGCTCCTATTGCTCCGTAAGTAAAATTTACAAAAGAAAAATGATTTTCTTTTTCTCTCTCTAATCTGGAATTTTTAATTAGGCAGGCTATTAAAAATAATTAAAATGCATATGATGCGCACCAGTCAAGAAATACAGCAGAATATTTCATATACTACCCGCACTTAAATATGAATAATTCGTGTTGACTAAGTTAAAAAGTAGTTATTTTAATAGATAATGATTGAATTTAGTTGGCTAGTGAACACCCTTTTTTTTTAGAAATATAAAATACATGGATATAGTTTGCTGCCGAATTTGTAAATATCCGCAGGTTTCGGGGGAGTTTTGAAATAGCAATTCTAGTCTCTAGAAGATTCATATCTCTTGGGAAGTGCATGAGTGGTGGGGTGGCAAAAATGTAAAACATTGACCTGTCTGGAAAATACTGAAAACTGAACGGAAAAACCGGTATACCTACGCAAATGGGTTAATTTCTAGTTTAGGACCCGGTCACAAAAATGAAAAGAAAAAAAGAACAGCGTAATAGGTGTGAAATAATGTATAGTAAACGAATATGAAAAAAAAAAAAAATGCGCGCTGACGGAGAGGACTTCTTCTTCCCACCCCACCTCCGTTCGTTAGCGCAATCTTTTTTCATATTCATTCACTACACATTATTTCAC
>NC_068989.1:32191735-32192938 GCF_001194135.2 Octopus bimaculoides | reverse complement strand
ATGTACACCAGACCAAACCACCGCGGCACATCTCTCTCTTCGATTCTGTTAGGTGACTCAGCTTCACCACGATAATAAACAGACAAGAGATCTCAGCCAGCGACGAACATCTGTATAACAAGAATCACGGCCCGGCATCGATGCCACGACATCACAACTAGTGATCAGCTCTGCCACACACAGCCAACTAACTTCACGTACAGACTCATACTAATGTGTACCTAAGAACTGGTATAATTGCTCACGTGTTATTGACTCTCTTTCCATCTGCTGTAATAACTGACGTACACATACATGTATCACTCACATACATACTTTTCTTTGTATGACGGCCTGTCTTTGATTATGTTCTTATATGTCGCATTCGCACTCTCACACAGACATACATCTTTTACGCCACAATAAATATCTCTGTTATTCATCTTATACAGTTGTGGTCTTTCATTACTGGTCATCTATGTTATCGTCGTATAACATATTATGTATATCATCCATTGATATATAATTTTGTGTTCGACCGTGTGACACGTTTAAATAAAAGGAGTCCTCTGTTTTTCCATTCGTCACCGTTTCTCCTTTTTGAGTTCGCACAGTCGTTCCTTACACAACCAAGGACAAAAATACTGTTACAACCAAGGACAACCAGGCAAAACAAAGCTTTTCTGACGCCGTGGGTGGCAATGTGATTGAACTGTAAGTAGCTATGGAGAAGCTCCTCCAGTTCAGAAACTTATTTGAAAAAACAGGTGAAATGACAAAGTTGGTACCGCCCCCTGAGACTATCGAAGCCATTAAAAAAAAAACCGTAGTCTACAAAGTGTACAACTTAAAAGAAAAGAAAATTATGGACGTTAAGAACGAAATATGCAAACTGGCAGCAGAATGGGAGAATTCCCAGTTCTGTAAGCCGGGGAGTTGTGACACTGATCCAGAAGGACCCAAGTAAGGGGGATAGCATTAGTAATTACAGGCCCATAACTCTACTTAACGTAGAGTTAAAAATTTTGGCCAAGGTGTTAGCTAAAAGGTTGACGGCTGTCGCGGAGAAGCTTGTCGGGAAGGCACAAACCTGTGCAATCCCAGGCAGGTCGATCCAGGACAACCTTCACCTTCTCCGCTACATCTTAGACAGGGTTGGGAAATTAGCCAGCAAAGGAGGGGCATTGGTCCACTTAGACCAAAGTTAAGCATTCGATAGAATAG
>NC_068989.1:32185082-32190649 GCF_001194135.2 Octopus bimaculoides | reverse complement strand
CTGACCTCGCTGGAAAGATTTAAACCCGGTCTCGTTAGAAGGCGTAATCTGACTCTATGGCAGAAGGAGTGCCATCAGTCACTCTGGCTTATCCACAAGACGGGCAAGGCTGGCTGCGGGAATACCACCTCGGTATTCTACAGAGGGCTAGTGGAGGGGGAAAACGATGACGTCCTAGGAGGGGCTCTGGGGTTCGACAAGAACCAACTTACCAACCTGTTTCGTAAAACCTTCAAGCCGGAGTACTTGGCAGTGTTACAGGAATGCTCTACCTGTTCGCGAGAAGATATCCAGGCACGGTTTAGCAGTGCCACCGACATGTCCAAGATGCAAGCAGGACAGTGAAACTGTCCAACACGCTTTTGTACATTGTCGGCAGCTCTCCAGCTTGATAATGTATGTAGAACACGTGTTGTCGCATCTAGGACGAGTACAGCTGTCGGCTGAGTTTATGATAAAGATGATACCGCCAACTTGACTTTCAAAGGAAGGTGAGGCTTGCTTTTTCTGTACAGTAGCAGTGTTGAAAGAGTGTATATGGAGGACAAGAATGGAAGGTTTTGTGACAGGGTCCTACATATCCAGCCCTGGATTGCTGACTTACTTCAAATACCATCTGAAGAGCAAGATAGGGCTGGAAAAGAGAACCCTGTCAGCTAGAGTATATGAACAGAGATGGAAGGAAGTGGTGAAAAAGGTGGGTGTGAGTCACCCAAACTAATCATCGAGGAAATAAAAGGCGATCTGCTGAGCCTTATAGGCCGCCGGGCTGAAGAATCAATCTTTTTATTATAAAATATATATACATGTGTGTATGTGTGTGTATGTATGTATATATGTGTATATATGTATATATATATATATAGATATATGTGTGTGTATGTATGCATATGTATGTCTGTATATTTAAAAGGAAGAAAAAAAAAATATAAGGAAAAAGTCAATGAACATTTGAATTTTAAATACTGATATATATAAAGAAAATCATTAATTTTTAAAAAGAACATATGAACTCATACATTTTGTTTATTTGTTTGTCCTGTATTGTACCTATCTTTGTATTCGATCCATAGTGATCATAATAAAAAATTTTCAGCCAGCTAGTCTTGCTACTTCAGGCTGATGACGAGCAAAAACTCAGAAACATGTCCCTGAATGCAGGCTAGGCTGGGTGGAGGTGCTTGTCTCCCCTTCGTAAACATAAGGACACAGGAAATGTGTCAAGGCCGACAGGAAGCGGTTCAGCTTCCTAGGGCTAAATAGCAGTAGTATATTCCCTTATTGGGACTGTCACGTTAAGTTGACAGTATACAACTACTTTATTATATATATATTATACATATATATTCATCATCATCATCGTCCATCATTTTAAATCTGGGTTTTGTCGTCATTAACAGTGGTGGTTGGATCTAACTCAATGTCAAAGCAACTGCCCTCACACCATCTCACCATCTTGCCCGGTTTTGGGCATCCTCTCTTCTCAAGCCAACCGTCCCAATCTCCTCCTCCACCTGTCCCCTCCACATTTTCCTCGGTCTACCTTGCTTTTTGCTGTCCATTTTCCTCAAACTCTAGCACCCGCTTCAGAACATGCTTCTCATCCCTCCTCAACACTGCACTCCATTTGCCCTTGCCAGCCATTCCACTGATTTTTCCAACCCCGGCATCCCCATCAAGCCCTCAATTCTCCTCTTATGAAACAGCCTCATGCCACACATTTCTCTCACCATTGCTCTCTCAGTCCTTCTCAAAATTGCTATTTTATCTATCTCTCAAACACCATGTCTCACTCCTATATAGCATTGCAGCTCTCACACAACTTCTATAGACTCTTCCTTTCATCTTCAATGAGAACCTTTTCCCAAATAACAATGCTCCACATTCCTTGAACTTCACCCAGCCAAGTCTCGCCCTTGCTGTCACAGCTGCTTCACATCCACCACTTACATCCACCCTGTCTCCCAAATAACAAGACCCTTTTACCATCTCCACCTCATCAAATAGTGTTTCCACTGACTTTGCCAGCCTGCCAGCGCCTTTCTCACATCTTCCACAAACAAACTCTCTTGCCAGTCTTGGGGGGTCACCTTCATTTTCATATATCTACCATGAATCCATTCCTCACATCTTGTACACAACACTGCATTTGCCACGACCCTCCTCCCACATACACCACATGGATCCACCTTACTAACACTTCTCCTTTCACCCCACTCACCATCACCTTTGTCTTCCTGAGGTTTACCTTCAAACCCTTGCTTTCAGACACCTTCTATTTCCAAAACATCTCCCTCATCTCACTCATCAGAACAAGGTCATCTGCATACAGTATCTCCATTAGCAGTCCCTCTCTTGCACTCTCCCTCTCCATCACCATATCAACCACTATTGACAACACAGATCCCTGATGCACACCACCTTTCACTGCAAACTCCTCTAGTACACCTCTCTTCCTCAATGCCCACTCAATCACCTTCCTTGGAACCCTATCAAATGCCTTCTCCAGATCAACGAAGCAAGCACATGTACAACTCTTTCCCCTTATCCTGCATCTCCTTACATTGAACACTGCATCTATTGTCCCCCTTCCTGACATAAAACCAAGCATCCACCCCTTTCCGAATTCTCCTCTCCAACACCCTTTCCACTATCTTCATTGCATGCTCTATACGTCCAATAACTCATTACATCCTCTTGAAGCTTGGTACCACCACACCTAGTGCCCAATCATCTAGCATTCCTCTTCCATCCAGCATGCCCTAGTAGAGCTCCATCATCACAACAATGCCAGTTATCATTTACTTCTGATGGACCAGCTGCCTTTCCTGCTTTCATTTCCTTCATTGCCTCCACTACTTCTTCCCAACTAACCCTCTCCACTGGCCTCTTCGCCACAGTAACTTCCACCCTCTGATCCCATCCATTCTCCTCATTCATAATTCCCTCCATATGCTCCTTCCAAACTCTTCCACTGTCCTCACTAAAATTCAACCCTCCATCACTCCCCTTCATGCATCTTCCTCCCTTAACATCTCTTCCATCATTTTTCATTGATTTAATAAACTTAAACACTATATCTGGGTTCTCATCTAGTCTGCTCAACCTCTCCTCAGCCTCCTTCCTCATAGATCTCACAACTACCCTCTTTGCATGATTCTTCATATTATATATATATATATATATATACATATACATTTCCTCTTGGGGAAATTTCGAACCTGGGTTCTCATTCTTAAGGTATTCTTCGATGTTATTATTATTACTATTGTTCAGGTCACTGCTTGGAATTGAACTCGAAATCTTGGGGTTAGTAGCCTACGCTCCTAACCACTATGCCATATGCCCATGGGCAATTATGGAGTAAATTTTAGGGCTTATAAATCTAATATTTTTCTATCCTTCCTTAATACTGGTTCCCATATGCTGCTCATATCTGCACTCGGTTTGCTTAGGAGGTTGTTGTGTCCAAGCATATGTGCTGCTTCTGTTAGTTTTCATATTTTCCAGTGGTGTTCTCTGTCTATTATTTTAACTTCATCCCACATGGGGAGGTGGTCTCTATTTTTCCATACATGACCAGCTATACCTGATTTATCAATATCTACTCGTGTCACAGCTTTGCGATGTTCGTCTACCCTTATTTTGTGTGTGTATATACTGTAAACTTGAAATAAGATGTAACTCTCATAACCTGTTGAAATTACTTCCGGAAGTGACTTTCTTTACCATAGGATGTAATCCCATGGATTATAGATATCACCTTGGAATTGACGTTTTTATCATTCCTTACTATTTTATTTTATTGTTTTACATTACTTCCTCACATGTTAGATTCCAAACATTATAGTCTCTCTGATGAAGCTTTGGGGCTCAGTCATTGTTCAACCCGTGTCCATTGTTTGTTCAACCTTTGTAAAATCCCTGTATATTACTGGCATGATGTGGAAAACTTGGCAGATTGGGTAATCCCATAGTAGAAACAGCTGTAAGAACTTAGTAATTTTTCACTCATTTATTCTTATTCATTTGTTTATTTTTATTTATCTATTTATTTACTTGTCTATTTGCTTATTTCATTTGTATATTTTGATTACTTATACATATGATTGTAATCAATTAATAAATAGATATAAATGAATGTCTACAGGCTGATGTTTGTCGATTGATTACCCTCTCCATTTTCTTATTTGCCTTATATATTCTAGGTAAATTTCGGTTTTTACCCTCACTCATATCTAGTACTGAATTGCAATACTACCCTGCAACAGTAAGCACTTGGTGATAAATACATAGGTATACATCCAGTAGTATATTGGATATTTATTATTGCTTAACCCCGGCACATAAAATACACCATTTTGAGCATGGCTGTTGCCAGTACCGCCTGACTGGCCTTCGTGTCAGTGGCAGGTAAAAGCACCCACTACACTCTCGGAGTGGTTGGCGTTAGGAAGGGCATCCAGCTGTAGAAACTCTGCCAAATCAGATTGGTGCCTGGCGTAGCCATCTGGTTCACCAGTCCTCAGTCAAATCATCCAACCCATGCTAGCATGGAAAGCGGACGTTAAACGATGATGATGATATATATGTGTGTGTGTGTGTGTGTGTGTCGATAGATAGATATAAATATATATTATATAAGACAATAAATAAGTTTTGCTTCTTTATATGGAACCAAAAATGGTTTATAGGACTATCCGGTTTTGAACCCCAGTAAACAAACTAAATATTATCTTCCACATCTAGCCTTACTTCTATTTACTTTCAGAAAAGTAGAAGAAAACTTATGGTTGCAGAAAGGGATCACCTCTGTAAATTTATTTAATGTTTTAGAGTCAAACGACTTAAGGATGGCAAGAGATTCCCTTATGCATAACTTACACTTGGTAATATTAATGCTACAACTGAACAGAAAACTTCCTATGATTTGCAGCCACCTACATGTTTAGCCATAGAATAAAATAAAAAAATTTTTTTTGTTAGAATTTTTGTTTTTTTCTTGTTAGAAATTTTGGGCTGGTCCTGCTATAGGTTATATCGTTAAAGAAGTTTTTGCATCCATATTGTAACTCTTGCGAACAACCTGATTGTGAAATTCCTGTTCATCCTGATGAGGGTGTTCATTGCTGAGATGTGCATTAATTCACAACTGGACTGTAGCAGTGAACTCCAAAAATGGCCATAGATGTATTTTTTGACCTGATTTTTAAAAACTCTATTATGTTCCTTAGACATTGACCTACCATGGATTGCTTTTTTAAAACAAACTATTTTGATATATTTTTGATTAAGGGGTAAAAAAGTTTTTGTTTTAGTCGATTGATAGTTTTTTTAGTCAATTAATATTTTTGTTAACTGACATATTTTAGTAATCCATTTTGATTACCTATCTTAGTTGATTTGTAGATATCCTTTCTTGATAGGCCTTTCTATATATTTTGTATTATTATGTCTATATATAATTTTTACTTTCTGTGCTTTTATATATATATATTCCTTTTATATGTTGAAGGCTAATGTTTATATATGATGAAATGTATGGAAGCATGGTGTTATATAAAGTC
>NC_068989.1:32184344-32184982 GCF_001194135.2 Octopus bimaculoides | reverse complement strand
CGCTCTTCCACAGAAAGGAACACAGAAAGAAACAAGGAGAGAAAATATATGTATAATATATATTATATATATGTATTATATATATTATATAATTATATATATATTGTACATATATATATTAATTATATAACTGTATGATATATATCATAATCATACTTATTCTCCAATTATATATATACATACATATATATATATGTATTCATTATATATATATATTATATAATATATATATGTATATTATATATAATATATATATCATTCAACCATGGTAGTGGTTGAATATATTAAGTTCACCATTTTGTCAATCGCAGCAGCTTCCAAGCTTCACCACTAATTCAGTTCTCAACTAAATTGCAAACTGTTAATAGTGTTAAAGAGGACACCTCCTCAACTATACTTTGGCATAAATAGTTTGAGATTTGGTTCACAAGAAAAAAGTTACATTAAAATATCTGCAGTAAGGTAGATATTCACCTTCAATTAACATAAATTTTAAATTTTAGATTAAAAGTATGCCTTTCTTAGGCTTAAATGATAGAAAAATGCCCGGGGAATTGCACAAAAATTAGTAGAAAAAGAGTTATGAGATAAAATGTTATGAAATTTCATGTCAGTAAGGAAGTAAGGGAGTAAGCTTC
>NC_068989.1:32183396-32184205 GCF_001194135.2 Octopus bimaculoides | reverse complement strand
TGATGTACAGATTATTTAATTAATTTTGTTTTAACTAAACACTTTCAAACTTCCAATACTGGTAGAATATGTCACATAGAACAGGGTTTATTCTTAACATTTTTGACAAAATTTTGTATTTTAGAAGCGGTTTGTCATCTGTCTTTACGTTCTGAGTTCAAATTCTGCCAAGGTCGAGTTTGCCTTTCATCCATTTCGGATCTATTCAATTAGACGTACAGATTATTTCGTTAATGTTTTTTAACTAAACACTTTCAAACTTCTGATACTGGTAGAATGTGTCACATAGAACAGGGTTTACTCTTAACGTTTTTGACAAAATTTTATATTTTAGAAGTTATTTCATCAGAAGTTACAGAGTGACAATGGACAAATTCATGTTTGATAAGTGCCAATACACGAAACTCTCAGCTTTTAACTTACTCTCTAACTTCTGCCAATGATATATATACATATTATATATATGTGTAAAAAAATCTTATCTCGCAATCGAATCAATGAAAGAGCCTCTACCTGGTTGCTCGACATGCTAAAAATTGCAGCCAAAGTATACCCCTACCTAAATCACATGCCTATTATATGTAATGTGCTAGATTATCCCTAAAAAGACAGTTTGCTGAAGGCTGGAATGTCTTTGATGCTACGTTTGCAGTATCAGGGTTTATTTGAGGCTAAATAACAACAACATTATGGTCAAATTCTATATTAACACCCATATGATTTTCACTAAGAAAAAAAAAAATTTGATTTTTTTGTGTGGAATCAAGTACACTGACCTCCTAATATGCTGCAAATCCCTTATTTTGGTT
>NC_068989.1:32181320-32182495 GCF_001194135.2 Octopus bimaculoides | reverse complement strand
TATATATATATATATATATATATATATGTATACTATTTTACTATTTTAAATTGTTTCAGCTGCAAAGCTGCGGTCATGCTGGAGCACCAACGTTGGCTGAGCCACACCATTATTTGTAAGCTCCTCTGATATGTGGCATTTGGTCAATGCCGGAGTTTGATGCTACTGCCCCCAACTGTGTTTCCTGCCGTGAGGCAGGCTTGACTGGAGCCCTTAACAGGAAGAGATCCAGTTTTGTTTTAAAGACACTTACAGCCACACCATGCAGGTCTCTCAGGCATTTTGGAAATATATTAAAGAGCTGTGGGCCCCTGAAGCCCAAGCTGTGGCAGTATCTGGCCCTGTATTTTGATGGTGATGCTGGGATCTTTGGTTCTATGCAGTGGTGCCCCATTCTGCAGTTTCAGTAACTTTCAATGCTAAAGTTGTGTACATTACTGTATATCTCTCCCTCCTTCATTCCAGAGAGAAGAGTTTTAATTCTTTCAGTCTTTCAGTTGCTGATACGTTGTTCTTTCAGTAGCTGATACATTGCATCGAGACGATTTTCAAAGTGTAGCTTCGTTGGATTGCTTCGAGTTCTGCTGTGGATTTTTTTATTGTGTGGTGACCAGAGTCTGGAGCAATAGTCTAAGAAGATGAGAACGTATGTCCTCCAATGGATCATCAATCTTTCCTTTTCTTTTGTTTCCTTCAAAATTCCTACACGCTCGAAATGTACATACATCAAGGTGTATTTGTAGAAAATTTCACGAAAAAATATTCATTTTCCTGGAAGTTAAGAGGAATTTAAGTGGAATTTCCGAAAATTGTCCCCGACCCCTCTCAAAACACTTTCACCGAAAATTTTTGTATATTTGGAATCTACATAATAAATAATATATGCATAGGAAATTTCATTAAAAAATATTCATTTTTCTGAAAGTTATGAGCTTCCAAAGTCAGCGGGGTAATAACTGTGTTTACTTGCAGGTGTATGTGTTTGAGAGAGCGAGAGAGGAAGAGGTGGAGAAATGAATAGAGAACGAGAGCAATGTGTATGTTGCTGTCACAGATTACGTATGTGTGGTTGTGTGTATTTTTACGTATCAATGTTATGAAAAATAGGTAAAGAATACTGAGAGGAAAGTTTAATCTATGACTTTGTATGTATCACTCTCTCACTCTCTCTCTCT
>NC_068989.1:32179131-32180460 GCF_001194135.2 Octopus bimaculoides | reverse complement strand
CCTTGTCCACCTGTAAACGCGCCCCGAACCTACGCGATCTTCTGGTCCGTAGCACCTCCTCTTCCCCCACCCCCACCCAGATCCTTCCCGTGCAACACCTTCCCCTTCATCACCAACATTACTTCTCTCACTGGTTCTAATCAGCAAACTTTTCACATGAGAAATTCCTTCTCTTGCACCTCTTCTAGCCTCATATACTGTATTAGATGCAACCTCTGTGGTAAACCATATGTAGGTCAGATGGGCCGCTGACTGGCCGACCGGTTCACTGAACATCTAAAGGATGTTCGGCTAGATGGTATTTTTTCTTCTCTTACTCTTGTATTTGCACACATCTACAAAATGACTTTCTAAAATGAAATTCCATTATGCAGCTGAGGAGTACATTTTCATTGCACATTTTATGTAGTGTTCTCACTACATGAATAAATGAAGTTTGTACGAAACGTACGTACTGTTATAACCTATTGAATTTTTATTGCTTTTCTTCAAATTATATATATATATAACACATATATATATATATATACACACACACATCTGCAGTGATTCCTGATGGGCCGGAGGCTTTCCCTGTCATCATACTCTTAATTGCCTTATCTACCATGGTACTATCAAATCACTTGATTTGGGCTATCCTTTGAGTAAACAACGCACAGAGTACTCTGGATACGATATGATATATATCCACCTTTGCTACTACAATTATCTCCGGAAAATACCCACCAGGATTCTTTACATGGATGTTTACTGCTGGAATGAAGCTACACTCCAAGTACTGTTTCTTCTTTGTTCTTTCTTCAGCGCATCGCTCTCACTTCTTACTACAACTCTTCTCTTATAGATGTAATAATCCATTCTTCTACTATTACCGTCTCCGATGAAGGGATACATTGGATTTTCCCTGAAACAGCTGTAAGACTTTATCCATAAAATATATTTCTCACTTTGCCATTGGTCTCTTTATCCTTTTCTCTCTTTATATTATATATATATATAGGTAAAGTAAATGTTAAAGGTAATATTTGATAATTGTAAGCACCTTTGTACGCCAGATCGTGACCGGGGTCAAGGAGTAAATTGGAAATGTAAAAATAAAAACAAAACACAAAGGATTCTGCGGTATACGTGTTTCAAGCTTTATAGTTGTATCTCTCATGTTTTTCCCTCCTTTAACTTCTTCTTTGTGATATAATTCTTGGGAAAGAATACATTTGCGGCTGAAGATAGCTTTATACTATCAATTATATACCAATAATGATGCAACAACTATAAAGCTTGAAACACGTGTACCGCAGAATCCTTTGTGTTTTGTTTTTATTTTTACAT
>NC_068989.1:32176620-32178909 GCF_001194135.2 Octopus bimaculoides | reverse complement strand
TCAACCCCAGGACTTATTCTTTATAAGCCTAGTACTTATTCTATCGGTCTCTTTTTTGCCGAACCGCTAAGTTACGGGGACCTAAGCACACCAGCATCGGTTGTCAAGCAATGTTGGGGGGACAAACACAGATACACAACATATACACACATACATATATACGACGGGCTTCTTTTAGTTTCCGTCTACCAAATCCACTCACAAGGCTTTGGTCGGCCCGAGGCTATAGTAGAAGACACTCGCCCAAAGTGCCACGCAGTGGGACTGAACCTGGAACCATGTGGTTCGTAAGCAAGCTACTTACCACACAGCCACTCCTACGTCTATATATATATATATTTATATATATTACATATATATGTATATATATTATTATATATCTATATGCATATATATTATATATATATATATATATATATATATATATATATATATATATATATATATATATATATATATATATATATATATGTATATATATTATATGTACACATATATATATGTGTGTGTGTGTGTGTGTGTGTGTTTGTATAATTGTTAAAGAGGACAACAAATATTAAGGCAAGGCAAACATCTGAAGTCATACACATTATTATTATTGGAAAAAAGTCTTAAGGGATATCCCAGAGTATGGGATGTTCCGTCATCAGAGACAAATAGGGAAAACGAGAATGGTATAGATTAATAATATGACAACATAGAAGACTAGAGTAAAGGAATAAGGAGATGAAAAGAGAGAAGAAAAAGAAGCATAAATGTTCACAGTTCAGCTTTTTGATGTTGCAGAAACAAGTGCATAAGCCCTTAGGTGCAAATCTGCACAAATCCACGAGAGTTAAAGTCCTGATATTGTAAACATCCAGGTAAAAGATGGAAACTTATCAATGTTCAATAACAGAATGGTAGCAGATATGGCTGTTAAGTGGTAAAAGGATAGAAAAGTAAATAAATAGAAAGAGAGGTAGATAGAATGAGGGATAAGTTAAGGATTGGCTTTAGGATAAAGTAAGATATATAAGCATATAGTTTCTAAGAATATGGTGTGCAAGGGTACCTGAGAAGATAAGAGAGAGGATGAGGAGGTAGAGGAAGCTAATGTAAAAAATAAACAAAATAGAGCAAAATGAAAGGAATTTAAAGAGAGTAGTAGGTGTTGGTGTTATTCTTCTAGTCTATAGGGGTTGGATTGGAAATCTAGTAGTAAATGCTTGTGTCCGTTCTGGTTAAGGTCAGTGGCTTTAGAGTTATTTTTAGCAATGTGGTTATTGGTGTGTAAGTAGTCAAGAATGGAGGAACTACCGTAAATCCTCGAGTATAGTCCGCCCTTGAGTATAATACGCAGGGGATTTTTAGGGGGCTGTACCTCTGAAAAACCTAAACCTTGTGTATAATATGCACCCCTTCTCTAACTTGAGTCAAGGAGGTCTATATAACGTTCTTGGTTTGTTAAAATATATACGGTAACGTCCTTTTTTATTATTGTATATATAACATAATGCAAACGTGTAGCTTTATTGTGCACTTTGTTTGCAGAAAATAAAGAAATAACAGTCATAATGTTCAGTGAAAAATAAATATTGAGTAAATTGCCTTTACATATTTATCACTATCAGTTACAAAACCAAAAGCAAAAACATTTATTCAAATCCTTCAAATTCAACATCAAATTTCAGCATCAAATAACTGTTCCATTTGTTCCTCCGTAAACATGTCAGCATCATTGTAGTGTAAATCTCCGTCATCGTCAGAGTCATAGTCAACATCAGAAGATTCACTTTCATTTATTTCATCTTTCCATTCAACGTCATCCTGAGTACCATGCAGTGGAGACGATATACAACATTTGATAAAACTTTTCACAATAATCTAGGGATCAAGCTCATTCCATGCATACACAATCCATTTGCATATCAAAGTCAGGTCAGGAGCGTGAACCCTTCCACCTTTAGTGAACGGCTGTTTCCCCCTTCTTGCCTTCTTTATTTTTGGCATCTGTTTAATTTCATCTTTATTTCTTTTCCATAACCTGACATTGCTTTCGTCAACATCAGATTTTCTTCTGGTGGCCCCATTACCATGCTCTTCAGCATATGATATAACTTCAAGTTTAAACATAGCTGAATAAGATCTATGAGGCATTTTATGGGCATGTAAATATCTTTGCAAATTGTTTTTGTTACATGTTATTCTGTAATGTTAAATCTCTGAACGAGTTATTAACAGTAACTGCACGATAAAGTGAAGTATATTTGCCACTTAAATGTGGCTAACCCCGAGGGGTGGATGTTA
>NC_068989.1:32171714-32176610 GCF_001194135.2 Octopus bimaculoides | reverse complement strand
CTATCGACACACATCTGTGTCCTGCCTGTATTTGCCAAGGGAAGTTATCTTTCCCATCTTGATCTACGATACGTACGTACTCGAGTTTCAGGGTTATTTCCCTTCTTCAGCGTACGACAATCGCCGACCTTCAATGCAAAAGGTAGATCAAGATGGGAAAGATAACTTCCCTTGGCAAATACAGACAGGACACAGATGTGTGTCGATAGCCAGCTGGAGGAGATGTCCTCCTGGAGCTAAAAGCAACAGTAACATCCACCCCTCGGGGTCAGCCACATTTAAGTGGCAAATATACTTCACTTTATGTTATTCTGTGTTCTGAATACTTTTATTATAATAAATGTTGCTTAAGTTATGGATGATTCTTTTATGATTTCATTGCTTTCAGGCTTAGCTTAAGGTATTTTCGTGCCTGACACCACAAAATGCATCTGAATAAATATTGCCAGACAGCAAATAGAGACTCGGACATTGCTTAGAAAATATTTTTCATTTTTAACCTCGTATATAGTACGCACTAGGTATTTTGACCTTTAAATTTTGGGAAAAAAATGCGGATTATACTCGAGGATTTATGGTATTTGAATGTTAAGTTATTTAGGAATTAGGATTAAATAGTAGGGGATTTATTGGGTTAAGGTTTAAAAATAAATTAAAGACACATCAATTTCATCATAAAGTTGAATTTAACGTTAGCGTCTTATGAAGCTAAACTTATAAGTTCTAAAATTGCAGAAGAATTCGTTGTTGGGCAGTTTAGTTTAATGGTAAAACACTTGACGTGTAATCACAGAGATGTGAGTTCGAGTCTCATGGCTGGCCAGTAATGTATGGATAATTTATCTTGATCACACTATTTATAGCATTATCACGCATTTGAGAAATAAATTTATTTCTGTATCTTATAAAGAATCAATATTTATCTCATAAAGTAATGAGGTAAGATAGATATAAGAGATAAGGTAGATAGAAGAGATATAGAGAGGTATGTGTTAATGATCATAGGGGTTTGTATGTGGGTGTTATTCGCGGTGGTGGTGGGGGGGGATTTATTGGGTTAAGGTTTAGACACTATATGCTTATATACCTTACTTTATCCTAAAGCCAATCTCTAACTTGCCCCCTCACTCTATCAACCTCTCTTTCTATTTATTTACTTTACTTTCATTTTACCACTTAACAGCCACCTCTCCTACCATTCTGTTATTGAACATTGATAAGTTCACATCTTTTTCTGGATATTTACAATATCAGGACTTTAATCCACATGGATCTACTAGTAGTAGTAGTAGTATTACTAGTAATAGTAATAGTAGTAGCAGCAGTAGTTGCAGTAGCAGTAGCAGTAGCAGTAGTAGTATTACTAGTAATAGTAATAGTAGTAGCAGCAGCAGTAGTTGCAGTAGCAGTAGCAGTAGTAGTACCATTGGTAGTAGTGTTAGTATTAGCAGTGGTAGAGGAGGTGGTGTTAGTGATGTTACTATTGCAACTATTAGTAGTATCATTTGTGGTAGGAGTGTTAGTATTAGTATTATTTTCTGTAATGGTAATATTGCCATTGGTGCTAGTATTAATATGATTGCTAGTTCTATTAACAGTTGATGTATAGGTATTATTAGTCGTAGTGGTTATAATATAGTTAGTATTGTTAGCATCAGTGTGCCTATTAGTGTTTGCATTGGTTTCAGGTGTGTGCCCATTACCTTCAGAGGTGGGGATTATATTATGTATGCTTAAGTTGTTTAAAGTGGTTGGGCCAGGGGCATAAGATATGTTATTGCAATTGGTGTTAGCGTTTTCATTGTATAGGTCTATGGTAGGGTTGTATGCCTTTCAGATAGTAAGAGCTAAGTTTACGTTTGTTAGATGAGGTGGCAATAGATTCTATATTTGGTGTAGATGAATAGGATAATTTCAAAGTGGATCTGTAAAAGAAAGAATGGTACTTGTGGTTATAAGGGAAATTAGATTCTACTATTTTAAAGAATGCTTTAGTGAGGCCCTTGCTTGACATTTAAAGCGAATGGAGGTGTATACAAGAGAATAGATCTCCCACCATTTTTATTAGGCAAGTTTGGGGAGGTGTAATTCCTAGTGAATGTTAGAGGAGAGTTGGAAAGTCTAGTATTAGTGTTTGTAGATTGAGTCTTATGCATGTGGGTGCTAGGTGGGCAAGATTGTCTGACTGTAGTAGGATTTCCATTATTTGTGTATGTTTGTCTAGAGCTAAGTTTTAAGAGGTGTTCCTTAAGTCTACTACTCTCTTTAAATTCTTTACGTTGTGCTCTATTTTGTTTATTTTTTTACATTATCTTCTTCTACATCCTCATCCCCTTTCTTATCTTCTTGGCTACCCTTGTACACCATATTCTTAGACACTATATGCTTATATATCTTACTTTATCCTAAAGTCAATCCTTAACTTTCCCCCTCACTCTATCAACCTCTCTTTATATTTATTTACTTTTCTTTCCTTTTACCACTTAATAGCCATATCCGCTACCATTCTGTTATTGAATATTGATAAGTTCACATCTTTTTCTGGATGTTTACAATATCAGGACTTTAACTCTCATGGATCTATGCAGGATTGCACTTAAGGACTTATGCACTTATTTCTATAACATCAGAAAGTTGAACTTTTATGCTTCTTTTTCCTTCTCTCTCTTTATCTCCTTATTCCTTTACTCCAGTCCGCTATGTTGTCATTTCATTAATCTATACCATTTTCATTTTCCCTATTTGTCTCTGATTATGGAATATCCCATACTCTGGGATATCCCAGAAACACTAATAAGACTTTTTTCCAATAATAGTTATACATATGACTTGAGATGTTATCCTTGCCTTAACATTTGTTGTCCTCTTTAACAATTATACATCTGCTATTTCAGAAATCTGCAATGGCTCCATAACTACCATCTTGGCTACAACCTTGGAGTCCTAGTAATCCATTACAGCACTTATCTAACTGTTTAGATCACCTGTGAACAAAACCCCCATACTTTGTATAAATTGCCATGCAAGAGCACTCAATACAAGTACTGCTCACTATGGACAAACAATTCCTTGGCATCTGACCCATTCCATCTCAAAAAACTTTTCTCCTACTATTACTTAGCAAAACAAATGATCTTATCCAAAGAATGAGATGGAAGGCCTTCTTTTACCATAATAAATACAAGCCAGATGAAAGCAATGATAATAAATATAACCTTAGGTCATACAAAAACCCTCCTCACAACCTTCACGTAGATAAATTGGAAACTGATATCCTTAACATGATTAAGAATAAAAAATTTTTTAAACACAAATCTTCTTTCCAATACAATCAATAGGATTGCCTCATCACCCAAGATGCCCATCTTCTCTAACAAAACTGTGCACTTATATTCTCTTACTTTCGAGGAATATCTTGAATTTATTAAGTAGCTACACAAATCCTATAGGACAGCTCCACAATCAACCAATGCAAGCTTGTAAATACACTCGAAGTCAACAACTGCACTGAGCCCTACAACCCAAGAACACCACACTTCAGTCTTAAGGACCATAAACCAGACTTCTTAACCAAACCCTCCATTAGACTCATCTGCTCCACCAAATCAAATTTAGGACAAATCAGCAAAAATATACTGGACAGAGTCATACCCTCTATTAGAGAGAAACTAAATGTAAACCTGTGGTCCTGCACAGGCGAGTTTATCACTTGGTTCTAGCTGCTTAAAAAAAAACGCATCCACTTTCCTACAATCTGACATCAACAATTACTACACCTCTATATCACCTATCTTCCTTAAAAACGCCCTTACCTTAGCTAAAAACCTAACCAATATAACCTTCTTAGAAATTGATGTAATTCTATCTGCCAGGCAGACCCTCATAACCTTTGATAATAAGCTTTGGTCCCATGTTAACCTCAATACTAAAAGAAGCAACTTCTTTGATATAACCACGGGCTCATCCGACTCCGCTCAGGTCACAGATCTAGTCAGACTGTACCTCCTTCAACAGCTCCACGCACAATTCTCCCACATCAAAGAAAGTTTATATAGAGATAATTACAACTGGCCTAACAAAATCTGCATTAGAAAAAACTAGAAAACGCTTACATAAATTCTTCACCGACTTCAATTTATCTACCTCTTTTGAAAACTCTTACAGGACAGCAAATTTTCTAGATGTTATATTAGATTTAAACTCTTCACTATACTTCCCATATCATAAGCCCAATCAATATCTTAAATACATCAGCACAGAATCTAGCCAGCATAAATCTACTTTCAAGAGCATAATGAATGGCTTATCCATCAGAATATTTTATCTATCCACCATTGAGGAAATCTTCAATAACTACATCAATTACTATAACCAACCTCTAACTGCTAGATGTTTCTCCCAGAAGATTAGATTTATACCCAACACTAGAACTAAGGAACACCTATTAAAACTTAGTTCTAGACAAACACAATTTATACAAAGTTTGGGGGTTTAGTTCACAGGTGATCTCAAGGATTAGGTATGCTAGGTAAGTGCTGTAAGAAGCCCATTGTATGTATACATGTACAGATACATATACATATACATATACATACATATATATATATATATATATATTTCTTATTTCTTAATATTTATATATATATATAAGTATGTGTGTGTGTTTGTTTTTGTCTCCCCAACATCGCTGGACAACCGATACTGGTGTGTTTAAATCCCCATAACTTAGCGGTTTGGCAAAAAGAGCCTAATAGAATAAATACTAGGCTTACAAAGAATAAGTCCAAGGGTCGATTTGCTCAACTAAAAAGCAGTGCTCCAGCATGGCCACAGTCAAATGACTGAAACAAGTAAAAGAATAAAAGAATATATATATCTATAATATATATATATATA
>NC_068989.1:32169011-32171498 GCF_001194135.2 Octopus bimaculoides | reverse complement strand
CTTATAAATGCCAAAACCTTCCCTGGCGAAGAATGTACCCCACAACATAGACTAGTAGTTAGTGACTTCAGGATCAGGGCTAAGTGGTTGCCCAGAAGACGACCAGCATGGAGGAGAAGGGTCTGGAAGTTCAAAGATCCTGCGAATGGACAGAGATTTAGAGACTTATTACTCTAAGCCTTTGACAAAATAGAAGGGGAAGTAGCTTCACACGATGTAGAAAACAACTGGACGTTTCTACGGGACAACCTGCTGAGGGCCATGAACCAGATCTGTGGATGGTGCAAAGTCCCCTCTTGACCCAAAATAACGTGGTGGTGTAACAATGTGGTTGACAGGGCTATTAGACAAAAGAAACTGGCTTGGAAGAACGGTGGTAGCAGGGAATTGTATCAGACTGCCAGAAGGGAAGCTAGGCGACAAGTTTATTTAGCCAGAGAGGAGGCAGATAAGAAAAAGTTTGCCAATGTTTTGCGCCGTGAGGACCAAAGACTTGAGGTATTTCATGTTGCAAGACAGTGTGTGAGAGAGAATTGTGATGTCGTAGGAGAGAAATGTGTTCGCATGGATGATGGTACGCTTGCACTAAATGAGGCTGCAAAGAAAGAGGTATGGAGACGCCACTACGAAAGGTTGCTCAATAAAGAGAATGAATGGGAGAAAGAGAGTCTGCCAAATGTCGACCCAACAGAGGGACCAGCGTTTCAAGTTGACAGTACCATGGTAGATAAAGCTATTAAGAGTATGAAGACAGGGAAAGTCCCCGGCCTTTCAGGAATCACTGCAGAGATGCTCAAAATATCTGGCAGAGTCGGCTATAGTCTAGTCACCCGTATTGTTAACCAGGTATACTGAGGTATCAAGTTGTTGGATCAGGTAATGAAAGTCACGGTGAGGGTCGTAGCCCAACTAATTAGGGAGAGAGTCAGTTTAGACGAGATGCAGTTTGAGTTTCTGCCAGGGAGAAACACCACTGATGCTATATTTCTGGTAAGACAGCTGCAGGAGAAATACCTAGCCAAAGATAAACCTCTGTACTTGGCTTTCGTTGACATGGAGAAAGCCTTTGACAGGGTCCCCCGATCCCCTTATCTGGTGGTCAATGAGGAAACTAGGGATAGAAGAATGGTTAGTGAGAGCTGTGCGAGCCATGTACAGAGACGCTGTCAGTAAGGTGAGGGTTGGCAATGAGTACAGTGAAGAATTCCGGGTAGATGTAGGGGTCCACCAAGGTTCAGTCCTCAGCTCCCTCCTATTTATCATAGTCCTCCAGGCGATAACAGAGGAATTCAAGACAAGATACCCTGGGAGCTCTTCTATGCTGATGATCTTGTACTAATTGCTGAGTCACTATCAGAACTAGAGGAGAAGTTTCAGGTGTGGAAGCAAGGACTAGAATCGAAGGGTCTTAGAGTCAATCTAGCTAAAACCAAAGTCCTAATAAATAGGAAGGTAGACAAAATACATACTCCTTCAGGTAGCTGGCCCTGCTCAATCTGTAGAAAAGGCGTAGGTAGAAACTCTATAAGATGCAAGCTATGGACACATAAGAGGTGCAGCAATGTCAAAGGAAGGTTAACTAGGAAGTTAGTTTTTGTATGTAGCAGATGTTCAGGAGCTATAAACCCTGTAAATGTGCAGAAAACAACTTCTCCCACATTCCATAGAGAAAAACTAGTCGTAGTTGATAGCTTCTGCCATCTAGGTGACCAAGTTAGTAGCGGGGAGGGTGCGCTAAAAGTGTAGCTGCTAGAATAAGAATAACCTGGGCAAAGTTCAGAGAGCTCTTACCTCTGCTGGTGACAAGGGGCCTCTCACTCAGAGTAAAAGGCAGACTGTATGACGCATGTGTACGAACAACCATGCTTCATGACAGTGAAACATAGGCTGTGACTGCTGAGGACATGCGTAGGCTCGCAAGGAATGAAGCCAGTATGTTCCGATAGATGTGTAATGTCAGTGCATACTCGACAGAGTGTAAGTACCTTGAGAGAAAAGTTGAACTTACAAACCATCAGTTGTGGTGTGCAAGAGAGACGATTGTGCTGGTATAGTCATGTAGCGAGAATGGATGAGGATAGCTGTGTGAAAAAGTGCCACACCCTAGCAGTTGAGGGAACCTGTGGAAGAGGTAGGCCCAGGAAGACCTGGGATGAGGCGGTGAAGCACGACCTTCAAACATTGGGCCTCACCGAGGCGATGACTTCTGGAAATATGCTGTGCGTGAGAAGACCCGGCAAACCAAGTGAGACCTAAATCTAAGGCTTCAGCCAGTCCACTTATGCGTACCTTCCTTCATTGGATACTAAACTCCACTTGCGAAGACCTGTTGAGGCAAGTGAAATCTAAATCGAACTAAATTCGACGACTGGCACCCATGCCAACGGCGTCTCCTTCATTGGACACGAAACTCGGCTTGCACAGACCTGTTGAGGCAAGTGAAAGCGAAATCGTGATGGCACCTGTGCCCAGCATCGCCTTCCTGGC
>NC_068989.1:32166119-32168018 GCF_001194135.2 Octopus bimaculoides | reverse complement strand
TATATATATATATATATATATATATATATATATATATGCATATTGGTCTTTTATTTGTTTCAGTCATGTGACAGCAGCCATGCTGGAGTACTGCCTCTAGTCGAAGAAATCAACCCCAGGATTTATTCTTTGTAAGCCTAGTACTTATTCTATCGGCCTTTTTTGCTGAACTGTTACGGGGACATAAACACAGCAACATCAGTTGTCAAGCAGTGGTGGGAGTACAAACACAGACAGACAGAGACACACACAAATATACACATATACACAACAAACTTCTTTCGGTTTCCATGCATGAAATCCACTCACAAGGCTTTGGTTTGCCTGAAGCTATAGTATAAAGCCTGTAGGCACAGGAGCGGCTTTGTGGTAAATAGCTTGCTTACCAATCACATGGTTCCGGGTTCTGTCCCACTGCATGACACCTTGGGCAAGTGTCTCCAACTACAGCCTCAGGCCGACTAAAGCCTTGTGACTGGATTTGGAAGACAGAAATTAAAAGAAGCCTGTCGTGTGTGTGTGTGTGTGTGTGTGTGTGTGTGTGTGTGTGTGTGTGTATTTGTGTGTCTGTCCTTGTCTCCCTACCATTGCTTGACAGCCAATGCTGGTGTGCTTATGTCTCTGTAACTTTGCAGTTCAGCAAAAGAAACCGATAGAATATGTACTAGGCTTACAAAGAATAAGTCCTGGGATCAATTTGTTGGGCTAAAGGTGGTACTCCAGCATGGCTGCAGTCAAATGACTGAAACAAATAAAAGAGTAAAAGAGAACATATATATATTAGAGGGCTATCTTTCGATTTGATGTGAGGAAACGTCCAGTAAAAGCACATGGGTTTTGTTTACATCTAATCGGTAGGGTTAGGATTAGGTTTAGGGTTAGGTTTAGGGTTATGGTTAGGGTTAGCCGATTAGATGTAAACAAAATCCATGTGACGTTTCTTCACATCAAATCGAAAGATCGCCTATTAGAGAAACCTCCCCACCTATAGTAGTTTGTCACCAAACCCTAAGAAAATTTATAATTATATCATCCATGTTTACTGTCTATACTGTTTACTCCTTACCCTAAAAAGAAAATGCCAGTGTCCTCTTAAGCTTTGAATCATTAGGTCTGATAAGATAGTCCATAAAGCAGAACCAAAAGAAAACAAATAAAATCAGTGACAGTGAAAAATCTGCTTAGAATTATTTACTAGCCTGTATGGTCTGGCTAAGTCAAAATGGTTTTTTGTATTCCTTCTTTCTACTTGGAGAGTTTAGATTTAAATATAAGAATATGTCCTGTTTAAATGTAATTTCATTAAATTTCTATATCTTTGTGCAGCTCAAGATTGCATGTAATGTTTATATTGCTTAATTAAATGGAGTCGCATGAAACGATCGTACTGCATTAACTTTGGATATCCTTGTTGCCTATTTTGACTTTAATCACCTTATTTTGAAACTGTATCTATAATAGCATACTAAATTCTGGTGTCTAAACTTAAGTACCATATTCACTTGAATCTAAATTTATGTATGTATATATATATATTACAGTTCTATATTTAAGAGATGAGGAATTATTTACATTATTTACATTTGACGGATATTCGTCCTCATCTTGTTTGTTGTTAACACAACGTTTCGGCTGATATACCCTCCAGCCTTCGTCAGGTGTCTTGGGGAAATTTCGAACCTGGGTTCTCATTCCTATCGATGTTACTATTATTATTATATTATTATTATTATTACTATTACTATTATTAATCAGGTCACTGCCGTGAATCGAACTCGGACCCTTGGGGTTAGTAGCCCGCGCTCTTAACCACTACGCCATATGCCCGTGGGCAATTATGGGGTGAATTTTAAGGCTTATAAATCTATTATTTTTCTATCCTTCCTCAATACCGGTTCC
>NC_068989.1:32158775-32162290 GCF_001194135.2 Octopus bimaculoides | reverse complement strand
TGTTATTACACTCACTACATTGAAAATGTGCAGAGAACAGCTTCTGTCACATTCCAGGGAGAAAAACTAGAAGTAGTTGATAGCTTCTGTTACCTAGGGGATCAAATCAGTAGTAGGAGTGGATGCTCTGAAAGTGTAGCTGCTAGAATAAGAATAGCCTGGGTAAAGTTCAGAGAGCTCCTACCTCTGCTGGTGACAAAGGTACTCTCGCTCAGAGTAAAAGGTAGATTGTATGGCGCATGTGTACGAACAGCTATGCTACATGGCAGTGAAACATGGGCTGTGACTGCTGAGGACATGCATAAGCTTGCAAGGAATGAAACCAGTATGCTCTGCTGGATGTGCAATGTCAGTGTGCATACACGACAGAATATAAGCACCCTGAGAGAAAAGTTGGATTTAAGAAGCATCAGATGTGGTGTACAAGAGAGACAACTGCGCTGGTACGGTGATGTGTTGTGAATGAATGAGGACAGCTGTGTGAAAACGTGTCACACCCTAGCAGTTGAGGGAACCTGTGGAAGAGGTAGACCCAGGAAAAACTGGGATGAGGTGGTGAAGCACGACCTTCGAACATTGGGCCTTACTGAGGCAATGAGTAGTGACTGAGACCTTTGGAGATATGCTGTGCTTGAGGAAACCCGATAAGCCAAGTGAGACTATAGCCCATGGCCTATGCCAGTGGGTGTAACTAGCCCACTTATGAATACCCCTCATTCATTGGACAATAAACCTTGCTTGTGAAGACCTATTGAGGCAAGTGAAATGAAAATCAAAATCGGTGACGTGGCCAATGACAGTACCGCCTGATTGGTACTTGTGCCAGTGAAAGTTAGAAGCACATCCGAATGTGATCATTGCCAGGGCCACAGATTGGCTCCTGTGCTGGTGACATGTGGAAAGCACCATTTGAGCATGATCGTTGCCAGCATCGTATTACCGCCACATGAAAAACAACAATAATGCATGGTCGATTTCAGTGCCGCCGGACTGTCTCCCATGCAGGTAGCACGTAAAGAAACCTTTTGAGAATGGTCGTTGCCAGAACCACCTGGCTGGCACTTGTGCCGCTAGCACATAAAAGCACCCACTAC
Organism: Octopus bimaculoides; assembly: GCF_001194135.2. NCBI lineage: Eukaryota > Metazoa > Mollusca > Cephalopoda > Octopoda > Octopodidae > Octopus > Octopus bimaculoides. Next base: position 32,161,196 of record NC_068989.1, on the reverse strand, counting down.
ACCCTCAGAATGGTTGGCATTAGGAAGGGCATCCTGCTGTAGAAACTTTGCCAGATCAGACTGAGCCTGGTGCAGCCTCCGGTGGAATTAACTGTAGAAATTAACCTTCCCCCAATAGCAGCAGAACGTTTTAACCGTTGGAAGAAGCAACAGGATATCCTACACCGCAAAGTTAGAAAGTTTGGCATATTATTATTGTTGTTGTTGTTATCATCATCATCATCATTATCACTGTTGTTGCTACTAGAACATTAATAACTCGTGTAAAACGAACCTCCACATAAACCCATCCAAAATATATAGAAATGACATGCATACACTCAGCAAAATTTCTTTTAAAAAACACATACAACTTTCTAAATACGGGAACCGCGTACGTAGTAGAATGCCTGTGTATACATACTTATATATGTATACATGTGATTGAGGGGATATCTGAGTATGGTTATGCACATGGACTCACATATATAGGCGTAGGAGTGGCTGTGTGGTAAGTAGCTTGATTACCAACCACATGGTCCCGGGTTCAGTCCCACTGCGTGGCATCTTGGGCAAGTGTCTTCTACTATAGCCTCGGGCCGACCAAAGCCTTGTGAGTGGATTTGGTAGATGGAAACTGAAAGAAGCCCGTCGTATATATGTATATATATGTATGTGTGTGCTTGTCCCCACAACATCGCTTGACAACCGATGCTGGTGTGTTTATGTCCCCGTAACTTAGCGGTTCGGCAAAAGACACCGATAGAATAAGTACTGGGCTTCCAAAGAATAAGTCCTGGGTCGATTTGCTCGACTAAAAGGTGGTGCTCCAGCATGGCCACAGTCAAATGACTGAAACAAGTAAAAGAGTAAACGAGTAAAAGAGTAATATATATGTATTGGAGTGTCTATAGCTATTTGTACTGTTTGTAGGCTTCTTATGTGCCTTATATTTTTATGTTTTTATATATTTTTATATTTCTTATATGTTATATTTTCATTCTTCATTTATTCATTTTTTATTATTATTTTTTTCTTGCTGTACCCTTATTTTTATTTTTATTTTATTTTTGCTTTTGTTTTTGTTCTTGTTTCTATTTCACCTTTGTTTTTACCTCTTACTCTATATTTGTATGAAATTCTATGTGAATCTCTGAAGAGGCCTAGCGAATCATGCATGTACCGCCATTTCAACATTTCATCCGATAATTACTCCGGCAGGAACTATTCAGATAGAATGAGTCATGCCAAAGCTAGGCCGAAACAGCTGTAAGATTAAACTTTTGTTCATTCTCTAATTCCTTATGTACTTTGTACTTTTATCTGTAAACCAGGTTGTCAAAATAACATGGTTTGTCATAAACACCTGTACTTTGTGGGTTTTTTTGTCACTTTAGCTATGAATTAAATTAATGAATTCAACAGGATACACTGTCTGCAAGTCGTTGGGTTCAGCATATTATCCTCCATTTTCTAATTAGGCGTAGGAGTGACTGTGTGGTAAGTAGCTTGCTTACCAACCACATGGTCCCGGGTTCAGTCCCACTGCATGGCACCTTGGGTAAGTGTCTTCTACTATAGCCTCGGGCCGACCAAAGCCTTGTGAGTGGATTTGGTAGACGGAAACTGAAAGAAGCCCGTCGTATATATGTGTATATATATGTATGTGTGTATGTGTTTGTGTGTCTGTGTTTGTCCCTCCAACATCGCTTGACAACCGATGCTGGTGTGTTTACATCCCCGTAACTTAGCGGTTCGGCAAAAGAACCGATAGAATAAGTACTGGGCTTCTAAAGAATAAGTCCTGGGGTCGATTTGCTCGACTAAAGGCGGTGCTCCAGCATGGCCACAGTCAAAAGACTGAAACAAGTAAAAAAGTAAAAGAGAGTACAGAGATATATATCTATATACACACATATATATGTATACATACATACATATATATATATGTGTGTGTGTGTATACAAGGCCAACCTTAAGCTGGTTTGACCGATTGCTCCCAATCTGGTCCTGCGCTGAAGGGGACCCTGTGCTCAAGAGGGCCACATTTTAAACTGCGACATTTCATAAAGGTGGCCTCCCTGAAGTCTTTTTAAAAAATCTACATGGTGTTTCAAAAACAAAAAAAGAAAAAAATATACTTTCTATACTTTAGTGACGCAAGATATCAAAAAGTAAACCCATTCATTCAAGACTGCTTGGGTTAGCTGCTGAATTTGAAGAAATTTATCATATTTTTAATGTAAGGGTCAATGAGTATGTTTGTATGTAAATGTTTGGGAGTATTTATGGGGATGTTTGGTTAAAATATTTGCATGTCTGTGAGATTATGTACGTGAGATTATGTATGTATATATGTGTGCATATGTTTTGTGTGTCAGTTTCTATAAATATATTTAATCTTGGGGAAATGTTTTTATTTCACTATAGTGTATTATACAT
>NC_068989.1:32151930-32158765 GCF_001194135.2 Octopus bimaculoides | reverse complement strand
TTATTTATCGTTACTTTAATAAATGCCATACCACGACGGGTAGGTTAGTGTAATAGTATAACACAGTTCGTAAAGCATGCAAGGTAAAGAAAGTTAATTTCGGTCTGTATATGCGTGTACACGATCTTGTAGCAGTCTATAGACAGAGATATGGTAATGTTACAGAGAAAAGAAATTGAGCTAGTGAAAGTTGTAGAGTGTGGGAGGTTGTGGCTCATAGTTGGCTGGTTGTAACCTTCTTTCTCCTTCTGGTCGTTTTGTCTTTAGTGGCTGCCTGCTTGTGACTATATCTCTAGATGTCCGTTCACTAACTAATTGAGTTGTCACTAGCTTCTTCGCTCTGTCTTCACCAAGTGACTACTACTGGTTGAGTCATCACCGACTGGTGACTAAACTAAATTTTGCTTGGGGTTTCCTTGCTTTTATAACTATCTAGAAGAATAGATATATAATTGAGAACAATAGATTTAGTTGGTGGTCTTGTTATCTTTTATTCTAGATTTTGGTGATGTAGAAGAGGTTAGAAAGGGTCAAGTGGTGAAGACATTGTTTCGGCCTAGCTAAAGGCATCTGGAAAATATTAAACTGCTGTCAGAAAAAAACTATCGTTCCACCGTGGGAAAAGTTCTGTTGCAGTGTTGATTTAAATTTGGCTATAGTGGATCGAATCCACTTCATGCATGCAAGATCCATTACACACACTCACTCACACACACACACACACACACACACACACACACACACATGTTTGTATATGTTTAATTTTGGGGAAACTTTTTATTTCAATAAAGTGTATTTTATATATATATATATGTGTGTGTGTGTGTGTTTGTGTATGTATGTATGTATGTATATATGCATATAATGGTACAGGACGTCAGTAACTGGGCAAACAACATAAAATACGTAAACAAATGAGTTAAATATGCAAATGAGGAAAAATGGAAACTACAAGTAAACACAGAGAAACGACCCTTCATCTGTTATCGGCTGTCTATCTACTCTTCCTTTTGAGCATTCAACAACGATATGAGTCTTCAAAGACAGCTGTTCCCACAAATTCTAAAATAAAATTTAGGATTCATGGAAAGTCAAAGTTGTGAACAAAAACTGGACAGTAGGGACATACAAAGAAACCAAACAAAACTAAACATGGAGGGTCGTTAGACCAGAACGAGAGGAAAATAGTGAATGCTGGGAGAAATACTTTCTTTGAAAAGAGAAAAGATAGAAGAGAGAGAAAAAACGTCCAGTCATTTGAACGTCCATGCAGGAAAAGAAAGATGGATGATTGTCACGTGAACAACGAGAGAGAGAAAAAGAGAAAGAGGGAGAGAAAGAGCAAGAGAAGGCAGATAGAAAGCAGTGAATGAGGGAGGGGGAGAAAAAGGGAATTAGAGAAGGATGGCGTATAGAGTATAGAATAGAGTTATTCAGTTTATTTCAAGATTTCTTGCAAATAGAGAAAAAACTGGTTTCAAGGTTCCTTTATTGGAATTTCAACATCAACAACAGGGTATTTTTGTTTGTCTGTATGTATGTATGTATGTATGTATGTATGTATGTGCAGATTTGTATGTTTTATGTATGTATTCTCATGCATATCTAGACATGCTCATATATATTTAAATGATAAACTTCTGGAAATTTTACAGATTTTTACAGTTCTGGTGATGGATTGGATCTGTAGTCTTTGAATTTGTTTTTTCCTTTCTGGTTTTGAGAAGCCTAATTTCTCAAGATTGGTATTTAGGCAGTGTGTTACATATCACTGGGCTCCAATAATTACAGGTATAAACCTGGACTTGTAATCTGGATAGAATAACTGCAGATTTGTCAATAGTTCAGCATAGATCTTCAACTTTATGTTAACATCCGCTGGGCAGCTAATTTCCACAACTGTGCAGAGTTTCTCTTCTCTATCCCAAATCATTATATCAGGTCCGTTGTGCTTACATTTTATCGAGGTCTTCACTGGTACATTCCACCTGTATTCCTTTTTGTTATGAGTGGATATGGCCTACTTTATTGTGGGTTCTGATTTTTTTGTCCTCAAGATTATCCTTCCGATGAATTTCATTATAGAGTGTCCTAGCTACAACATCATGTCTCATTGGTAGATAATACTGTGATGACATTTTTGGACAACTGCTTATGATGTATGTGATATCGTCAGTGTGAAATCCACAAAGTCTGCATCAGTTGTCACATTTTACGGCTTTTCCTGCATCTCTATCCCTTTTGTTCATCAGGTACTTGGTTGATATTTCCTGTTCCTGGATTGCAGACACATACCCTCAATGTGGGAGGTAGTAATCTGGTTGTTGGTCCATGATAAACTGTTTTGATGATCGATGTTACTATCATCATGGAGCTTTCTACTGACATGTCCATGCATATATTAATATGTATGTATGTATGTATTAAAGAAAGCAAAAAATATTTTTAAAATGATAAAAGCAAATGGTTAAATAGATGAGTATGTGTAAAAGAATTCAGTACTGAGTATTTTGGCTACAATGGTTAAATGTTAAAAGTTCAATTATTTTTGATAGTGGTTTCGTTGCAGTCTTTGTATTTATGTGTATGATTGTATGTATGTGTATTTTTATTTTGTGGGGAATTGTATACACACACATACGTGTGTGTGTATGTGTGTGCATGTATAGTGGGAGAGAGAAAGATGGGAGAGGTGAGATAAAATTTCTTGTCTCTTGTTCAAAAGAGAAAATCTCTTTGCAGTGGCACCCATTCAGGTTTCAGATAAGCATAAACACTCAACTACACACACACACACACACATACACACACACACACACATGCACACATACGCACACATGCACACACACACACATACACACACATACACACACTCACCCATACACACCAGGGGCTATAGTAGTAAACATTTGGTGTCACATACTGATGCTAAATCCAGAAACATATAGCTAAGGAACAAAATTCTTGCAACACAGACAGGACTATAGAAAAAAAACAATCAGTAATTATATAATTAGCTTCTGAAAAATTCCAATTAATAATTATTATCAATTTGCATTTTATGTATATCTCCTTTAGCGTAACAACATGCTACAAATAAAAGTTTCTTTTGGGTCTTGTTAAATTTCTTTCCGATTTTGCCAGAATATTTTTAAAAGGCGTAGTTTAGATGTAGTTTAAATTTATAGTTTAACAACACCCAACTCGATTTTGGTGAGAAATAATGTTTTTCCTCGTTTTTCTTTTTTCTTGTGCTATCAAGTAATCTCATCTAATATACCGCAAAGACTTTTTCCCACTGAAATCAGAGTGGGGTGAGCCCTCGGAATCCTCCTCTCACCTCCGAGTTATATTTTTTCCCCTCATTTTTTTTTCATATGCTATCATCTAATCTTGGCTCCTAGTATACTGCAAAGGACTTTTTGCCCCTTTGCAGTATACTAGGAGATCAGAATAGTGGCTCTTTTTTATGCTTAATAACTGCTATTTCTAGCATACTAAACAACCACATTGAGAACCGGCTACCTTTGAGTTTATCTAAAAGAGAGAGGAGAATGCTAATCTACACCATCTGAGAAGTAAATGTAGAAAATTTTATTAACAAATTATCCAGGTTTCAGAAAGTTACCATACTCACACACACACACACACACACACACACACACACACACACACACACACACACACTTATGATGTTTTGCAAACAACTTGCACCTGCAAGTGCTACCAGTTGAGAACTCTGCATACTGGAAGCCAGCAAGTGTATGGGATCATCAGGAGAGAATGCGTGTCGTTTTGAGGCCTACCTCTCAATGTCATTAATGTGCACCCCCACCTCACTTATATGAGGCCCTGCTTGCTAGATCAACTGGTTATCAAATATAGCTCAATATTCCTCTAGCCATCGCTCATCATCTCTTTTTAACCAAATCCAGTGGCTAGCCTTCTTCACTGTAGTTTGGATATCAGTCATGGTGGTATTTACTTTATGATGATTTAGGCCTAACGATAACAACATTCATCTCACACTGTGTCCAACAAACCATCTACATCCAACTTCGATTGGAAAATGCTCTGCTTTCCAGCCTGCATCTTCACATTCTTCAAGGAGGTTTACATAACGGTCAATCTTTTGAGCCCAAACGGTGTCCATGTTATCTTCATGAGGAACCATTAACTTGACTAGATTCACAACTTTCTTTCCTTCACACCACATTAAAATGTCCGGGGTTTTTTTTTTTTGTAACTGGGATGAAAGAGAGTCCCTGGCACCCTGATAAATCTGCAGTCACCTCCCAATAGCTGTTCCACTTTTCATCGCTCGCAGGAAGATTGTTGTTGTTCTTCTTGAAACGGATCCGCTGTCCTGAGCGCACAAAGGTAATAAAATCTCTAGTTGGTACTTTCAACAGTTTTTCTCACTGTTGTTGAGATCAATTTGGTTTTTTATAGCATTGAAGATAACCTTAAGGACCAGGCTGTGTCTCCATGTATGCCTGTTCAATGCTAATGAACAGTTGGAAAGAATATGTTTCAGTGTTCCAACCTTTCCGCATTTGCATATATCATTCTCTGAGACTTACTAAATTTGTAGGTGATGGCGAAACACCATAGAATGAACAAATCAGAAAACTTAGCCAAGATGTGGTCCACCTCCATATCTCATTCCAACTTATTTTTCTCTCAATAACATGTTCCTCCCATCTCGTCATCTGTCCTTGTTGACTACATCGGATCAAATGAAGCTCTCTTCTCTCTGCTTCTCTTGTTTTGACGCTGTTGCTAACAGCAGATCTGCGTTCGCTCTGCATCATACTTGCAAACGGTCTGAACTGATTTGCGCCAAAACCAAGTCCTCTCCGATGGTTCTGTGTTGCACCCACCATATCTCTGTGTATAAGAGAAGACAAGATGTCATCAGTCTCTGCTTCTGCTTTCCACTTCCTGGCTGTTTTCACCTCTGGTGGGTTATGCCTGATTTCCGTATCCTTTGATTCTCTCAGCATCATCACCGTCCGTATCTTCCCTAGTTTGTATATTTCGACTATTGACGCTAGTGGTAACTGCAACGAACCTCTTTTACGATGAAGAGCTGAACTGTTCAACATCCGAGGTAGGCCTAGCCACTTTCTAATGAACACATTACATTTTTGTTCAATGATCTGAACTCATGACAAGGCTACCTCATATATTAGAAGTGGCCACGAAAGTCGCGGGAACAAACCGAACTGCAAGCACCAAATTTTATAGTTACCTGGTAACTTTGAGTTATCAATCGCTGATAATCCAGCCTCGGCTTGTTTCATAATTTCCATCCCGTGACTTCTATCTGATTATGTTCCAGTATATACTTGCCCCAAGCTTTTGACAGATTCTTTTTTAACTGTTGGAATGCTTTCTTCAGCTATTTGAAATTTTAATTCTTTCTGCACTCCCTTAACAAATGTCAGACTACGTGACTTTCTGCTCTAAACCGCATCCTTGACCACCTCACAAGTTTGTCTAGTTTCAAGAGGGCATTCTGCATGATTTGCTTGTCTGTAGATAGAAGTGTCACGTCATCCATGAAGGCTTTCTTAGGCGATTGTACATGAGCGATTTGTTCTGAAAAATCCACGGCTTTGAAAATCATCTCCACGACTAAGATAAACCATGTGACAGATATTGTATAGCCAGCAGCAATGCCACTCTCCAATCGGTGCCAATCTGTTGTAAAATCTCCAGCTGTAAACCTCATCTCAAAACTGTTATAACACATCCTCATTATTTTGGTCACTTTGTCTGGAATGTGGAAGTGGTCCATGGCTCTCATTAGTAATTCGTGTGACACTGAGCCATATGCATTAGCTAGGTCAAGCCATATCACATTCAGACTTCTCTTGTTCTCTTTGGCATTCTGGATCATTTTCCAAATTGAAAAACAGTGTTCAACACATCCAGGGATCCCAGGGATTCTGACCTTTTGAACAGATTCATCAACATTTCCATTACTCTGTAAATATGCCTTCCACATTGAATAAGGATATCAGCCTAAACTGTTTTATAGTCTCTGCATTGGCCTCCTTCGGCAGGTATATACCTTCTGCCTCACACCAATCCTCTACTAGAGTCTCTTTGTACCACAGCTGTCGGAGTAGGACAAAGAGTTTCTTTCGCAGACGATTGCAATATTTGTAAACTTTATACGAGATGCCATCACTGCCTGGGGCACTTTTTGCTCTGGCTTTTCTTACGAAATCATTCACCTCTTTCTCCCTGATGTCCTCAATTTGGAATTTGATATCAATTTCTAAGAGATGCTTTAGCCCATGTAGAGGTGGCAGTGGCTGGTTACGGTGTGGATCACTGTAGGTTTCATTGACATGAGCATCCAATTCTTCTTTCGTGCATGATTATGTGCCACTCTTAGGTTCAGTGAACAGCTTCTTAGTAAACATGTATGGGTCCTTCAGAAACTGCCCCCGAGTCCTTTTACTTTCCTTTCGATGCTCATATCGGCGGAGATGTCGTTGCACATAACGACATTTCCTTTTCAAATCGTTATACAGCAGTGCGAGGCCAGGTTTGTCATCTTCTGCAGCACATTTCCACCGCTTTCTTAGGCTGGTCTTTTCCTTCCTCAACTGTTTCATTTTCCTGATCCTCCTGTTTGGTCTACACTTTCCTTTCGCTAATCAGATGTTCTCTTTCATTCCAAACAATTCCTTCCTTGTATCGTAAATTGAGCTTGTTAATTTTCCCAGTTTCTCCACTGTAGAGCCTGTCATTTTATAAAGAGCTTGACATACCTCTTGTTTTCAAACTCCTTATATTTTTCTTTCTCATTAGCAGCAGG
>NC_068989.1:32149834-32151339 GCF_001194135.2 Octopus bimaculoides | reverse complement strand
GTATTTAATTCCACAGGTTCTCTCAACCACTAGTGTGTGACACTTTTTCACACAGCTATCCTCATCCATTCTTGCCACATAATCATACCAGCGCAATCGTCTCTCTTGTGCACCACAACTGATGCTTCTTAGGTTCAACTTTTCTCTCAAGGTACTTACACTCTGTCGAGTATGCACACTGACATTACACATCCAGCAGAGCACACTGGCTTCATTCCTTGCGAGCTTACGCATGTTCTCAGCAGTCACGGCCCATGTTTCACTGCCTTGAAGCATGGCTGTTCGTACACATGCATCATACAGTCTGCCTTTTACTCTGAGTGAGAGGCCCCTTGTCACCAGCAGAGGTAAGAGCTCTCTGAACTTTGCCCAGGCTATTCTTATTCTAGCAGCCACACTTTCAGCGCACCCTCCCCCACTACTAACTTGGTCACCTAGATAGCGGAAGCTATCAACTACGACTAGTTTTTCTCTATGGAATGTGGCAGAAGTTGTTTTCTGCAGATTTTCAGTGCTTTTTGCTCCTGAACGTCTGCCACATACAAAAACTAAATTCCTAGTTAACCTTCCTTTGATATTGCTGCACCTCTTTTGTGTCCATAGCTTTCACTGGATACATCTTATGGAGTTTCTACCTACGCCTTTTCTACAGATTGAGCAGGGCCATCTACCTGAAGGGGTTTGTGTTTTGTCTACCTTCGTACTTATTAGGACTTTGGTTTTAGCTAGGTTGACTCTAAGGCTCTTCGATTGTAGTCCTTGCTTCCACACCTGAAACTTCTCTAGTTCTGATAGTGACAAAGCAATTAGTGCAATGTCATCATCATAGAGGAGCTCCCTGGGGCTTCCTGTCTTGAATTCCTGTGTTATTGCCTGGAGGATTATGATAAATAGGAGGGAGCTGAGGACTGAACCTTGGTGGACCCCTACATCTACCCGGAATTCTTCACTGTACTCGTTGCCAACCCTCACCTTACTGACAGCGTCTCTGTACATGGCTCACACAGCTCTCACTAACCATTCTTCTATCCCTAGTTTCCTCATTGACCACCAGGTAAGGGATGGGGGACCCTGTCAAAGGCTTTCTCCATGTCAACGAAAGCCAAGTACAGAGGTTTATCTTTGGCTAGGTATTTCTCCTGCAGCTGTCTTACCAGAAATATAGTATCAGTGGTGCATTTCCCTGGCACAAACCCAAACTGCATCTCATCTAAATTGACACTCTCCCTAATTAGTTGGGCTATGACCCTCTCCGTGACTTTCATTACCTGATTCAACAACTTGATACCTCTGTAATTATTTGTATCTAAAGCGTCACCTTTACCTTTATAGCAGTTGACTATGATGGTGCTACACCAGTCATTGGGTATGACTCCTTCTTGTATCACCTGGTTAACTATACGGGTGACTAGGATATAGCCAACACTGCTAGATATTTTGAGCATCTCTGCAGTCATTCCTGATGGGCCGGAGGCTTTCCCTGTCTTCATACTCTTAATTGCTTT
>NC_068989.1:32146071-32149734 GCF_001194135.2 Octopus bimaculoides | reverse complement strand
TATACATGTATATATATATATATGTACATATATATATATGTATATATATACATGTATATATATATATATATACATACACATATGCATGTATATATATATATGTATATATATATACATGTATACATATATATACTCATATATATACGCATATATATACATATACATATGTATATTTATGTGTATATATATAGATATATATACATATATATATATACATATACATATGTATATTTATGTAAATATATATATATATATATATATATATATATATATAGGGAGAATTCACAAAAAAAAAAAAAAACAGGTGGTGTAGACAACAAACAGATGTATTAGTCTAATGCTTGGGAAGTGAAAAAGTCTTTAACATTTCAAGCCTACGCTCTATCATAGAAATGAACACAGAAAGAAACAGGGTGAGAAAATAAAGAATGTGTAGTTGCTCGCGATCTAGAGAGCTAGGAAGGGGAGATAAAGTAGTGGTGATCCCATAACGAAGGTGCGCGTATGTGTGTATAAGAGATCATGTATGTGCATGTAGAAGAGGGCTGGTGAGCTTGACGTGTGCATGTGTAGGCGTGCGGATGATGGTGTGGGTGCTGGGAAGTGGTCAGTGCTAGTGTGTGAGTGGTGGTGTGATGTGATATTGTGTTGTGTGGTATGGTGGTGTGTTGTTTGGTAGTGTGTTGTTTGGTGGTGTTGTGATATAGGTGAGAGGAGAGTGGGGAAAGCAAGGGTGGGGTGTGCCGAGTCAGATGTCTCAGAGGTGTTCCGCAAACCAGTCAGCCAAGTGGTGTCCTGCTTGCCCGATGTATAGAAAAGGGCAAAGAGAGCAAGGGATGCAGTAGATGACATTGTTAGAAGTGCAGATGGAGGAGTCGGTGATATGATAGGGTCGATGATGGGTGCTGGTGAGGAGGGTGGTGCTGGAGAGGTATAGGCAAATGTGGCAGCGTGGGAAGGAGCAGGGGAACGAGCTGGGTTGGGAGTGTGGGTTAGGGAAGAAGCTGTGGAACAAGAGGTCTCGTAGGTTGTGGGCTCATTTGAAGGAGGGGAGGGGTCGGTTAGCGAAGATAAATGCAAATCCATAATACATACATAAAACATGCATAGATATGTTAGCAGAAAGATCCAGGATGATAGTAACAATGATAATCAAAGCCATCTATCATGGACCAACAACTAGACTACTAACTTTCACTTTGAAGGTTGTGTGTTTGCAATCCCAGAACAAGAAATATCAACGAAATATCTGATGCACAAAAGGGACAAAGATGCAGGGGAAGCACCAAAATGTGATAAGCGAAGCAGACTTTGTGGAGTTGACACTGAAGACATCACCTACATCATAAGCAGTTGTTCAAAAATGTCATGAGTATTATCTAACTACAAGACATGGTGCTGTAGCCAGGGCACTGCACTATGAGATCCTTCAAAATGGTAACCCTAAGGCCTAAGGAATAAAAGCCCACAGTATAGAAGAGGCCATAACCACTCATAATAAGAATGATAGAATGTGTCAGTGAAAACCTCAGTAAAATGTAAACATAATAGACCTGATATAATGATTTGGAACAAAGATGAGAAACTGTGTCCTGTAGTAGAAATCAGCTGCCCAGCAGATGTGAATATGCAGCTAAATGTCAGTGAAAAGGAAAATACCTTTGCTGAACTATTGACAAATCGAGTTACTCTACCCAGATTACAAGTCCAGGTTTGTACCTGTAATTATGGGGTTACTGGGATATGTAACACTGAGTAAATACCACTCTTAAGAAATCAGGCTTCTCAAAACCTAAAAGGAGAAAGCTGATTCAAAGACTACAGATCCTAGCCAGCACTGGAACTGTAAAACTTTCCGGAAGTTTATCATTTAAGTATACATGCACATGTCTAAACAGGCAACCATATGCATAAGAATACATAAAGCAAAACATACAAATCTGCACATATACACACATACAGGCAAAAATACCCTCCTGATGTTGAAATTTCAATGAAGGAGCCTTAGGTCAAGGTTAGAAACCAGTTCTTTCTCTATTGGCAAGAAATGTTTAAATAAGACTGAATACATACATACAATGGTAAGTTAAATATTATACAAAGCCTTGTTTCTGTAATTTATTCAAACAAAAACAAAAGTTGAGTTGCCTCATTTCTGACATAGTCTCTTTTCAATGCACTTCTTCTAGTGGTCCACAAGCTTACTTATCCCATCGAAGGTTTTTGGCTGGCCACACAGCCATTTATGCACTGCTTCCTGCACTTCTTCATCTATAACAAATTGACAACCTCGCAAAAGAGGTTTGAGCAGTCCAAAGAGGCGATAGACAGAAGGGATGAGATATGGACTGCATGCAGGGCACAAGGTGTATTATTGTGCAGCATTTGCTTTGACAATAGACCTTGGCATTTGGTGTGAATTGCTGGTTTCAGTTTGATGACCAGCCTTTCACTATAGCCTACATTAGTGACTGTAGGTCCCTTTTCCAGGTAATGTTCCAATATAGGCCCTTTTGCAGCCCAAAAATGGTTAGCACCACTTATTCTGCAGAAGGTTGGGTCTTTAATTTCTTTTATGCTGGCAATTCTGGGTGTTTCCACATCATACTCTGCCTTTTGAATTTTTGCTCAGAGTAGTGGGTCCAGATCTCATTGCCAGTGTCTATTCTCTTCAAAGAAACTTCACCTTCATCAGTATAGCGGTTGAATAAGTGTTGACAGATCTCCATACAATTGTACATATGGGCTTCAGTAAACTCTCTAGGTACACATCTTGCAAGATCTTCACAAAAGGAAAACTTGTCATGGATGGTTTTGTATACAGAACCATGACTAATTTGCAGAGAATATGCCACATCATAGATGGTCACTTGTTGGTTTGCCAAAACTATCTCTCCAGTTTCACATCAGTGGTGGAGGTTGATGGGCATCTTGCACCCCCACTTCTTCATGCGTCATGCTTCTTTGGCCATTTCTAAACTTCTTGATCCATACACATTTCTATGTGGTAGAGCACTATTCCCATATTGTACCGAAAACCTGCAGTGAATTTCAGTCACTGATGCATCTTCAGACCAGAGAAATTGAATCACTGGCCATGTTTACTTTGTAACATCAGAAAACTGGAGCAATCAAAGGTCAAACCTGGGTAATGTAATCAAAAGAGTACCATCTTTTAGCACATGAGTGCTGAAGGCAGCGTGGCTAGCCTAAAGAAAGTTTTCATGAAAGTGCAGATAATTTTTGACTTACCTTTGTCTTTATACATATGCCATTTTTCCCTAAGAATTAAACTAAAACATTTTTTTAAAAATAAGACCTTTCCATGTTGTCTTCTTTTTGTGCTTGTTGCCTTCGTGATGACAGGCACACACGCACACACACTCTAAGCACATATTGCATATTCATTATGTTAATACTTTCATGTTTTCAAAACACAAACGAAATGTTTACTGCAGAGTGAATACGAACTTTTATTTTAAAAGAATGGATATTGTAGAAAAATAATCATTTAGCATTATGATATATAAAGACAGCAGTAACATTTCTGACAACTGCTGTATCACTTACCTGTATAGTAAACACTATTTCGTTTCAGTACTTGAATTAAATTTCTTAATATAATTCTCCACATTTACCAATTGACCCATGAGTGATTCAATG
>NC_068989.1:32124713-32145824 GCF_001194135.2 Octopus bimaculoides | reverse complement strand
TGGTAACACTTGGAATGATGTTGATAAATGGATAATTTATTTCTTTATTGGATTTTTTTTTGATGTCCAAGTATTTATATTTTCATTTCAATCACACGCTAAGAGATATATTACATTAGGGGGAGCACTCTGTCGGTTACGATGCTAAGGGTCCCAGATGATAAAATCAACGGAACAGCTTGCTCGTGAAATTAACATGCAAGTGGCTGAGCACTCCACAGACGTGTACCTTTAACGTAGTCCTCAGGGAGATTCAGCGTGACACAGTATGACAAGGCAGGCTGGCCCTTTGAAATACAGGTACTATTCACTTTTGCCAGCTGAGTGAACAGGAGCAACAGGAAATAAAGTGTCTTGCTCTAGGACACAATGCGTCAATGGGAACTGAACTCACAGCCTTACAATTGTGAGCCAAATGCCCTAACCACTAAGCCACATTACATTATTTTACCAACAAATGCACAGACATGTTTTCAAAGGTGCACATTACAATAATGTTGATAAAATTTTTTTTTACATTATTTTTAATCAAGAAACACACAAAAAAAAATCAATACCTTTTTAACAATTCATTAACTTGCTTGTGCTCATTGATTTTATGTCTACCCCTACTACAATTTTTATCAAAAGAATCTGTTTCTGTGTTCTGTTTCTTTTATTTCCCATTGTTATACTGTGCAACAATTGTTAGTTATTGAATAGTTAAAAAGAAAAAGTTTTTTCTTATTGAATCACATAATTTGTGAGGTCTACAAAATAATGAAATTATTCAACTTGATAGGACTGTCTGCTTTTTTTTTATTTCCACATAATGTTTGTTATATTCAGTTTTTACCTTTTGTAAAATAGGCTTTACACATAAACCAAATGTAGGCAGCTATGTCTGAATAGCTGGTAGCAAATGCTGAACAATAAAGTAACAGAAGGGTGATTAGATCAGAGAAGAGATTGGAAAACCAAACCAAATACTAGCATATGAACCTCAATGAAAACAAAAGGAATCTGATTCTGCCAGGATTTCTCAAGCACAAAAATCAGCTTTCAGCAGAGACTCTAGATTAAAGATACAGGAGACTGAGTCAGTTTTCTCACTGCTGAAGAATTTCATAAGCATATCTGAACTGTGTATTCTAGAAAATGCAAAAATCTCACCGACAAGCTCAGTCATTGCAACCATCATTTAACCACTTCAATACAACTAATACTTAGCTGTTTCACTAAAACAGTTAAGTGTTAGCTGTTTATACACTGCGTGTATAAAAGCCAAACCATAACAACTACCATCACTGGTTTGCTTCACTAAAATCACCACAAAGTTTTATTAGTAGAGTCACTATTAAGCTATTTCATTATAATCACCACTGATTTGCCACAAAAAATTTCTAAAATCTCTTTACTATAAACAATGTTTCATTACAACTACAGTTTGTTTGTGTCATTACAATCATCACTAAGCAACACTGAGTTATGTCATGACAGCCAACACCAAGTTCTCATTTTAGCTATCTGCACTGTCTCATAACAATCAACATTGATCTGTATCATTAAAAACTACTGAGTCATGCCATTAAAAACCATTTCTTAACCATTTCAATACATCTATCATTGTGCTGAGCATTGGTACTTAAACCACTGATCTATGTCATTAAAACTATGGTTTAGGTGCATTATTACATCTCCAACTAATTGTGTCATAATAGCATTTGCTGACACTGAAACCACCACACTTTTTGTTACAACCAATGCACTTTCACATCTTACTGTTTTATAACCTGCAATTTTTCATACAAGTGTTTAACATTTATCAAATGTTTTAAGGTTACTTCCCTATTTATTTCATGTTTTCTTATTAATGTTTAATAAAGTTATAAGGTCTCTGTTTCCTGTTATTCATATTTCATTATTTTAACGAGTTTTAATCTTTTACAAGTTATTTAAAGACAATGAACAATGTTATCTGATATAAAAAGATGAGATTATAGATATTACACACACTAATAGAAAACTGCCTGGAGGGTGTGTTTTTTTTTTTTTGCCAGGAACAATAACAGCTTGTAACTTTTGCACAAGAATACTGGTTTTGGAATGAGGTGTATAAAATTGATCCTACATTTCATTAACCAAGGAAAGATGAAAAAGCAAAGTCAACCACAGCACAATTTGAATTCAGAATGCAAACAGATGCAGCCAAAGAGCACAAAGAATTTCGTCCAGCATTCTTTTTGAATGAATTCTATTATAACTTCAAATTCATAAAATAGTGTGCAGTCAATTAAGTTGACCCCACTCACTATTTGACTAAAAGTTAAAAATTTTATCAAAAGGGAGGCTAACTGAGTCATAGCAGGATTCAGAACCAGATTGTAAAAGAAACTAATGAAATTTTGCAAGTCATTTTGTTAAGTGGTCTATTGACTGGGAAGTCCATCACTCACACAAGTATAATTGTTTCTAATATAGGTACAAGGCCTGAAATCAGAGAGAAGGGGTTAGTCAATACCATTAAACTCAGTACTTGACTGGTATTTATTTTATCAATCCTGGAAAGAGGAAAAGCAAAATTGACGGCAGTGATATTTGAACTCAGAATGTAAAAGTCCATAACTAACTACTGTGTAACAATTTGTCTGATGCTCTAATAATTCTGCCAATTAGCAGAAACAGAATGCTATATTTTAAAAACTTAACTTAAACGATTCAAGAAACACAAAAGTCAAAATAGTTATCACTCCATTGCAATGTTTATTATATTTGAAATTTTAAAAATGCATAAATTTCTGACTATAATGCCATTTCATACTTTTAGGACTGGTCAGATATAAAGCCTCAAAAAAATCATTTTAAGTTATGGTTTAAAAAAAAGAAAAAAGGTAAGAGAGACAGAGGGGAAGAAAAAGAGATGGATAGATGGATGGACAATGAAAAGAGAGAAAATAGAGTCAAATTAGTCATGAGCAAAGAGCTAAGGTGAAGAAAAGCTGAGTGAAAGGTATTTACACAAATATATGGAAATAGGTAGGCAAAGAATAGCCAAGCTTCCAAGGTTATATTGAGACAAAAATATTATGACAAAAAAATAAATATTCTGTTTTTAAAAGGGTTAGTGACTAAGAACGCAGTAAACTAATGCCAAAATTAAAAGCAGTTCATCTTGTTCAAGCTTTAATATCATTTTTAAAACAAACGAAAATAAAAAGTATTAAGTACACATGCACACCAAAAACTGACTAGTCATTATTCTGCACAATAAGTCCTTTTCCCACTCTCAACTACATAATCTGATCAGACAATTATTGCTTCCCTTCGACCAGTTTTCTGACTGATAATTGATAATTGTTCAAGACTATGTTGAAACCTGCTTACAATAATGATTGAACACAAAATGGTATTAGGATCATGTCTGACATCAACTATCCAAAGAGAGAGAGAGAGAGAGAGAGAGAGAAAGAGAGAAAGAGAGAGAGAGAGAGAGAGAGAGAGAGAGAGAGAGAGAGAGAGAGAGAGAGAAAGAGAGAGTGTGTGTGTGCGCACACACACTCATGCATATGCGGACAACGTATTTGGTATGATGTGTTTTATCATCTCTATGAAATTCTATTTTGCTATATAGACACAAAATGAAATTCTGTTCGCCTGGAAAACAAATAGCTGAATGTCTCAAGACTTTAAAAACAAAAAAGTTCTGATAAGGCTAGAGAAAAAAACATTAAAAAATAAGACTATGCCAAGAAATTGTTACTAGAAGTTCATTTATTGTGGCTGATCAGGAGTTATTTTTAGTAAGACTGGATAAGTAATGCTAAATGAGCAATTAAGTAAACCTTAAATACATAGAATTGAAAAAATTTTGCAGTCTATGCTTAGTTTATGTACAGCTTCAGGATTTCAATAGAATCACAACACAAACACACTTAAACTTTTTCGATAAACAATGGGCTGCAAGTACTCACATGAAGATTTTGGATTGATAACTAGCAATCAGTAAATAAATAAATGTGTATGTTGAGTGAAAGTATGGTAAAAAAAAAAAGGTGTATAGAAAGTTTTAAAAGACAAATAGAAATATTGTAAAAGACAGCTAATAGAATTGATGTAATGATAGAATCATACCTCCATCACCTCATAGTAATAAACAAGATATGCATTCACAGATTTCAGATAGTATTTTTTTCTTAAAAGAAGATTTTGTAGAAAACAAGGAATGTAAACAAAAATTTCGTATAGTATATGGTCCATATGAAAACATCCAACTTCATTTAAATGTTAAACAAGTAAATGCTGCAATGAAAATCTACAAAATGAGGGATTTAAACATTTTTTTATTAAGGAGATTGAGATGAAGGCAGAGATTTCTCAGTCAAATTAATTCTCTTTTATCATACTTTATTTTGTTAATTTGATTTAATTTTCACTTTTAATATATCTTGCATATCAAATGGCCAGTCAACTTGTATGATGGCAATTGTTTCACTTATTTTCAAAATTCTTTCTCACATAATTATTTATATTATCACTTTGAGCTTCTACAACCACAATTATTAGAAACAAGAAAAATAATACATCTTTTTAGATCTTAGAGATGGTTAGCAAACATCACAAAACATCATCAAATAGCATAAATTTCAATGCATTCTTTTATTCTATATTTACTCAAAAGGAAAACAAATCAAGTATATGATATTTTGCCATCAACTCACTGAATGGACTTGGAAGAGATGCAAACATTGAGTAGCAATTTCCAATACTCCAGAAGAATTTCAAATGCTAGCAGCAAAATGTATCACTATCATTCAAAGTTAAATAGTGTCTCATCACAGAACTGGCCAAGTTATTTATTATTTCAACAACAATATATTAATCAGGTGCTATTGAAAACATTTTTACTTATCAAATGACTAAGATTGTGGAAGGAGGGAATTTACTCTTACTGAAGAAAAAATGTTTAACAAATGAATGTCTGGTCTGAAATCAAAAGCTATTAGGGTACAACAAATTTGAAATTGATGAGCTTCAAAATAACAGAATTTAAGCCACTTTTCCCTCTAAGTTACAGATAATTAACAGAACTTCTCTCCACACCTGTTATGAGTAAGAGTTCCCCACTCCTCACAACATCTTCAGTGTCAATAATACCATCCTATTACCTGCCCCTAACAGAGATAGTATAATTTCACACAAACACACACTGCTAGAATCGAAATTTCTGCAGGAACTGAGTCTTTTCTCCACTTTTCATTTCCTCATTATTAGTTGCCTGGTTTGAACCTTATAATTATTGGTAATATAATTATTGCTGCCACTTTATTATTCATATAAATCAATGGCTTTATCTTCCAACACAACAAGAAGTCTTAAATTTTATTTAAAAAAGAAAGAAATGTCAGATTCAGCAGTGAGTGTGCTTAGTGTTCCACTGAGAGAGAGAGAGATTAAGTCTCTATGTTGCATAAAAAAGTTTATTTTTTTGCATTTCTGCAAACATAAGCTGCAAAAGAAAAGCTTTAATCTCCTCCTGAGAAAAATGGAAGAAATTGTATAAAGTATTCAGAGTCTATCACACTGATACAGTCTGTCACATTGATGTGTAAGTTTAGCAAATTTATACTGACAGATGCAAAGTGCATGCATCAATGCACACAAGCAAGCAAAGACACACACACACACACACACACACTTCCTTGCACATGCACAAGGGAACAGTTGAGATGAGGAGGTGATAGCCTAGGTTATGGTAGTCGATGAACCAAAAGAGTGGGTGGACCAACAAGATGGAAGGAAAGGAGGATAAGCAAGGAAAAGGACCAGAAATATAGTCAGTGATCAACTGCTCTTGCTCACAGTTAAAGAATTATACACTTCTTCTTGCGTCGGTCTCCATTGTGCTTCTTGCCATTATTTTGTCGACTGGCAGCCATTTTCCGAGAACTGATTTCTCTCATCAAATCATAAAATACCTACAAGCAAAAGTGAAGGAGAATTGATTGGGAAAAGCAACAAAAAAAGGTAGCAAATGAATTCAGGTTAAGTGAAAAAAGGGAGAAAATGAGAAAACAGGCTCAAGAGCAACAATCTGAAAATTTGTTAATTCTTATATTTTACTATGTTTTTATACCTATTTTTAACTTTTTTTTCCATCCACAGGTTGGGCATTGCTATTTATAGAGTTACAAGAAAAATTAGTGGATTATTTACCAGCCATAATAGTTGCGAAGTAAAGCTACTTATTTTCAAACAAACTACCCAAGATTTGGCTGATTGTGATATTAGTGGTAGCATGGTCCAGCTATAACTATATCCACATAACCAGAATATCAGAAATGATTTTCTTCATTGATATGGCATAAAAGTTTAGTTATTGCTCCACCAAAAATAAGTACACTTGTGAAAGTGTCTTCAGCAAGTAAAGGTGAAAAATCAAAAGAAATTTCAAAAGGAAGGATACAAAGTGATTACTACCAACTTCAACAGGACTTTAGGATAACTGGAGTCAACACTATAAAGCTAATAAAATAATTGTAGTGTGCTTATTTCTTACAACTTCTAATATTTATGTACCTCTGAATAAACTGAACATGCATTATGTGTTTGGCAAAGACATATTGCAATCTGGAATGGGGCTCTGAACCTCCATATATACAGACACTGCATCTTGTCAGTAGTGTAACCCTATTGATTTGTCAGCTGCAGTTGTACCATCATTAATATTCTGATGTAATTAAATTGACATCATCAACAAATTCCCACACTATTCAGCAAAGATGTGTGTGTGTGATATTTGTGACAGATTTAAATTAGAGGCTTGGGTGGTTTTTATAAAGCCAAAAGTGCTCTCCAATTCCACATTCCAGAATCAAGAGTAGGATTATAATTTAACAAGGTTAAGCAAGATTTCAGTCAAGGTAAGTAATGTACTAAAGAACTCCTCTATTATCCAATCAGAGAGAGAGAGAGAGAGAGAGAGAGAGAGAGTTTCGCCATGTTTGCATTGTGTGCTTTTCTATGCTTGCAGGAGCCAAACAGTAGTTTCTGAATCAGATTTTCTACAACCAGATGCCCTTCCTGCAGCCAATCTCCATTTGTTTCCAAGCAAGTTAATACTCCCTAAAGGAAGACTGGAAATGAGCAATATCACTAGATGACACTTACCCAAGTTGCCACACAGTGAGACTGAACCCAAGTCTACATGGTTGGGAAGCAAGCTTCTTAACTGCATAGCTATGCCTGCTAGAGTCAAGTTCACTGGGAAGGAAAAAGTGGTGTTAAATAGTTAACAGCCAATTGAAACCAGCTCATGGACCTGGTATATATTCTTAGAGCTATGTATTCATTAATTAGACATTTTGTTATAGTTGTACACTCACAAATCAAAAATATGGAATCTTTAACCAAAAAACCTCATATTTATAGAAATGTAGATATGAGATTGCACAATGCTCATTTCTTTTTCAAAAGTATGAGTATTAAATGAGTTATCAACAATCAAAACTAAGAAACACAAGCAGCTTGCCAAATTTTGAAGCAATTCTACCTCTGAAAGAAGAGAAATTCAATGTTGACATTAAATTAGATCAAAAGTCTACATAGTAGAGACATTGGCTTAAAATCCAGGAAACTAAAATATTGGACTGTTTTTTTTTTCTTTTTTTTTTTTTGAGAGGTTAAATTGCTAACAATAAATTTTTTTAATAGCAAAATATACCAATTTTTGAAAAATTCTAAAAATATACCAGTTTTCTTTTTTCATGTGTGTGTGTGTGTGTATGAGAGTGTGCATGCATTGGCAGAATTGGTAGTACATTGGACAAAATGTGTAGCCCTGTTTTTCATGGATATACATTCTGAATCTTTTGTCTCTAATGGGGATAAATTTTCATATTTTAGAGGTGGAGGATGTTTTACTATGTAACTTTGTAAAGAAAAGTATCAAAGCCAATTATTTTAACTTAAGTACATTATATACACTTTTTTTTCAGCCCAAAGAATACTGAGTATTAAGTGACTTTTGATAGAATTTTAGCTTGGAAACAAGTTAGGGGAACTAAATACAGAAATGTATTTAGCCCATGCTGTACCTTACATTACAAAAATTAACACTGAAACTAATTACAAAAAATGGTTCACCAAAAATAATTTAAATTGTAAGAGTAAGAGCATAAGGAGTGGAAGATAAAAACTGAGATGAATTAAAGCAAAATAAATTAGGGAAAGAAAAACAAGGAAAAGGAAATTTATTAGATATCTTGCACATTTTTTAAGAATTACTTGGAGGATTTAAGAAGGCTAAAGCTAGCTACAAAAATCACAGAATAGTACATTTCTTTTTATGTTTGGTGCCCTTTCTGTGGCTTGAATTTCCCACAGAAATATTGGCATGTTGGGTCTGAGAAGAGCCAACAGACTGTTTCCATTTCTGGCTTAATGATAAAAGATTATAAAACACCTGGAAAAAGAAAAAGAATAATTTACGTAATAGTGCATTAATGATTTGGCTAAAAAGACAATGTTAAAACAATGGTAATGGTTAACTACATAAATTATGCAACAGCCTCAAACTTATATTCCCATAATTATACATTAGGACTTAAAAGACATTAGAATATTCAAAGAAACAAATAACACTACTACTACTACTACTACTACTACTACTACTATTATTCCTTTGTCTAGTGGTTATGGTAAAAGAGGCTGTGTGGTGGATGAGTCTGAAAGGATTGAGTCAAGAGACCTCCCTCTTCAGCCAAGCCTTCATTGACTTTTTAAGTTCCATTTGAAAAGGAAAGTGAGAGTGGAGAGGGAAATGCTCTCTCTCTCTCTCTCTCTCTCTCTCTCTCTCTCTCTCTCTCTCTCTCTCTCTCTCTCTCTCTGTTAATTTGGGAAAAAACAGCAAAAATTTGTTGCAAAAATGGTTAGGGTAAATGGACCTACTCTAAGCATGCACTTGTAGATTAGAGAACAACAGTTGGGTTAGGGCTCATGCTTTTGGTTGTCAAGGTAATGATGGATCTAGTTGGCCCTTGAATGATGCAATCCTCCTGTATCAGGAGGATTGCATCATTCATGTATTCACATGCTTATATACAATGCATGCTTTCATCTTATTTCACTGTCTTTTCCCTTTCTTTCCTCTCATCTTTAGTGTAAACCCCCACACAAAAAGTATATTCTTGTAATATTCCCTTCATCTATGCCTTGTGACAAATAAAAGAAATCATTATTATTATTGCGGCAGGGCAGTTAAATGATTGATACACTAATCAATTAGACTAAGTATCTTGTGGTGTTTACATCCTTTTTATATTTTCTATATAAATCCTTCCAAAATAGAATTTGCCTTTCATCTATATGGAGTTGATAAAATATATACTAGACAGGGTTTGATGTTAAACTATAGCTGTACCCTAATAATTCGATGATTATATCCTTCCAAATAAACATGACATTGTGCCTACCTGAGAAGTCATTATCAATGATAGTAATAATAATACTACAATTATTATAAGGATCACATTTTACAGAATATACATCAAAGGATGTTTTCAGGATCAATAAAGATGTATTACATAATTAAACTAGAGAATATTGAGGTTGAGGATTATTGATAATTTCAAAATATACCAGATTATATCCCACCTCTTTATTTTAAATCAAATTAATCATTAAAACATTGAAACAGGGTATGAAACTTACCTCAGTATATGTTTTATATGGAACTGTAGCAAATTTACACAAATTTCTTAATTTGTAAACATGGGTATACTTCATTATAAGTTTTAAATAATTCTATTTTTCAGACTTTATAGGCTTTATGCAAAATTATAATGAAAATAATTATGGTTCATAATATTAGGATAACACCACAATTGAACAAACTTCGGAGGTGATTCAAGTTGATTTAATCAATTCAGTATTTTATTGGTAATTATCCTATTAACCTTCAAATAATGCAAGGCAAAAATTGACCTCAGTGAGATTTGAACACAGAACATTCTTTGATTCAAATCATCTGAGTATAACACAAGTAGTAATGACTTTTTAAAAGCCCTGTGAACAATGGGTCCTATAGCTTTGCACTCCTGAAGTTTAACAGAATAAAAAAAAATTCCTTACTAGGTAAAGTGAGCACTGCTTGAAATTAAAAAAACACTCTCAAAATAGAGAGCAGACAAAGAAGCTAGGGCTGTAAAATATGTAAAAACAAATCATAATGCCTTCAATAGATTTTCAAAAGAGTCGGCTTCAATACAGTACAAGATAGAGCCACTGTTTGAAGAAAATGGCTCACTGACTGCAGACACCCCAAAAAATAAGTGAAAAATTAAATATGCAATACAAAAGTGTTACTACATTTCTATTGGAACACTTGCAAATAAATATGCCAGATGAGTTCTTTGACACCACCACTCTACATGAAGGAATGGTAATTATCAATTACATGGAAATAGAGAAAACTGATGCAATATCAGCCATTGATCAAATGAGCTAAGACTCAGTCACTAGCCCTGATGGATTCCCAGCAATCTTCAAAAACATTAAAAAAAAAAGCCCAAGCAAAACCACTGCATATCTTCCAAAGCTTCCTTGCAAGTGATAGACTTCTCAGAAAATTAAAGACAAGCAAATATGTCCTGTCCATAAAGGTGACAAATGTGTCCTATCCATAAAGGACATTAAAAATTATAGGCTTGTGTCTCTCTAACTTCACATGCCAGCAAATTCATAGAATGAACTGTCAGTAAGAAGCTGGTCATATTCCTAGAAGATAATGACTTGCTTCCTGACACCCAGCAGGGCTTCTGCTCAGGAAGAAGCTGACTTACATGGCTTCTGCAGCATTATGACTGGGTGTTGAAACAACTTATGAATTGCTAAAACTTATGGAAGCCTGATGTTAATTGATGATGAGATGCAAAAAGACACACATACACACAATCATCATCATCATCATCATTTAATGTCTACCTTTCATACTGGCATGGGTTGGACAATTTAGCAAGATCCTACATGCAAGAGGACTGTGTCAAGCTTAAATGTCTGCCAAGGCATAATTTCTATGTTTGATGCTCTTCCTAATGTCAACCATATTACAGAGTGTACTGAATGCTTTTTCATGGCACCAGCACAAATGAGGTTGCCATGTAACTCACAAGACAAAATAGAGCTCTCAACTGAGTGGGGTAGTAGAAAGGGAAGAGGTATGCCACATATGGCAGATGGACAAACAAGATCCTGATGTAGCAGAGATACATGGCTACCTCATACTATATAAGGGTGGATGGGAAAAGCAGGAAAGAGAGTTAAAGATGGTAGAGATAAGTGTCAGGACATATGAAGGTGCAAGGTGTGTAGAAGAGAATAGTGACAGAAGATCTGGAATTTAATACTAACAGAAATATATAGTTGAGAAAATAAGGAGAAATATGTAATGAATTATAACATTTACTAATAATAATCCTTCTCTGGATGCAGTTTAGGATGTTTGTGTGTCCAGTAGCAATACCATTCCATTTGTGTGTGCACTGCTCCACTGAAAGCCTCAGTTGAGCTTTGTAAAGAGTCAACAGCTGTTAGGGGCTGAGATATGTTCTGACCCTAAAGTGGATACGGTCCTCACTACCTTATTGATGTGCTTTTGCCTGGAGAAATCCTTGGTGATAGTGAGGTCCAGCATTTGAAGTGACTGTGAGGCTCTAGCTGATTATCATACATGCTTAAGGAGGACGATGGCATTGTGAGTAGTGCTTTAGCTTTTTGTTGTTAAAAGAGACAAGGTTAGCAAGGCCTCACAGAGTATGCTCTCAAGATTTTCATTTCTGGAATCAATCCAGGTTTGGTGTGTGGTGTGTAGGTTATGTGTGGATGAAATATGGTTAGGGAATGTTAAGGAGGAATGAAGGGTCATGTCATCAGCATGGGTGTTGTTGGATGTGGCAGTAAGTAGGTCATTGAAGCACAGAAGGAAGAGAGTTGGGGATAAAACCAAACCCTGATAAACATTCAAGTTGATTGAGAGTGTGATAGCAGGAGTCCCAACACATCCCACAGTGGTAAAATCTGATAAGACAATTTAGATACAACTAAACAGAAGGGCAACTCTAAGGAAAGCAGAGTAAAGCTCTACAGAGCTTATAAGAAAGCGTACATCAATTATGAAAAAATTCTGGTTTGATAACGTTAATCATACAAGCAGAGCTAATCACCCTGTGAACACCCTACAGGTTGCTATGGATCACCAATATAAAAACTTGAGTAAAAATTAATAATTGTGGTTGTAGTGATAGACTACAGACTTGAATGATTAGTAGCTTGAAGGGAATCCATCTGTAAAAGCAATATATCCAACAATATTCAAACACAAAGGCCAATAATTAATCAACAATTCATACCTTATCAACATTAGCCCTAGTTTTAGCTGAAGTTTCTACATAAGACACATTCCACTGGACAGCTCTCTGACTAGCTTCATCTGCACTGACTTGACGCTTGTCTTCAAGATCAGCTTTGTTGCCAACTAGTAGGAATGGAATATTGTCATCATTTTTAACTCTTAGAATTTGTTCCCTGGGGGAAGAAAAAAATAGTGTAACATTACTAATTTGAAGAAATCAAAACATATTTGGTGACATTAAATTAATTTCAAATGTGTAACTTTCTCTCAGAGCAGTTACTCAATTCACACATTTTAAAATTATCATCACCAGCAATTGAATATTTGTATCTCAATGAAAACATACTAGAATATGACACTAAAAAGCAATTTTAGTTCTATTTTATAAAATAGAACTAAAATCAATGCAATAGCTTTGGTGTAGGAAAAACTGTCAACATGTTTGTCAATATGAATAAAATATTTTGAGTCTTTCAATCCCTATAAATAATCAATAGCTAGAGCAATTGTTACAACTTATCTAAATGGTTAATGTATATTTTCAATTATGGTCTGCTGATATGGCTTTCATGTAGGGACTGGATATACTGTTGACGTTGATCTAATCAAAAATATATGCAAACACACATCAGCCTGTCATTGTATAGAAAACACGAGAGAGACAACATTAGAAAATTGCAACAGTTAGACAACAGCTGAATTAACCAATTCTCTTTTATACCATTCCACAAATTGCTCATTAATTAAAAACAGCCTAGTCATCATCAAGTCACAATAATTACAAATTTATTGGAAAAACTTCAATTCAAGATAAATGAAAGGGCCTAAATCAATACAAATTTCCCAAGATTACTCAGCAATGAAAACATGCTGAAACTAAGTTTCACACCTTAATTTACTGAATAAGATCAGCAGAGGGGATAGCCACATGTTCATCTGTTTGGTCACTGGTCACATATTGAAGTTGCTCAAACAGATATCCCACTATTCTACATGTCATCCATTTGACAGCAATTTAATCTTCAATTAATGGATATGCTAATGCAACAATTACAGATTCAAAGAACTCTTAAAGTTTGAAGAAAATGCATGAATCAGACATACCATTTCCCCAGTTGACAATACAAAAGCAGTTTAATCTTCCACCAATGCACTTTGAAATTTCAGACACATTTTTATTTTATCTACCTCAATAACAGGCAACAGCATAGCTGGAGACATTAATGGACATGTTGATCAACAGAATTGTTACTCCAATATACATGGAGGTTATGGTTATGACACAAAGAATGAAGAACAGATCAATGTTTTGTGGCACAAATGACCCAACAATTTGCAGACACTTGATCATCTAACACTCAAGTGAACACGAGTCCATACTCTTCAAGAAACATGACTGCTGGATGTGAATACTAAATCTTCCCCTAGTGACATTAGGATAAGAGATAAGAACTAAACACACCTACAGACACAAGACAAACTAGAGAAGAAAAGTATGAAAACTGAAAAATGCCTTCGCCATACGGTTGTTCATAAAAGTATTAGATTGTGCCTATGGTGAAGATGTGATAGTCTTATAACAGAAAACTGGGAGTCTCTATAGGACAACCTGCCATAAGCCACATACTAGATTTATGAAATTAAGGTTCCAGCTATACAATCAAAAGGGCCTTAATGATGTAAAGATAAGGAAAACAGTAGGACAGTCAAGGATATTCACCAAGATGCAGAAAGTATTTGACACAGATATGCACTTGTCACACACATAATTAATCATGTAGTACAGCAACAGTATCATTAACTGCCACAAAAGTAAAGGAGATACCTTAGAAAAGAGCAATTACAGCAGCAACTATTATAAAAGTAGCAGAAAGAATATTAGGACAGCTAATTAAGAAAATTATAATCTTAGATGTGATGCAATTTGGGTTTATACCAGGATGTAGAACCACTGAAGCCCTCATTTTGATAAGACAGCTACAAGAGAAGTTCTTACTCATGAGTGAACCACTCTAAATAGTATTTATTGAACTGGACAAGGCCTTTCACAGGGTATTGTACTCAGTAGTCTGTTAATCATTAAGAAAATTAGATATAGTTTAAAGATTTTCCAGAGACAAGCAAGCTATACACAGGGGTCCTGTCAGTAAAATGAGAATCAGAGTTCAGTAAAGAATTTAGCATACAGATATATGTCCATTAAGATTCATTTCTCAGACATCCTTGTTTATTATAGTTATCAAAGCCATATCAGAGGAATTCAAAAGTGGCTTTACCTGAGAATTCTGTATGCTGTTGATGTAGTTCTCACAGACTACTGAGTTAAAAAAAAACTAGAGGAAATTTGAAAGTGGGGCATTAAATCAAGAGTAAACTTAACAAAAGAAAAAGTTTCAAAATCAAGGAAAAAAATACAGAATCCAGCACTTATTCACTGATGCATATTCTATCTTAAACCTCTTCTAACATTTTTATTATGTCTACTTTTTAAATATATATATACACACACACACACATTATATACATAGATACCAGTGGTGTGCAGTTGAGACATACTACTCATGTCCGTTAATTTTTATATAACTCAAAAATCAATCTATGAACATAATATATTTATAACCACATTGAAAAGTTGTCCAAATCATTGGAAAATGAACTAAAATAGTTACTTTGTTTCAAAGGAAACCTGTCCAGATTGATACTTCATTGTGTTTCCATTTTGCTTCCACTAGACATACTTAAAGTAAAATGCATATGAAATCTTTTGTTCTTCGCCTCACCCCTTCCTATCATTGAATAACTATCATTTCAATGCCTGAAAGATTCTTTTTTATCTCAATAAATAACTACAGAAAGCATGCTTTCAGAAAAAACGCATGTTTTAGCTTCCTCTCCCTTTCTATCAGTTCTTCTTTGTCAACAATTCTTTGTAATTGATGCAGTTAATGTGACAGGCTAAATGGTTAAATGGGTTTGACTTTTTGACATGTAAAAATTCTGACCAAAACATATCAACAATCCCATAATTCTTAATTAGTCAGCTCAAATGTTGCCACGACTTTGGAATATCTATTTTGCTCTGTCGTAAGTTCTGAAATTATTATCATTAACCATCCTCTCTGTATTGAAAAAAAAGTTCTGAAATCAGAAATATAATATAGCTTTACTAAGATTATCTTTCCATTTTGTTCAAACTGATTTACAATTCACAATCGCAGTAAAATGAGGTATACTGTGACAGAATGAAATTAAAGAGTTCATTGTTTGCTCTTTTACAACTGAAAGTGTTTTTTTTTACCAAACAAAACTTGAAAGTTTAAAAGATATGAGTGCAGAAATAAGTCAAATCTCCAACAAACTTTTTTTTACAACTTTGTCACAATATACCTCATTTTACTACGGGAAATTTCTCTGAAAGAAATCTTTGCAGAAAGGTGAGTAGATTGAATACATATTTCTTTCATTATTTTAATCGCAGATTTTTCACCCAACAAATTCCTGTAAGATTTGGCTGTTACTTCTAGCATGTGGATAGTTTGCTTCAAGGCCATAAAATCAAAAGGGGAGGGGGTTGGGGTAATTCTTTTTTTTTCTTTGAAAAATTGAAATTTTACAAACAACTTTTTTCAGAATCAGAATCTCCATAGCCAAAACCGTAGGTTTCTGTAAAAAAACGTCTCCGCAATGTGAGCCAAGTATTTATTGCATGACCAACTTTGGAAGTCATCACACACCACTGATAGATACACATTAAATACACACACACACACATATATATATATACATATATATATATATATATATATATACTGGGTTCAAACAAGAAAAACAACAAAAAACAACAACGTGAGGACGTGATACAGATATTGTGTTACTGGACGCTCAGGAAAGGAAAGAGAGTTTGACATTTCGAGCGAAGCTCTTCGTCGGAAATATAGGAAAGTCCAAAGAAGGGAAGACAGAGGAAGAAAAAATCACCAAGGATATACACGAGGTTACATTGTGGAAGGCATTGTGGTATGCATACTAGTATGTATACTAACAGAAAAACTGCCCTTCGGGCAGTTTACTACTACTTACTTCATGTTGTTTGCACAATTGGTTCCCAGTTCTAATAATTTTTATGATATTGTCTGCCATTGTGCCTTTGCTGCAAAATGTTCTTTTCCAATTGCATATTTTGACATTGTCAGTTAAACCCACAGAAATACCAAAATAAACAACTTGTTCATTAATTTCCGTAAAAAATATTTCTTTACTTACTTTTGTTTTAAAATGAAAGAGGAGAAAGTGAAAGATGTATGTATGTATGTATGTGTATATGAAATGGACAAGAGAGAGAGAGAAAGAGAGTGAGCGAGTGAAGTAGTATGTTGCCATTCTTTTATTCTTTTATTTGCTTCAGTCATTTGACTGTGGCCATGCTGGAGTATCGCCTTTAGTTGAAGAAATTCATCCTAGGACTTATTCTTTGTAAGCCTAGTACTTATTCTATCAGTCTTTTGCCGAATGCTAAGTTACACGGACGTAAACACACCAAAATCGGTTGTCAAGCGATGGTGGGGGGACAAACACAGACACACACACACACATATATATATATATATATATATATACTTCAAGAGAATAACAGCAACAAAAACGGTTACATAAAGAATAATATTAAATACAATATTAGAAATATGAATAATACCGGAAGATCCACACATAATGTAGGCAACCCTTATAAAGACAATAATGGGGTAGACACTCTGTGGCTAATAATCCCCTTTGCCATGCAGATCAAAAATGACATAGTAAAAACAATCTTCAGTATAATCAATAAACAATTTGTAAAAGGAAAAAATAAATATTGGGAGTTAATTAATAATATAACAGTAAGAATAGGATATAGCCTAATGCACAACCTGGCTACCATAATCTCCTCAATTAACAACAGAAAGCTGGTTAGTTTCTATATGAGTAGGAAAAATAACACAGACAACACAAACATATATAGCAACAATGATAGTCATAATAATAATTATAGTAATGGTAATGATGATATTAATATTGATTCTGGAAACAATAACATTAACATAAACAATAAAAATAATAGTAATAATAATAATAGTACAAGTAACAATGGAAGTATTAATAATAATAATAATAGTAGTAGGAATACTAACATTGATAATAACAATAGTATTAGCAATAACAGCGTCTTGGGGATCAACAATAACCGAATAAATAGCATGGCAAATTTTAACACCAATCACATTAACTATGTGCACCAAAGTAAAAATTGTAATTGTAGAATAAGTAAAAATTGCGTGCTCGGAAATAGCTGCATGAGAAAGGAGGTAGTATACCAATGTGTAGTAAATACAAAATATGATAATAGGGTATACGTGGGTGCGACTAAAAATAGTATGAAACAAAGACTTAATTACCACAATTATACGTTTAGGAACAGGAACAGAAGAAATTCTACCGGATTAAGTAGCTACATATGGGAACTCAAATATAAGGGTACTAACTTTAACCTAAACTGGGAAATATTGACATCTGCACCTGCATACAATAATAAAAATAGAAAATGCTTATTATGCATAAATGAAATTTTTTTCCTAATTAGGGCCAAAATTCCGCTTATTAACAATCTGAAGGAACGCAACCATTCATGCCTTTATAAAATTGGGTATACCTTCTCTAAATTCAAGTAGAACGTAATATTAAGATACCATCCCTGATGTAATAGAATTTATTTAAGCTAACCACTATTTCTATCCAATATTGTATGAGATTAAATGTGATATCTGTATATATATATATCTAATATAAATATAGAACCTAGTACTAAAGCACCACATCTGTTTTAATGATAACTAATGAGAGTTTACTGACATTGTATTAGCTAACATATAATAATTAAGTCGACATATATAAATAAGTATATATATTTAGTTTGATATATTTATGTTGATGTTGGCATACATACACAAGCGAGTAGTTATCACTGTAAGTACTACCTCTGTATTGATATAAGTATCTATAGGTATAGGTGTGTGCATATGTATATGCACATATGGATGTATCTACATGTGTTATTATTGTTAATGTTATTGTTGTTATTATTACTATAAATACTCCACCTGTGTGTATTTATTTATGTATTTATTTGTTAGTATATATGTGTGTGTATGTGAGGGTACATATATATGTATGAGTATATGTATGTGTGTATATGTGGGTGTATGTATATGTATGTGTATATATGTGTGTATGGGTGTGTCTATGGGTCTATATATATGTATATATATATATATATGTATGTATGTCTGTGTGTGGGTATATGTGTACCTATATATTTACAATCATTTATGGGAATATCGTGTGCTTGTAGATGTATATATTTAGATATTTACATCTGGACGTATAGATATATGTAGTTATAGGTGGGTATGCACTTGTATCTGGGTATGTATGTATGTATGTATGTATGTATGTATGTGCGTGCTTATTTGACAATTAAGTATGTATCTTATGCCTGCATGTACATGTATATAATGTTGTGCGAATACAGTTATGTGGATATGTAGGTTGACTTATATGTATAGGTAAGCAGGTATGTATGTGTGTAGTTGTGTGAGTGTGTATGTGGATAAGTGTACATGCACCTATATATATGTGTGTGTGTGTATGCACATTTTGAGTGTGTATATATGAGGATGTGTGGGTAACTGTCTACTACGTGCTAAGGTCTCTGGTACTCAACGATATTCTGCCAAGGTTTGGACAGTTTTATTCCTCGATTGTTTGATTAGTCAATTATTATTTACTTATCTACTCATTTGAACTAATGTATTGGTTAATTAGTTAGTTATGTAGGATACATTATAATAATGGTGATGGTGGTAGCAACAACAACAATAATAATTAATTATGTAGGTTAACAGTTAGTTATGTAGGAAACTCAAATCTTAGGGTCACCCCCATTCACTCTTGTCTCTATAGTAAATGACATCCCATGTATAAACCTAACAGTAGAAATAATGAAATATAATTACACGCAAATCGCTAAGTTTATAAATAACTGCCGTAGTGGTTCATTAGTTGAGTGACTCTACTATAAAGAGAATCTTGCTGTCAGACATAGAAACTCTTAAGCATAATCTAACTTAACGCCAACATACCATGAAGTGAAATATGAGCAGTCTTATAGTTTTAATATATTATGGCTTTGTCTTGCTACTTTACCCCTTATTATAGTGTGGCCGTGTATGTATGTATGTATACATACATATGGATATTTATTTATTTATTTATTTGTATCCGCATATAGACTTCATAATAATCTATTCTATAACTCATTTAATCTTTGTATTTGTATGTACACTCCATCTATATAAGTATATACAGGCATGAAGGTATGTGTGTGTATGTGTGTATATATGTGTGTATATACATGTGTGTATATGTGTATAAATTTATAAAGCACGCATGTATGTGTGTGTGTGTATATATATATATATATATGTATGCATTCACGCCTAACCTTTTTGACTGGTTAGTGGCTATCCAACCATAGCTAAGTCTAGATAATTTAAAACAATAGATGTCCAATTAGATGAGAGGAATTAGCAGTAAAAGTTACCCCTCCCCAAATAGCAGCAGAATTCTTAATACCCACTACTGGAAGGACCTTATCTTCTCCATAGGAAAAAATAACAGAGTACCTCATCACAAATTTTAAAAAGTTGGCATATTATTATTGTTGTTGTTATTATTATTATTTTATGTTTGACTTTTGCTTTGCATTTGTACAAGTTGGATCCAAGTCTCACCCAGAGACCTCAAGAGACAACAAGTTAGAAGTTCATGTAGGTGTTATGCCTAGGGTACCATATATTTCGATTTGTACATAGTGTTGTTCTAGAGAATGTTTAAGAAACAGGTTTGTACAGTATTCGATTTATTTGTGGGGAAATATATGGCATGGTAGAAGGCCATAAGAACTTCTTTATTATCTTCCCTAGACCATTTTTCATTCTTTTTCATTTGGTTGTTTGGTGATGAGCATGGATGGCCATCTGTTGGAATATTCCAGTTGTGGGGTACTTCCAGCTCCTGTGTGTCGGGAAGATTTGAACCAGTAGCAGATTTTTCGTCTCGAATCTGGTTCATCATTCGAGTACGTGGTCCTTTATAATACGGTCGATGACCATTCCGGTTTGTATTTTGTTTTGTTAACAGTGAGGCATTGTTAACAGTGAGGCATCGTTAACAGTGAGGCATATTATTATTATTATTATTATTATTATTATTGTATCAACAACTTCTCAAGAAATAATTTACACATAGACCCCTCCACCACATACAGAACTGACACACACGCACCCAACAAATTTTAACATATAAACAGCTTTTGAAATGCAACGAATAACGTTCATACCAGGGATCATGTATGTATGGGAATATTTATATATACATATATGTATGTATGTATGTATGTATGTATGTATGTATGTATGTGTGAGGGGATAGATATGTGTATGTCCCCCTCACATGTGGTGACAGTGACTGTTGACTATTTTAGTATGCATGTGCAACCATCTGTGTATGTGCATCTGAGCACACATATATGTACTCATGTAGTTATGTTTTTGTATCCATGTATATCTGCATATGGTAATGTATACATGCATAGGCATGTATATTGGAGTTTTTATAACTATTTATATGGT
>NC_068989.1:32123808-32124154 GCF_001194135.2 Octopus bimaculoides | reverse complement strand
ATATATAATGGGCTTCCTTCAGTTTCTGTCTACCAAACCCACTCACAAGGCTTTGGTCAGCCTGAGGCTATAGTAGAAGACACATGCTCAAGGTGCCACGAAGTAGGACTGAACTCAGAACCGTGTGGTAGGTAAGCAAGCTACTTACCACACAACCACTCCTAGTACATATATATACATCATTTTGGATGTATGTGCACATGCATGAGAGAGAGAGTGAGTGACACTTAGACATCGCTCTCTCTCTCTCTCTCTCTCTGTTTCACATATATAAGTATCTATCTATATATTTAGATACACATATATATATAAACAAATAGTAAATGAGTATATGCATATATACGTA
>NC_068989.1:32122235-32123598 GCF_001194135.2 Octopus bimaculoides | reverse complement strand
TATATATATATATATATATATATATATATATATCCCATTCTGTGTGTGTGTGTGTGTGTGTGTGTCTGTAAAAGATTATAACAGCTGCATTTTTACATAAAGAGTAACGGTCCTCCCAGGGGGGCAGAAAACACCCATTCCTGGGTTACATGTAGAAGGGAAGTAACTCTTTGCAAAGTAACTTTCAGAAGTTGATTATCTTCATCAAAAAAAAATTTAAGATATTGCTTTTTATATTAGATTCACATCATTGAGAGTTTAAAATATTTTTCCGGTTTTCTAGAGTCAGTGATATGTATATCTCTCTATCCATCTATCTCTATCCATCTCTATATCTATCTGTACACCTCTATCTCCATTTGTCTATATCTTATCTATCTATCTTATTTGTCCAACTAGCTAGCTCTCTCTCTCTCCCCTCTCTCTATATCTTCACTCATTCTCTATTGTTTTCACTGCAAGTTTTCAAATGCTATTTACAAACAACAATGACAAATTACTGTTAGAAAGAATTTCACAATTATTGATGAAAGTAATTTCATACATAATTTACTGACAGATGTAACTCCATAAATTTCACTTCAATCCGTACACTTCATTAAATTTTCCTACAAATTTCTAAATTACATCTGCAACATTTTGTGCTTTTTTTTTTTTTTTGTTGAGAGAATTCCTGATAAAAGTAAGTTCATAATTTACTGACAGAAGTAACTTCAAACAATTTCACTAAAAATCTGTATCCTTAGCTCATTTCCTTAAAAATTCCTTATTTACTTTTGCAACAGGTTTGTGTTTTTCTGTTATTAACAGCTTTTTTTTTACCTGTTCCTTCAAAACTGGCTCTCTGGCAAATTTCACTTCAATGCATACAATTCTTTATTTCCCATACAAATTTCTTATTTACTTTCTGCCCATCGTATTAAGAAATGTAATTTCCGTCAACCTGATATTTTCATTGTTGACCACCTTCTGCACCCATGTGTTTCTGTGTAAGTATATAACCATGCCTGGAAGGAATGGTTATTCTAGCAGCTACACTTTCAGCGCACACTCCCCCACTACTAACTTGGTCACCTAGATAACGGAAGCTATCAACTATGTCTAGTTTTTCTCCCTGGAATGTGACAGAAGTTGTTTTCTGCACATTTTCAATGTTTATTGCTCCTGAACATCTGCCACATACAAAAACTAACTTCCTAGTTAGCCTGCCTTTGAAATTGCTGCATCTCTTATGTGTCCATAGCTTACACTGGGTACATCTTATAGAGATTCTACCTATGCCTTTTCTACAGATCAAGCAGGGCCATCTACCTGAAGGGGTTTGTGTTTTGTCTACCTTCCTACTTATTAGGACTTTGGTTTT
>NC_068989.1:32118006-32121770 GCF_001194135.2 Octopus bimaculoides | reverse complement strand
CCTGAAGCTGTTTTACCAGAAATATAGCATCAGTGGTGCTTTTCCCTGGCACGAACCCAAACTGCATCTCATCTAAACTAACTCACTCCCTAATTAGTTGGGCTATGACCCTAAATTATATATATATATGTATATTATATATATAATATATATATATATATATATATATATATATATGTATATTATATATATATTATATAATTATATGTATACATATATATTATATATATATATATATGTATATTATATATATATATATTATATATTATATATATATGTATACATATATATTATATATATGTATATTATATATATATATATTATATATATACATATATATTATATATATGTGTATTATATATATATATGTATATTATATATATATATTATATATATGTATATTATATATATATATATGTATATTATATATTATATATATATATGTATATTATATATATATATGTATATTATATATATATATTATATATATTATATATATATATATGTATATTATATATATATATATATGTATATTATATATATATTATATATTACCGTTCTGGCAGGCACACTAGCCAAATTGACTACATCCTCGCCAGAAAAAGGGTAAGATGGCTGCTTATAAATGCCAAAACCTTCTCAGGCGAAGAATGTACCCCACAACATAGACTAGTAGTTAGTGACTTCAGGATCAGGGCTAAGTGGTTGCCCAGAAGACGACCAGCATGGAGGAGAAGGGTCTGGAAGTTCAAAGATCCTGCGAATGGACAGAGATTTAGAGACATATTACTCGAAGCCTCTGACGAAATAAAAGGGGATATAGCTTCACACGATGTAGAAGACAACTGGACGCTTCTACGGGACAACCTGCTGAGGGCCACTGACCAGTTCTGTGGATGGTGCAAAGTCCCCTCTCAACCCAAAATAACATGGTGGTGGAACAATGTTGTTGACAGCGCTATTAGAGAAAAGAAACAGGCTTGGAAGGACTGGAAGAACGGTCGTAGCAGGGAATTGTATCAGACTGTCAGAAGGGAAGCTAGGAGACAGGTTTATTTAGCCAGAGGAGAAGCAGATAAGAAAAAATTTGCCAATGTTCTGCGCTGTGAGGACCAATGACTTGAAGTATTTCATGTTGCAAGACAGTGTGTGAGAGAGAATCGTGATGCCGAAAGAGAGAAATGTATGGATGATGGTTCACTTGCACTAAACATGGCTGCAAAGAGAGAGGTTTGGAGATGCCACTATGAAAGGTCGCTCAACAAGGAGAATGAATGGGAGAAAGAGAGTCTGCTGAACGTCGACCCAACAGTGCGACCAGCTATCCGAGTTGACAGTATCATGGGTGCCATCATCAAATTTAGTTCGATTTCGATTTCACTTGCCTCAACAGGTCTTTGCAAGCGGAGTTTAGTGTCCAATAAAGGAAAGGTACACATAAGTGGGCTGGCTACACCCCTGGCAGAGGCCTTGGATTATGGTCTCACTTGGCTTGCCGTGTCTTCTCACGCACAGCATATTTCCAAAGGTCTCGGTCAGAAGTCACTGCCTCGGTGAGGCCTGATGCCTAATGTTCAAAGGTCGTGCTTCATACATATATATATACATTATAATATGTATTCACTTTGGTGTTAATAACATACATATTTATATATTTATGCACATCACATGCACACAAATACAGACGCATTTATTTCAAGCCAAATTTTTATGTTCCACGTACTACCTCTGTTAACAGCTATTTTTATTTAATATACATAATCTGATTGAAACTAAACTGTACCTAACATACTCAAATCTATCTCAAAGGACTACACATACTACCAAACATCACAACAAGAGTTTTATCAACATTCATAAATAAGCATTTATTCAAAGAAATTATAACATCATTTAAATGTGCAAAAAAGGCAGAAAGATATGTACTCACCGGAATTCAGCTGTTGCCTGAAAAGACTCTTGTTCAGTTATTGAAAAAACACAGAGAAAACCCTCTCCACTACGGAAATAATTGTCTCTGATAGCAGCATAATCTTCTTGGCCAGCTGTATCAAGAATATCAATCTGAACATCTTCACCATCTAAGACAACCTTTTTACGGTAGGAATCAGCCTTGGTTGGTTCATAATCTTCAACAAACTTTTGTAAGAAAACGGTACAACAATTAGAATATTTGATAATGAGAGTTTATAAAGAAACTGGAACTATTCTTAACCAATCCACTGACTTTTCAGATCTTCTCAATATCTTCTTTACCTTAAAAGCTATCTCTCACTCAAACATCCCAAGATCTGTATTAATAGGTTCCTATTGCAGGTCACTAAGTTTTAAAACACTACACTGACTGGTATTTCAAATCAGTCAGAACTTCATAGCAAATGTCCTTCATCCAAACCCACTTGAGACAGTTAAGTGATTGACAAAGACTTATACACTTGATACTCATAATCCAGTAATTCATAATAAACATCACCACTGCAGTACAAACAAAATATATAATACACGACTCTGGACCACTTTCCCAATCTACAGTATGTACATATACAACAAACAATGGTCTGAAAATTACTATTTTTAAATCTCACAACAAGAGATATTCAGCAACAGTACTTTGGAGTAAAGATTGTTTGCCAACATAACATGGCAGTCCTGGTTTAGGACAAATGTTGCTGTAATTTAGCCCCAGGAGACATTGTCTCCAGCTGGCTATACGATACGATCTGTGTCCTTATTCCCTTGTTCCCAGTTCCCTTGTTCGAAAATATAAGGACACAGATCATGTTGTATAACCAGCTGGAGACGATGTCTCTTGGGGCTAAATTGCAGCAACATTCGTCCTAAACCAGGACTGCCATGTTATGTTGGCAAACAATCTACCCCCATGGCTCTCCCAGGAGTAGTGGGCAGAAAAAGTGGATGACTGGATATCTCTAAGTATACAGGTATGCATGCATGTGGGGATAGATAGGTATGTATACATATATGTACATATCTGTGTATTATTTGTGTGTGTATATACACATGTATGTATTAATGTTTGAGTATTTATATGTGTGTATGTATGTCTATACACATTCAAGCTAAATGAGAAAATCTCTGCACAGTTACCAGAAATAACCAAATCTACCTCAATATCACACACTGCCATCTTTAAAAAATGGAACGACTCATTAGATGAGAATAAAACAAAGACAGTTTATAGCTTGAATACTTTAGCTTGTAGATCTACTCGATCATGTATGTTGTACATACAAATCTAAGAAAATAGCATTTCACAAAGATGCACATACTCTTTACTCTTTTACTTGTTTCAGTCATTTGACTGCATCCATGCTGGAGCACTGCCTTTAGTCGAGCAAATCAACTCTAGGACTTATTCTTTGTAAGCCTAGTACTTATTCTATGGGTCTCTTTGTCAAACCGCTAAGTTACGGGGACATAAACACATCAGCATCGGTTGTCAAACGATGTTGGGGGTACAAACACAGACACACAAACATACACACACACATATATATCATCATCGTTGTTTAACGTCCGCTTTCCATGCTAGCATGGGTTGGACAATTTGACTGAGGACTGGTGAAACCAGATGGCTACACCAGGCTCCAATCTGATTTGGCAGAGCTTCTACAGCTGGATGCCCTTCCTAAATGCCAACCACTCAGAGAGTGTAGTAGGTGCTTTTTACGTGCCGCCGGCACGAAAGCCAGTCAGGCGGTACTGGCAACGGCCACGCTCAAAATGGTGTATTTTATGTGCCA
>NC_068989.1:32110043-32117794 GCF_001194135.2 Octopus bimaculoides | reverse complement strand
ATATATATATATATATATACACACACACACACATACATTTATATGACGGGCTTCTTTCAGTTTCCGTCTACCAAATCCACTCACGCGGCTTTGGTCGGCCCCAGGCTATAGTAGAAGACACTTGCCCAAGGTGCCACGCAGTGGGACTGGACCCAGAACCATGTGGTTGGTAAGCAAACTACTTACCACACAGCCACTCCTGCGCCTAAGTTGCAATTAAGTCTGTTTTTTCTGTCTTTCTCTCTCCCTATCTTTTACATTCCTTTTTATTCCCGTTTGCAACTCATTCTCTCTTACTCTCTCTTTCTTCTTTCTCTTTCTTGTCTTTCATACCACTCTTTTGCTCATGTCTCCCTCTCTGTCACACACATACATACACACAGTTATTTGACTAACATTTAAGCTGAAATTAACCAGAAACAACTGAAGTATTTCTTTTTCTAGTTGGGAGCAGATAACTTTTAAAGAAGTTATCAATTGCTTAGTCTCATATAACTTTTGCTTCATGACATGATTAATCACTGTACTCTTTACAAACAAGAATCAACAAGGAAGGTGAAACACTGTATTTTTGAGAAATATTTGGTAATTTTTTTTTTCTTTACTTAAATTGTACTTAGCCAGTCATCTATCACAAAGTTAGAAAAGAAGCTTTCTAAGGAGGAAATTGGTATTGTTTCACTCTTCTCAGTCTTTGGGGTTGAGATTGTCAATCACCATTCTCTTTGCAAAGTAACCATCTAAAGTTTAAATTCATTAAATCCATTGAAAAATATTGAACAAAATCATATCTTTTTCAAAAAGTCATGGGTGATGATTATTGCATGTTTAGAACTGTATCACTATTACTCAATAACAGCATAAATGACCAAACTCTTCAAAAGGAAGCTGTACAGTAACTATGCAATAACTGCAATTCCTAATAGCATAATGCAGGAATAATAATAATAATCAGGATGTAAGTCTTTAATGTTGAATTAGCTGGCATTAGTGAATTCTACAATTCTACAGGTTCATCACAGAAATTATTCTTCTGTTCATCATACACATTCAAAAGTGACATATCTGAATTATAGAGCGGTCAAATTGACAACTATCACTACAATGCTCTCTTTCTCAAAAATAGTTATGAGCATAAAAGAAATATAGAGGGAAAAGAAACATCACAAGTGAGCAAAAAAGAAAATAATAGAATGAGAATTCAAAAATTAACAGTGCATAGTAGCAAGACAATATTAGAAAGTAAAAAAAAAAAGATAAAAATAGGGTTACAAAAAAGAGAGAATATGAGAGATGACCAAGAGAACAAGAAAGTGATAAAGGTAGAGTAACATAATTACAGGGAGAGGAGAATTAGAGAAATAAAAAAAGCACAAGAAAAAAATACAATTGTAAAAAAGGGAGAGAGAAAAAGATAGAATAAATAGAGCATATGACTGAAAAAGAATGAAAAATAAGATGAAAAAGGAAAAGTTTTGCAGAGACTATCTGCAGAAAAAGTATGGATAAATTCAATAGCAGGGTGTGACATTAAATTATATTCTTAATCATGATTATGCATCTGTAAAAATTGTATGCCTGGACTCTATATACAAAACGTGACAGAGAATCATTAAGCATTAGGCAAATGGTAAGGTCCTTTTACTTATAAGTGAGCCATCAAAATTTGTGATGGCTTTTCATTTTGAATACCACTTCAGAATAAAACACTTTCTCAAAAATATTTGAGCATCTGACTGTGCTTTACAAATAACATAATTTTGAGCAACAATTAATAGATAAATTAGATTTATGCTGTCTTTCAAAGTGCCACAACAAATTTAATCACAGACTTGGCTCTCTTAGAGCAAACACTGCCCAAGCACAACATGATGGAGATGATGAATACCACTTTGGTGGTATGCCACATATTAATGGAATCACTTAAAAAAAAATATATTGTATACTGTATGGATTATTATGCTTATCAATCGATGATTCAAAGCAATTTGTTTAATTATTTTCATTACTGCCAAGATCTTTTTTCACCTATATATTGTTATGTATGCCAAAATATAGAGTAAGAGGCTGTGGTATATAAAATGCATCAAAAGAAGTATATTCAGAATTGTACATGCATTTACAAGATGGTATTTACAATGATATTGCCACTCAGAGCTAGGATAACTCTGTATTCTCACATCCAGTTTTATAGAAAGCCCAAGAAAAATGCATGACATATGTATGTAATTATAAACATCCAAATTTGTCCATCCCTTAAACTTGTAATGCTAAATGGAACAAAATCCAAGCAAAGCTTTTTCTATGACATTTATACTCAGACAACACCACCTAATTGCAAGTGTTTTTCATCTCAAGGTTTTCAAATTGATAGACCTTGTGACTATGTCACACATATTTCAACCAGTACATTGCTAATATACACACTTACATGGCAAAAAAGAGGCTTGCCTCACGCTCATATATCAATCTGGTTTATGCATCCTAATGAGATTGATTCCATAAATATCAACAGAAATTCCACACCCTACAAAACTGGTATACTTAGTGCTCCAATATTTTTTTTTGGCAAAGTCATAACACCCCACACAGCTTTTATATATATATATATATATATATTTGAAAATTTCTC
This sequence comes from Octopus bimaculoides, assembly GCF_001194135.2. Lineage (NCBI taxonomy): Eukaryota > Metazoa > Mollusca > Cephalopoda > Octopoda > Octopodidae > Octopus > Octopus bimaculoides. The sequence continues at coordinate 32,115,162 of NC_068989.1, read as the reverse complement.
CTGATTGTTATTTTTTAAACACTAGAAATGAAATTACAATTCTGTAAATAAAAAGCTTTTCAAAACTGCAATTATTTATAAGTTCTTTACCCACTTAGTTTCAAATTACCATAAAAACCCATGTAGTTTATGCACTTTTTTCGCAAAAACAAAAATAAACTTTAGAGGATGTGTAAATTACATGAGTAGATTGTATTGAGAATTTTTTCAGAAATTTTTTTGTTGAAAAATGATGTACAAATGTAAAACATTCGTACAGGAAGTTGACTCATTTAATGTCAGAATAGGTTTTCACAGAAAAAATATAATGAAGTTGACTTTTATTTATGCTGGATGGTATAATGCTTACTTTTTCTGAATAACTTTACTAAAATCATTAAATGGTTAACTACTTTTTGAAGTTTGATGTTCATGCAGGTAATCACGGTCCAGGCCATATTTTACATTGCTTGGAATTTCTACCTATCACAATGGAGCCCAGCAATTTCTTTAAATAGATCAGTTTTTCTCCACTTAAGAAGTCTAGCTTGTGTTTGTCTCCAGGAAGCTATTGCTCACTTTCTCTGTGTTAGGACAATGAAATTCATCACCACCAACATCGCTGCTGCCAGCTTTTACTGCACCTGACAACGATAACATCATAATTCATCCCTGTGCATGTAAACTCACGAAGTAAATATTATTTAGTGTTCCTACAGAAACCTTCATTTACCTTATAGGATGTTTAATGTCATTTCACATTCATGTTGAATTATGCAGCAATCTTATGTTCTCTTCATAGAACACTTGTAATGTATGTATTACCAGTTCTTTTGGTATAGCAGATTTTTGCTATTCTTGTTTATGCTTCCTCACAGACGTGTATATTCTAAATTTCGCACCTCACTTGTTCAATAAACATTGAGTTAAACTTGCAAAGCTATTTATTTTCTCCTTTCGATTTTTAATGTTTGTTTTAGTGGGTTACCAAACTATCAGTTTGGTCTCCCAGCTAAAAGAGTAATGACAATTTTTTAAGTTTGCTTGACATTTTATAAGTGTGAAAGGGATTAAAATTTCAATACTCCATATTAAAGGTTCCAACAAGAATAGGCAGAAAATCAGAGCTTCAAACAAGAAGACACTTTCGACCAATCAGAATTCTGTTTACATAATCAGTTTGATCAGTCACCTTCCTCTGTCAGTTGAGTAAAGTGTCATCCAAGCTGATGTTTATTGGTAATTAAACTTATTTTGCAACACTTGTGCATATTTATCAGCTTTGTTTTTGTTGATAATTCTTAACAACTTTTCCTGTGATCGCGATTTGAGAAGACATACAGAAAAGTATGCTAAAGATTGAACATAATCTCTTGTGGGCAAGAAATGTAAAATAAAGTTTATTATAAACAACACAAACAATTCGCAATTCAATAGCTTTCAATGTGATACCTGTTAAACAGAAATTATTTTTATTTAATGAAAATTTAATAAAATCTAATCATAAGTAAGTGAAATTATACTAAATACATCTAAACTAAAAACCTTTTCCCCCTGGCCATATCAGCAATTTTGAAAACTTTTGGGTGCGAGTTTTATACGAGTAGCTTTAGCAATTTTTATCCTGAAAATCACCTGCGTAAATTACACAGGTGCGCAAATTACATGGGCTTTTATGATATACACTTGGTGTTAGCTTTTTCATTTTCAAAACATTTTGCAAGAAGCATATGCTTTAAACATGGGAGATGGCGATTCTGTGCAAAAAATAGGATTACAGTCAGGGATTGGGTTAGGATTTTGAAGTGAGGGTTTAATCCTCTAGCATTCAGATTACTCTGTCAAATGTAATGCTTCATAATTTTCTAATTGATCATGTAAGGTAGATGTGAGAGGCTGGATCTGGCCAATTTCAACAAAAAGTAAGAATATTTGGGCCCAATATGGACAGTTTAAATGCTAAACGGTTAAGGTAAGGGCTTAGGGCTAGGTTTTATAGTTAGCACTTAAGCTTAGGGTGCCAAGTTAAGGTTAAAATTACAATTATATGCAAATTGGGTAAATGAAAAGATTTGAATTTGTGTACAATATTTTGCAGAATTAAAATTGAATACATTTAAAACAGAATAACTAAAAATATATATTTAGAAACAAAATCTATGAAGTGTACTTAGTCTAAAACTTTGGTGAATGTTTTTCTAAAAGATTTACTTAAAAGATTTGCTGCTAATTTCTTGAGTTTTCAACTCAGGCAACACCATGTAGTTCAGCTAGTACACACTCACACAAATACACATATAAAGACACACAGTTATACAAACACACTCATATACATACATCATCACTGCTTAATGTCCACTTTTCTATGCTTGCATCGATCAAATAAGACTCATCAAGATAAAAATTCTATGTCCAGATGTCCTTACTGCTGCTAACCCTCAAATGTTTCCAAGCAAGGTAATATTTCCCCTAGTTGTGTGTGTGCACATGCCATATGTGTTTTTACAAAATAATTTGTGACATTTGTGCAAAGAAAAACAGTTAAAAGGATCATATATCTCACTTAAGTAAAAGAAATAATTTTCATCTGTATACCAAATTCAACCTTACATTCAATTTTCTGAAATCTTTAGCACTGCAATACTAAAAACCTGAAGTACTAAACTAACTTACCTCATCATACATAAATTGTAGGGTGAGGGCAGATTTGCCAACACCACCACTACCAACCATAATGACTTTGTGGATCACAGCAGGTTGTTGTGCCTTAGCCTTCGACATGTTTTTGCAGAGTTGTGCACCTTGCCAGCAACTGGAAATAAAACAACATATGTTAATGAGCAATATATCAATTAATATACATCAAAAAGATATAAAGTTCAAAGAAACACTGATTTCAATCACAAGGTCTTTTTCAAACAACAGAAAATAATCAAAATAATAAGTTACTTCAAAAATTTACAACCCACTCCAAATAAAATGCAGAAACATCTGTAGAAACACTATAGCTGGTTAGTACAGTAAAGAATAGATATTAACAACAAATATCTGATTTTCAATGATATAATTAAAGAGACAAACAGACAAAACCAAACAGGAACAGGCTAGCTGACCAAGAAAGAGATGCAGACCGGTTGAAGCAAACAGTAATATGTTGATCAAATTTTCCTTTTAATTAACAATTATTTCAGTTAACAATTAAAAGATGTAAACAGTGTATATACCATTCATAAACAAGCACATCATATTTACAATGGTTGAACATATGCTCATGAAGGTGTGCACTTGCACCTCCTAAAATTTTCAGGGAGCAATAAAAATGCTTTGAACATCATCTTGAAAACTTCACCACCAACATGAATGAGCACAGAAACATTTTTTGACTGATTTGAAACAATACTTGGATTTAGCCAGTTTGATTGATGTACAAAAGTAATAATAATAATAATAATAATAATAATAATAATAATAATAATAATAATAATTATTGTTATTGTTATTATTATTATTATTATTATTATAAAGGCAATGAGCTGGCAGAATCATTAGCACACCGGACAATATGCTTAGCAGTGTTTTGCCTGTCACTATGTTCTGAGTTCAAATTCTGCCAAGGTCAACTGTACCTTTCGTCCTTTCAGGGTCAATAAAACAAGTACCAATTGAACACTGGGTCAATGTAATCAACTCATCCCCTTCCCCAAAATTGCTGCCTTTATGGCAAAATTTGAGACCATTATTATTATTGTTGTTGTTGTTGTACCCATGTTTGCTTTCATATTAAGACAGAAAAAAATCAACTTTGTAAAGATATTTTGAACCTGGGTTTGTACCTCCTAAGCAAATTTGATTCCTGCACTTATGTGCTTGGAATGTGTTTTTGAGTGAAAACAAATGTTACTCAAGTGTATCTTCTTTTATATTTTCTTTTATCTTTTATTTGCCTTGAAGGATTTTAGTTGAACAAATTAACCCCAGGACTTTTCTTTCTTAAGCCTAATACTTATTCTATCGGTTTCTTTTGCCAAACTACTAAGTTACAGGGATGTATACACACCAACACCAGTTGTCAAGCAGGGGGGGGGGGACAAATACAGACACTAAGACATACACACATACATACATATATCATCTATATGACAGGCTTCTTTCAGTTTCCATGGTCAGCCCGGGGCTATAGCAGAAGACACTTGCCCAAGGTGCCACTCAGTGAGACTGAACCTGGAACCATGTGGTTGGGGAGCAAGCTTTTTACCATACAGCCATACCTGCACCTATAAAGTATGGGTAAATTTTTTTTTCAATTGTTTCCTGAAACTACAAAATAGAAAAAACTCAGCAAAGAAAGTACAAGATTAACACAGGAAAGATAGCAACAGATTTCATAAAAATTAAACTCTAATTATTGTATACATGCCATATTTCCTAATATTACTCATAGGAAAAAAGCTATACTTCCAAACTTACCTATCATACAACAGGTAACTTGCAACAAACTGACGAAATTTAAGACAGATTTCCTATGACCAGATACTCTTCTGGTCACCAACACTCACCTGTTTCTAAGAAAGGTAATATTTTTCCTTCGCAAGACATTTTTCTCATATGACTAGCAACAAACATCATTTATATGACAATGATGCTCACTTAAAGCTATCATGTGCTGGCAAGGAATACACACACAACACAACAGGCTTCTTTCAGTTTCCATTTACCAAATCCAATCTCAAAGCTTTGATCAGCCCAGTCTATACCAGAAGTTACTTATTCAAGGTTCCATGAATGGGACTGAGCCTGAGATCACATAATTGGGAAGCAAACCACTTAACTATAGAGTCACACTATAGTAACACACATACACATATAAGATAAAATATTTTATATATATATTTTATGATTTTGATTACGCAGTACTAATAATAAGCTGTTACAACTCAATATGCATATGCTTTAGTGTTAAGCAAGTACAAAAAGTAGTATTAATTATTGAATGATAAGAGAATGGCAATTACATCATCAGTTTCATTATCTTACAGCTGTTTTTGCAATAGCAAGCAGTGCACTCAGAGCTCAATCCTTATGCAACACACACACACATATATATATATATATATATATATATATATATATATATATATAT
>NC_068989.1:32107115-32108714 GCF_001194135.2 Octopus bimaculoides | reverse complement strand
ATTTTCTTCTTAGTTCTTTCCATGGTGTTCCATGATTTGCTCCTATAGAGTGGGCAAATCCCATTCCTATCGTTGCGTTTGATTGTTTCAAACTTCTTCATAGCTCCTTTGTAAACCCTGATCCTTTCTTTATGGCTGTAACCCGAGAACTGCATGCGGTGGACGAAATGTTGTATATGTCTCTTTAATTCTGTAGGGTCGCACATGCAGGAGACATTTCGCATTACTCTGACGAGGTCTGCCATCAATATGTTGAATTTGGCATTGTCCGCAATAGCCGAGTTCCGGTGGGTCAGGTACTTGGAGGCCATAGGTTTTGTATAGTGTGAATGGAGGATTCTGGTTTTATTGTTCTTAGTTTCTAGCCATATATATAAAAGAGAGTTTGTGTGTGTGTGCATATGTTCCTTATGTATTCCAAAACCGAGTTGCCAATTTTGACATATGGGATATCAAACAATTCAGTACTACTTCTGCTACCAACTAAACTTTATTTTCATTGACATATTCGCATTTCAAAAATTTTAAATTATAATCTTTTTCATAAGTCAACTATTGTAAACAACTATTGTATTGTAATTATATGATAATGATGATGTTACATTTTCTATATGTGTGTGTACTTTAAAAGACATCCATCATCACAAACACACCTTCACTCACTCTCTCTCTTGTACACACACGTCCATTTCATATACATATACATAAATCTTTCACTTTCTGCTCTCTCCCCTTTTCGCTTTCTCTTTTCTTTCAATTTCTGCTCTCTCCAAAGCATAAAGAAATAAATTTTTACAGAATGACCAACTGATATGCAAAATGAGAAAAAGACAGAGAGACCAGAAAGAAACAGAGACAGAAAACAAGTTTCTACAGGAGAAGTTGAAAGACAGATAACTGATGTTTCATTCCCTATGTATGTTCTATAGTTGAAAGTGAAAGACAGTACAAAATTGATACTGTATGTTCTATAGGTGAAGGTGAAAGAAAGCTGGCACAAAGACAGGGAGTAAGCGGGAGAGAAGGGGGTGCCGAGAACCCCAAAAATGTACAATTTTAAGGTAATTTTCCCTTTCGTCCCATGTTTCACGCATGTGTAGAATTAGATATTATCTTTCTTTTTCAATTTTTCTTTATAATGTACAGAGACCTAATGCTGTCAACATATTACAACAAACAAGTATACATACATACACAAACATATACAACTCAATATACATACAGACATAAGCATAAAATACATTTATATGCACACAATAAATTTAATTTGTTTCAGTCATTTTGAATCCAATTTTCTATTAAATCTAATTTGGATTCAACATCTGTTTTCCTTTCTTTTACACTTATGATATATTTACACCTAAAACAAAATTTTTCAATTATATATATGATATATGTATATATATAATATATACTATATATATTTAATACACATTTAATATATTCTTTTATTCTATCATTCTTTAATTTGTTTCAGTCATTTTACTGTGGTCATGTTCGAGAACTGCCTATATATATATATATCTATATCTATATATCTATATATCTATACATCTATATCTATACATCTATATCTATATATCTATACATCTATATCTC
>NC_068989.1:32103199-32107015 GCF_001194135.2 Octopus bimaculoides | reverse complement strand
AGCCAATAAAAACACACGCACTGTATATTTGGTGTTAATTTGCTTCACCTGTATATTACATTAATATTATTTCGGCCAGAGTTCTTGTGACCTCATCAGTGGTCCTTTGCTTTCTTCTTTTTTATGTGTGTCCCACCCTGCTATCAGCCATTTTGTATTTTGTATTCCTATTGTATGTGTCTACGCATGCGTATCCCTCTGTGTGTCTATGTTTTGTAAGTGCATGTGCGTGTATGGGGAGTGCCTGTATTATCTATATCCTCTGTTAATACATGTGCATTTATTTTTGTTTTTATTTATTTATTTGTTCATGTGTTTATACCTGCTTCTTTTTTTTGTGTGTGTGTGTGTTTTGTATTTAATTTAATGTTGTTAACGTATGTAGTATTTAATTCCATTTGTTTATCTATGTATTGTATTATATTTTGTTCATATTGTTATCGGTTTATGGGGAATTTATTGTCATATGTTGTGGTTTGTGGTTTGTTAGTGGTGTGTGTTAGTGTTCCATTCCAGTTACCTATTCAGGCTAGGTTTATCCTCTATTATGTGTGTAGCTTCTGTAATTTATCTAAGTGCTGCGTCTGTTCTATGTGTGGACAAGATTTAAATTTCTATGTTGTTGAGTGAGCCTCCGTGTTCCTGCTCAGCGTGCTGGTACAGAACTGATGAGCTCTTCTCTTCCTTAAGTTCCCTCCAATGAACATTTACCCACTCTCCTATGCTCCGTGCTGTTTCCCCTACATACGTCCTTGTCTTGTAACTGCATCGTCTCTCTGTACATCTTATACTATAGACCATATTTCTGGTTTTACAGTTTGTTTGTGGGCTAAATCTACATACAGTACAGTTCCTATCAGTGCAGGGGGTTCTACTAAAAGGGTATGTTCTACTGATAAGGGATTTGATAGGGTTGCCTGGCCTTTCAACAACCTTAATTCTTAGTTTAAGTTAGTCTAGGGCCCTTCTAAAGCGGTACGCCAGTTCGCCTCTAGGGGTGGTATCGACGAACATGACGCTCTGGTATTTGTGGCTATCATACCATGAGTTGGCCTTCCCTATTTACTTCTTAATCCTTTCAATGGTGTTCCATGATTTGCTCCTATAGTGTGGGCAAATCCCATTCCTATCGTTACGTTTGATGGTTTCAAATTTCTTCATAGCTCCTTAGTATACTCTGATCCTTTCTTTATGGCTGTAACCTGAGAACTGCATACGGTGAACAAAATGCTTTATATGTCTCTTTAATTCTGTAGGGTTGCACATGCAGGACACATTTCGCATTACTCTGACGAGGTCTGCCATCAATATATTGAATTTGGCCTTGTCCGCAATAGCTGAGTTCTGGTGGATCAAGTATTTGGAGGTCATAGGTTTGGCATTGTGTGAATGGAGGATTCTGGTTTTATTATTCTCAGTTTCTAGTCAGAGTTCAGTATCTAGTACAGGTAATCTATGGTTAGGGTGTTTAGTAGGGTAGTCTATCGTAACTTTAATAGTCTTGTGGGGGTGTCTTTACTACTACGTTGATATCATCGACATATCGAGAGTACATATTCACGAGTATGGAGTTCTGTGTCAGGCGTTCCTTAAGCCTTCTGTCCCACCATACCATGAAGAGATTGGCCACATCACTGGCGATACTAACACCGATGGCTGCCCCCTCGTCCTGGGCGTATATTTTGTTGTTAAACTTAAATGTGTGGCCTTTTAGGGTAACTCTTATACTAGCTCCTAGTGCATGTGTGATCATTTTCTTAACCTGATGAACATTAGCGGAGGTCCGTGTGGCTCTGGTATGTAGGATTAGCCCTGGCATTAACTGCAGAAATAGAAATGTAGTTTACAGCATAAAATGCATGGAAGGTGCTTGTAAAGACCTGAATATGACATACATAGGGGAAACATCTAGGAGCATTGCGGAACGACTAAACGAACATCTGAGACAATATGACGACAAAAAACAGTCCTCCATACTCTACCAACATGCCAAAGACCAGCATGGAGGCAACTTGGGTCAACTTGACATTCGCATCTTATCCAAGCACCCAAAAGCCCCAACTCTACGACAAATATGGGAGTACGTCCTTATAAATGAAACTTCCCCAATACTAAATTGGAAATATACATAGATATCATACCCCCTACCCACATTTTACACAGGTAGAGCAGAACAATTAATGGGCTTTTATGCAGATAGATATATGTATGTCTGTGTGTGTGGGTGTATGTGTGTGTATGTGTGTGTGCATGCACATGTATGTATATGTAAACAGACGGGTAGGTACATCAGGTATATGAACAAACAACCATACGCAAATAGAGACTGAAACACACGACCACATATACACACACACTTTACTTCACACAAAGACACATGTCCACACAAATGGAGATGTGCACCCACACATACAAACATGGTACATAGCAGCAAAACACACACACACACACACACACACACACACACCCAGACATGAACACACAAGGAGACAGAGGTACATACATACATATACACACATGCACACACATACATAAAAAACACAGAAACACAGGAATATGCAGAACACATACATACATACATGCAAACGCACACACATACATATATGCATACACACACATACACTGAGACACATACACACAGACATACATACACACACATGCATGCATACATACATACACACACACTGAGACACACACATGCGCAGAAACAAACAAGAGCAAAAAAGAACGCAGCGTAAATAACAGACAGTCAAGACTATTGATAAGGTTGCAAGACGCAACAAAAATGTTAGGAAAATAAAATGAAAAATAAGTGGAAATTTTACCGGTGAGTGTGTTAAATTTTAAGGCACAATAAGAAAACGACTCTCCCCAAACACAACAGTATATATTATATAATATATTTATTTATTTATGGGTTGCAGCCAAGTGGCTATGGTCATGCTGGAGCACCACCATGACTTTCCATCTTTAGGCTGTGCTCTCTTCACGTTCCTTGCATGGCTCTTCTCCTCCACCTGATATAGTCCAATCAAGAGTTTTGATGACACATCTGGTGTATAAGAGAATTTGACATCGCTGCCCTAAACTGTGTCTCATTTCGAGCTATTGGTTCGTCTGGTATCATGGAGAGGAAAGCGTTGAGTTTTGTCTTGAAGACCTCTATATCCATGTCTTGCAGATCTCTCAAATGTTTTGGCAGGGCATTAAAGAGCTGAGGTCCTCTGAAACCAAGGCTGTTGCAGTACCTCGTTCTTATGCGAGATGCAGTGGACGGCACCCTTGGGACCATGCAGTGGCGACCTGTGCGGGCATTCTTGTAGTTCTTGATGCCAAAGTTTGGCACCAGTCCTTCCAGTATTTTCCATATGTATATTATTACATATCTCTTCCGCCTGTGCTCCAGGGAGTAAAGACCTAGTGTCTTCAGTCGCTCCCTGTAGTTCATCTGTTGGACTGTGGCCATTATTTTGTATAGTGATGCTGAATTGCCTCCAGTTCTGCTGTCCGCTTGACACTGTGTGGTGACCACAACTGAGAGCAATAGTCTAGGCGGCTCAGAATAAATGTCTTCCATAGAGACAACATGACTTTTTGATCCCTTGCTCGGAATGTCCACCCTGCCACTTGTCTGCACTTTGCTGTCAACTTGACAATGTGCATGTGAAATGATGCATCACTACACATGTTGATGCCCAGGTCTCTTACTGTTTGTGGTTCTGAGATTGCAGTACCTCCAGGTCCTGTGTATGCTAGTTGGGAGGCACTTGTGACCTTGTAGCGCAGTACTTGAAAATTTTTTGCATTGAACTGCAT
>NC_068989.1:32098726-32100084 GCF_001194135.2 Octopus bimaculoides | reverse complement strand
ATAAAATATATATCTCTTTTACTCTTACTTGTGTCAGTCATTTGACTGTGGCCATGCTGGAGCACCGCCTATACATATTATACATAACATATATATAATTATGTGTGTGCACGTATGTGCATGCGCGTGCACAAAGGTGGAGTTCAAAGTATCTTTTACTGCAGAGGGTTCCAAAGGGGCGATTTCTAAAAAAGATTCTTTGTATTTCGTTGGTAGCTTACTGGCATAAATTTTTTTGCGAATATGAAATTATTACATGTATATGGTATGTGATGAGAATTTATGGAAAGGTATCCCATAGAAACTCAACAGACTGTTAAAGTTGGAGAAGAGATGATGTTAAAATTTTAAAACAGAATTTAACATATGCATACAAGTGTTTCAAACAGCAATATTAACATGTAAATAACCTGGCAGAATAATTAGAAATTAATTAAATTAAATTAATTACATTTTACTCTGCTCCTCAATGCCAAAAAAAAAGAATGCATCACAAAATTATTATTGTTACAGAAAATTTGATGGAGGAAGTTGCAAATAACATATTCGGATATACATATTTTATCTTTATGAAAGATCATGAGCATACTAAAAAAAAAGTGTTGTTGAGTCTAGTTGTGAAAAAAACTAAATCTCATGCAGTTAACAGCTATTTGGAAATATAAGTGAAAGATGTTTAAGAAAAAAAAAGTATTTTAGTAATATACACTCCAAATAAAGTATTTATCAAGGAAATAAGATAGAGATATCCAATGGGATAACATAGTTATATTTGAATCAGGTAATGACTTGATAGTTATATGTTATATAAGTAATATAAGGTATGGTGTATATTTAAAGAAGTTATTTTGAAGAAGAATGAAATTTTTGTGGGAGAATAAAAAAGTCTACTTAAATGCAAATGAAAAGAACAGAGTTATTAGAGAATAGCTCTATCATCATCATCACCGTCATTTAATGTCCACTTTCCATGCTGGCATGGGTTGGATAGTTTGACTGAGGGCTGGCATGCCAGAAGACTGCACCAGGCTCCTATCCAATCTGGCAAAGTTTCTACAGCTGGATGCCCTTCCTAACGCCAACCACTTCGAGAGTGTAGTGGGTGATTTTTACATGCCACTAGCATGAGAGCCAGCCAGGCGGTACTGGCATTGACCATGCTTGAATGGTGCTTTTTACGTACCACCAGCACAGGAGCCAATAAGGCGGCACTGGCAACAACCATACTCAAAATGGTACTTTTTACATGCCAGAAAAAAAATTATGTAAGTGTAAAAACTTATATTCATTTGTGTGAATTAAATATAAGATAATCAAATAAAAACAAAAGTATAGTTGTTAATATTACAAAAATTAAG
>NC_068989.1:32097505-32098379 GCF_001194135.2 Octopus bimaculoides | reverse complement strand
TAAGAAGTCTATAGTGATATTATAGAAATAAGATTGTCTATCTGATATAAGGTAATAGTGAATTGTGAAAGTAAGAAAAAAACAGAAATTTTTTTTTTATTTATGGAGTAATGGGTGCAAAAAGATAAATCAAAAACGATATCTATAAGCGCATACATTTTGTAGAAGGGTAGGGCGTGCGCTGAAAGTGTAGCGGGGAGGATGCACTGAAAGTGTAGCTGCTAGAATAAGGATAGCCTGGGCAAAGTTTAGAGAGCTCTTACCTCTGCTGGTAACAAAGGGCCTTTCACTCAGAGTAAAAGGCAGACTGTATGACGCATGTCTATGAATAGCCATGCTACATGGCTCCGATGGATGTGTAATGTCAGTGTGCATACTCGACAGAGTGTAAGTACCTTGAGAGAAAAGTTGAACCTAAGAAGCATCAGTTGTGGTGTGCAAGAGAGACGATTGAGCTGGTATGGTCACGTGGCGAGAATGGATGAGGATAGCTGTGTCAAAAAGTGCCATACCCTAGCGGTTGAGGGAACCTGTGGAAGAGGCAGGCTCAGGAAGACCTGGGATGAGGTGGTGAAGCATGAACTCCAAACATTAGGCGTCACCTAGGCAATGACTTCTGACTGAGACCTTTGGAAATATGCTGTGCGTGAGAAGACCCGGCAAGCCAAGTGAGACCAAAATTCAAGGCCTCTGCCAGGGACGTAGCCAGCCCACATATGCATACCTTTCCTTCATTGGACACTAAACTCCGCTTGCGAAGACCTGTTGGGGCAAGCGAAAGCGACATCGTGATGGCACCTGTACCAGTGGAGGGCTAAGAGCACCGTTCGAGCATGATCGCTACCAGCGTCAATTTTCTGGCACTTGTGTCGGT
>NC_068989.1:32095475-32096536 GCF_001194135.2 Octopus bimaculoides | reverse complement strand
ACCTTGAAAGAAAAGTTAGACTTAAGAAGCACCAGTTGTGGTGTGCAAGAGAGACGATTGCGCTGGTATGGACATGTGGCAAGAACGGGTGAGGATAGCTGTGTGAAAAAGTGCCACACCCTAGCAGTTGAGGGAACCTGTGGAAGAGGTAGACCCAGGAAGACCTGGGGTGATGTGGTGAAGCATGACCTTGAAACTTTAGGCCTCACTGAGGCAATGACTAGTGACCAGGACCTTTGGAAATATGCTGTATGTGAGAAGACCCGGTAAGCCAATTGAGAGCATAATCTGTGGCCTCTGCCAGAAGTGTAGCCAGCTCACTTATTCGAATCTTTACTTCATTGGACACTAAACTCTGCTTGTGAAGACCTTGAAATCGAACCAAATTTGACAACTGGCATCCATGCCAACCTCTCCTTCATTGGACACTAAACTGTGAAAACCTGTTGGGGTAAGTGAAATCTAAATCGTAATTGAACCATATTCGATGACTGGCACCTGCGCCAGTAGAGCACTAACAGCACTGAGCATATTCATTGCCAGAGCAGCTGTCTGGCTTCCATGCTAGTGGCCTGTAAATTGCACCCTTGCATAGATACATACATACATATATAGGCAGACTTCGGAGTTAGGAAGCACCAACAAGTTGGAATTTCTCCGTTTTGGCAGATATTTTTCAGATTTCTTTTCATGGTGCCCTTGGAAATGATCTGGAGTATGTTTGACAAAAAAAAAAACTTATCTTCCCTTCTCTGGAGCGATTGTGGTCAATTTTGTGGGCACAATGCACTTAAAATCTAGGCATAACTACAGATTTCCATCCCACCGACTTTGGATGATCATAACTTTCAGAAAAATGGATACTTTTTAATGAAATTTTCTACAAATATGTGTTATATCATGTAGATTCCAAATATACAAAGTTTTTTGTGGGGGAGATACACATGAACGAAGTCCCATGAAGTTTTTATTCTTTCTGAATGAAGAACACAAACATATTATTGAATATCATGTTTGCTTCTATCAGGATTGTTTACCTTTAAAGCGAAAAAGCAAAACCG
>NC_068989.1:32091728-32094986 GCF_001194135.2 Octopus bimaculoides | reverse complement strand
CTCTAAATCTACAGCATCTAAGCGGTATTTGCTGAAAATTTCGTTAAAAAGTATCTATTTTTCTGGAAGTTATGTGGCAACAAAGGGTAAATAGTTTTTAACAGTTTGGGGAGGAACACATCTGCATTGTCTTTCATTGACATTTCAGGTGGGGCAGGAAAGACATTCCTGATAAATAATCGATAAAACCTTAAATATAACTTGTAAACCAGACTTATGATGACACAAACAAATTGAATTTAACTAAATCATCATAAAATTAACTTTCATTTTAATGTAATGTTGAAATCAGCTTCAACAGCTCACGGGTAGCCTAGTATGTTGAATAAAATCATAATTAACTGATCCTCCTGCATTTTCTTTTACCCAAAGCTAGGAACTTTTCAGCACCCCTTCGTATACACACACACGTGTAAGTACATACACAAATAAATACATATATATATATCAATAAGCATATACATACATATCTATGTATGCATATATCTACGTACGCACATACATACATACATAGTAATAAACTAATTATACATCAAAATACTATAGACCTAAACCAAAGACAACTTTGAGTGGATTAGTAGATGAAAACTAAAAGAAGCCTGATGTGTGTGTGTGTGTGTACGTGTGCGTGCATACACATGCATAGACAGGTATAACTGTGATTGAGAAACTTGCTTCCCAACCACGTGGTTTCAGATTCAATTTCACAACACAATACCTTGGGCAAGTGTCTTCTATGATAGCCTCAAGCCAACCAAAGCCTTTTGAACGAAGCAAACAGGTACAACAGAATGAATGACTAGTAAAATTTAAACCCATATCTCATGTGTTTTTTCACTCATGTCTGCTAAAAACTGTAGATACTGAAAATATTTCTTGGAAATATTTTTAAAAAGCGTGGCAGTTCTTCTGTAGTTGCTGTTACCAAATAAGTAAGCATTAAATCCACTGGCCTAGATCAGTAGCATAACAATTTAATATGATCTGCTCAAGTGTTGGCTTCATAATAATAAAAATGGCAAGGTTACCCACATGATAATTTCTAGGAAATAAAATGTAAAATGATTTTCACAAATGCAAACTGAAATTGTAACAATATATTGGTCTTTTCCAAAAACAAATTAATAAGGAAAAGAGAAAAAATACTGATGAAGTTTGGTGATTATCTATAAGTGATGACTTAAACATAGAATTATGAATTAAGCCTATCTATAAACTTTGAATTATTAATACAAACATTAGATTTTCTCTTTAATTACAGCCAAAACTTGCAAAATTATCAAAACCACAGTAAAAGAAATTGAGCATCAATTTCATGCTCCATTTCTTTCAATGTGATTTTGATGGACCAAGGAAACTACAAATCTTATCTCTTTTAAAAAGTTTACTCAGCTGTTGCTTAATTTAGGAATTTTGTTAAAATTCAAAAATCTAGGAGCTATTAAAAAATTTACCAGGTTGATAACTAAAGAGAGATAAAGTTAACATAACTTTGTACCCACTGATAAATTTAAAACCTGCTTGCTCCTAATGTTGAGAAATAGGCCAACAGGATTTTTGTGAAGTTAGGTATTTGCTGATTTTTAGATGATAAATTATGTGGTTCTATCTCAAAATTTAATCTACTTTAGCATCACTCATAGAAAATTTAATGATTGTAAAATCTCAGTTGCATGTAAACTAAGATTTCAGAGTTGTCTATGCTGCTTTATTAAAAAAAAAAGTTCACAAAGTCAAAACTGCAGATAATGATTTAAAAATTAACAGTTTTCTTAAAATTGTACAAACTCAGAAATGATTCAGTATAAGAGAATATTAAATTAAGTTATGAAGAGCATACAAAAACTTGCCAGTAAAGACAATACCTTTTACACAGAGACAAGTTATGAATGCTATCTATCATCCTTAGAATATGGGAGATGTCAAGAGGAAGACGACTCTGGAGAAGTATCAAATACATTACTACCAACAACATCAGCATCAATAAGCTAGTGAAAGAGCTGTGTAATCATATGAACCAACCAATAGAGCAACCAAATATCCTTGAATAGATTTCCTATTGACTTTAAATGGAAACCACAGCATAAGTCAAAGAAATAGAGTAACTTACCTGCATAAAAAATAAATAATAAAGTGGGAGCTAATATAATGTAGTGAGCCAAGATATTTCTATTAAAATCAAAGCAATGAGGAAAAAATTCAGTATTTTAATTAATCTCTATCAAAAATTATTAACTAAAAATAGAATGAGTGGTCTGGTCTTTGACAGTTCAGCAACACCTCTATTTTGATCTTAGTAGACCGTATCAAAAAAGCATGGCCTGTTACTACCAGATCTGAAAATGATGAGAAAATACAAGATTTTCACACAAGTGGAGTTCAAGATATTTTTCTCCCAGCTCTTCCTTTAAATCATCACTCCACTTAATAATTAATAACTAAAACTTACATCTTTCTAGTCATTAAGATCTAGCAGCAAAGAGTTAAATATGCTTTTTTGTTATGGTTTAATAAGGTTGAAACATACCCAAAGTTGTCACTATACTGCAAAAGGTCAGATTCACTCTCCCAGTGAATCTAATAAATTTAAATTCTGAAGTTCTCTCATCTTCTTGGCCAGAATAACCATTAGCATAATGATTTTCTTCCCTTATAAATACAGATGTAATTCTAATTAAAATGTCATAGTTTTTTACATTAAATATAATAACATCCCCTTAACTGTAATTATTTATAGCTAAATACTATGCATGCTTTATGATGTGCTTCTGTGAGCTTAATCAGTTATCTTCATAATATATATCAGCTCAAGCAGAAAGAAAAAGATAGCACACACTACATTAAATACTTTCCTAGCCACCAAAACTGACTTTATTTTCAAACTTTCCAACTTGGCAAAATAAGCACCAGTAATAAGTAGCATACTTGGTTATTTAAATTATTTACACCCTGCAAAAGAAAGAAAGAAAGAAAGAAAGAAAGAAAAAAAGAAAAAAAGAAAGAAAGAAAGAAAGAAAGAAAAAAGAAAGAAAGAAAAAAAGAAAGAAAAAAAGAAAAAAGAAAAAAGAAAAAAAGAAAAAAGAAAAAAAGAAAGAAAAAAAGAAAGAAAGAAAAAAAGAAAGAAAAAAAGAAAGAAAGAAAGAAAGAAAGAAAGAAAGAAAGAAAGAAAGAAAGAAAGAAAGACAGAAAGAAAGAAAGACAGAAAGAAAGAAAGAAAGAAAGAAAGAAAAAAAGAAAGAAAGAAAGAAAGAAAGAAAG
>NC_068989.1:32086162-32091417 GCF_001194135.2 Octopus bimaculoides | reverse complement strand
AAGAGAAAGAAAGGAAGGAAGGATGAGAAAGAAAGAGAAAGAAAGGAAGGAAGAGAAAGAATGAGAAGGAGGGAGGGAAGGGATGAAGGGAGGGAGGAAGGAAGGAAGGAAGGTAGGAAGGAAGGGCAGAGAGAGCAAGTGAGCAAGAGAGAGAGGAATGTGTATGTGTGTGTGTGTGTGTGTGTGCGCGTCAGTGCTTGTATACAGATAAGTAAATGTTGGAACTCACAAGGAACTTTTGAAAAATTAGGTATTTCATATACTTATAAAGAATGTTCTTCAACTAGCCTCCTTCATCCATCTAGATAACTTAAATACCTAAGTGACAGCCTAAATAACTTATACAGGAGTAAGAATAAACAAATGAAAATATAAACAGGTATTCTTTTTCAGTGTTAGCAATAGAATGGTTTCTGTTAACTATCTTTGTGAATAATTATTAACTTCTTTTTCATCCAGTATTTGGTGTTAGCTAAATTCACCCATGAGCAACCCTATGTATCTTTCTATAGGTTGATAATATTGTTGACCAAATCAATGAGGTGCTGGCTATCTGCAAGTGCAATAGTCAGAGTGAGTCAGAGTGGTTGTTCCAGTGCATTTCCCTTACCATCATCTGGGGCAATGCCTTTGTAATGGTTGCATGGAATACATTTTCATTTGCAGACCAGCTAGCATTAGATCTGAAACCAAATCACTAGTTTTCCTCCTAGCTAGGTAATGCTATTGATTTTAGTTAAGAACAATAAGACCACACACACTGACAACTAAAACAATGGCTATCCTTAGTTGGTTAATGTTTTCGCCACTTGACCTCTGTCTCCACTAGAGTAGATTCACCTGAAATAACAACCCCCACCCCATAGATTACCTTGCCATTGTTCTCACATAGATAATACAATATAGCTCTTTGCATAGCTGATCAGTTTTCCTATATATACAAGCCATTTTAGCCTTACGACACAGAGTTCGACACATGATGAATGCAGTCACATTGCCTCAGATCGGCTCTAAATGCCCTAAGACATCTTATCTTTGTCACTGTTACACACACACAGAGATTACAGAGATTAGCAGAACTTTGCTTTAATACTGACTGCACACACGCCAACTATATCTTTCCTTTACCACCAAAAATTACTGCTAGCTAATATTTCTCCAACAGATTGCTGACAAATGAGACAATTAGTCACTGCTGCTATAATATCAATTTGTCTGCTTCCTCTACCAAACTTTCAACTGAGAGATGTCTTAGTTAACTGAATTAGGGAGCTATAAACAGAAGGCTATCGTCACCCGTTAAAGTAGTTTATTTCAGTAATATTTTGAATACTTTAAGGATTGCAAATGTAGAATTGTCCACACATCCTTTTCTCCATCTCATTCTTTCACTCCGACAACTATACATTTTATAAGCAATGCTTTGATGGAATAAGTGTATTTTAATTTGATCAATGTAGTGTTGTAATGATTATTCAACAATTTCACCTAACATCAACCAACTACACCACTACATACTGGTGACCCACGACATAAAGAATTACAGCTTCCTGAGGAAACAGCAACCATAACATACTCATAGCTCCGACGTAACAATCACTACATAATTGCTAATTTTGATGTCTCCACCAACCACATCATTAGATCACTAACCATTTCTACAGATCTGCATCATGTTGCATTCTCCTCCAGTGCAACCACCATAGCTACCATGAATCAACCTTCAATGCCAATTCTCACAGATGACATTTCAGTCTGGTTTGCTCAACTAGAAGCATTCTTCACCACTAATAGGTACAATTCGGAGCAGCAACAATTATATATTCGACTAAGCTCGTTACTATCATCATTAACAGGCGAATTATGAGACCTGATAACAACTCCGCCAGCAGACGCAACCTATTCATCTATGGAGATGGAAACTTCTCTCTCTGCTGAGAAGAGGTTCCACAAACTCCTACATGATGAGCACTTGGGAGACAGCACTCTATCACAGCTCCTGCATCATATGTGATGTCTCATGAAAGGTAGCTCAGCTGACAGCAAGATGCTCAAGCAACTTTTTCTCATCTACCAAACAATCTTCAAGCTATCATGCCAATTTGTGATGTCTGCACTGTAGATCAGATTGCTACTGATAATATAATGGAATTTACAACAACCATTTCAGATCGTCACATCTCATCTACACCAGTTGCTTCCATTATGTCTGATTTTCAGCAATTTTGCCAAACCACACAGAAGGCTATAGACAGCCTAGTTGCTGAGGTTCGCAACCTACGAGTGAGCAGAAGCAAGTCACCACACCATTTTATTTGTTATCGTCCACATTCCCATTCCCATAGCTCCCAGTCGAGACCTTTCTGCTGGTACCATTGCAAATTTGGTTTGGCAGCTGTCAAATGCATGCCACCTTGTTCATTTAAACACCAGGAAAACTAAAAAGTCCAGCTCCCGAGCATGACCGCAGTTCCTGACACTGTTTCCTCTAGTCACACATCTTTTAGATTAGACTTAGCATCAAAGAAGGAATTCCTGATAGATTCTGGGGCATCCTGCAGCATTTGGCCATCAAAATTTGCAGAAGGAAAACTTCAATTCAGACATCACCCTGCAAGCTGTCAACTGCTTACCAATCAAAACTTACGGAGAAATTTCCCCAACACTGGATCTGAATCTCAGACATAGCTTCCCAGTGGATGTTTATAATTATAGATCTCCCCTATCCAATTTTAGGAGCAGATTTTCTCCATTTTTTTTTTTATTGATGGTCAACATCAAGAGGAAAAGACTGATTGATAGTAGCACTCACTTCTACACTTCCGGACAACATGTCAATTGTGCTTCTGTCAGTCCACTATATTTTTATTGCAGCCACTTCAGTCAGATATCATGCTTTACTTCAGTCATTTCCTGATTTAACAAAATTAACTTTCGCAGTTAATGCTGCTACCCAGACTACTTTTCATCACATAATGACCAAAGGATCTCCAGTTTTTGCATATCCTAAGTGTCTACCTCCAGACAAACTTGCAGTAGCTATGGCTGAGTTCAGTCACATGCTTCAGCTCGGAATAATTCATCCATCAAACAATTCTTGGGCCTCACCCCTGCAAATGGTGATGAAGAAATCAGGGGACTGGAGACCAGCAGAAGATTTTCAACACCTCAATGGTTTAAAAGTCCCTAATCAATACCCTATCCCTCATCTGCATGATTTTACATCTTCTCTGCATGGCTGCACCATTTTTTCAAAGATAAACTTCATTTGAGCGTATCACCAAACTCCAGTCAACCTGGCTAACATTCCCAAAACTGCCTTTTGGATCATTCAAATTCCTGACAATGCCATTTGGTCGGAGAAATGCTTCTAGCACTTTCCAACATTTCGCTTTCGCCTATATTGATGATCTTCTCATTGTTAGTTCTTCTCAGTTTATTTCAGTAATATTTTGAATACGTTAAGGATTGCAAACATAGAATTGTCCACACATCCTTTTCTCCATCTCATTCTTTCACTCTGACAACTATACATTTTATAAGCAATGCTTTGATGGAATAAATGTATTTTAATTGGATCAATGTAGTGTTGTAATGTTTATTCAACAATTTCACCTAACATCAACCAACTACACCACTACACCTTTTCCATTTTGTCTGCTGGAGCCATGAGACAGTCCAAATTACAGGAAATTGAGAGAATATAAGAATTTTGTAGCTTAATCCTGTTTTTTTCTTCTTCCTTCCTTTCCTTTTGATTTCATTTAGATATTGTATATCTTTGAATTTACTGTAGATACAAATACGCTTTTGAACAACATTATCTCAAGTGAATTGAAGAAATTGGTAAAAAAAACAACCAAAGCTTCTTGTAATTGGAAATACACTTAACTCTCAACTACCTAGCTAAAGAGAGTGAATTCAGTGTTTAAATGATTGAGAGCACTGAATCCTAAACAATTATTTACTTCTCTTATAGTTCACATAAAATCTTTCCATGAACAAGGGGATGACAAGGATTAATTCCTATGTCTATTCTATATGAAAAATATATAAAATAGACCTTCAAAAACAATTTTCAATAAAGTACAATTCATACAAAAATTGGTGTTCTGTTATTCCTATATATTTCTTAATTCCTACCAATTCTTAATTTTTTATTAAAAATTCTTAATTCGTGCCAAATTCTGGAACAATCTATTCTGATAGAATACATTAACAAATAAAAAATATCTCTAAAATTTTCATTTTCCTGTCTAGTACATGCAACAATTCCATTTATGTTTTGGTCTTATTATCATACTTGCTAAAATAGTGAATAATAAAGATACAAAACTACACATTTATTGGTGTAAGAAAAAAGAATGCTTTAGAGATCGATTCACAAAAGCCATCCAATGAAAAACCATATGTTAGTATTAAGAAATCTATAAATAGAAGGCTAACTAACTAGAAATAAATATATGAAAATAAACAAAAGCAATTAGTCGATAACATTATTTTTACATGTATTTCATGTTTGACATTAAAGACGTCTATCATTAAGAAAACAATCAATTCACATTGGTTATATATATCAAACTTTCCGTTCTTGTTTAACCCCAGGTCAACTAACTGAGAAGATATATGATCAAAAGTATTCCAGCAGTGACCATCTGTGACTACTTTACACAATGAATCTAGTTTTCAATATGATAGAGTTTGATTTGAGAAAATTTTAGCTGTTGTTTCTAGCAGATAAGATAACCATGTAGAGACTCTCTGTATTTGGTTGGTATTTCACAAGTAACAGAAACTAGACAACCTGTATATAGACAGTTTTAAAACTTCAAAATAATAATTGATACCATTATACAGTAGGAAGGAGTAAGTTAGTGAAATTAGATATAAATATAATATTCAATTATTAAATACTAGCAGAAATACCCGGCTTTGCCCGGGTTAAAGAGAATAATGAAATCTAAAAACGCTGTCTAGACTATGCAACCCTCAACTGTTAGTAGGTACGATACCATACTTCTACATTAATAACTCTCCAATCCATGCCAGCATGGAACATAGACATTAAGTGGAATGCCAGTCTCTCATCTAGGAGGGCCTTGAAATCAATGTTACCAACTGGGGACTATGTGTGTCGTAGTGATAATAAAAAGACCCAAAGGAGGTCTGCAACGAAATAATTTTACTCAACACTTTGCAAGTGAATCAGTGGAGGCAAAAATGCGTCTCATTTACTTGACAATTTATGCACCACA
>NC_068989.1:32070613-32084549 GCF_001194135.2 Octopus bimaculoides | reverse complement strand
ACAGACAGACAGACAGACAGACAGACAGACAGACAGACAGACAGACAGACAGACAGACAGACAGACAGACAGACAGACAGACAGACAGACAGACAGACACACGTTCTCATTTTTATATATATAGATTTCTGGGGAAGAAAGAAAGATAAAGCAAGTGCAAAAGATACTTTGCAGTGGTAAAAAATTCAAAAAAGAAATGACTTTTTTTTTAATGAGTACATGATACATTTTAAAGGACAAGTTGATATTTTCACAAGTTACAAGCAGATCTTTAGATTTGAAAGTCAAAACTCAACTTCTATACAAGATTAGTTTCTTTTACTCAGAAAATCTTGGTAACTAATCTCCATTTTGATAAATTAAAGCAATATGGGATTGTGCCTGGTCCAGAACTACAATTTGTTCTATTTTGCCTTTACAGTTTCAAAAGATGTTATAATTGACTGAATCAACTGAATATTATTAGTAGTTATTTTGTAGGCCAGGGAATAATAAATGTCAAAGTTGATTCTGGCTTGATTAAAATTCAGAGTAGTGAAGCACCAAACTGATTAGGAAGAAATATTTAGGTCAGTACATAAGTCATCTTCAGTTTACAGGAAATATTAATCGCACAGGTTTATTTGCAATGCTTCAGCATAAACTTGCTGAAATTCACCCTTTGTTTCCAAATTTCTGTTGGAATATACTGCCTTTTCTTCAATTAATTTTGAAAACAATGACGAATTTAGTAAAATAACTGTCGTCGTTAAGCTGGTGTGGCAGTGAGCTGGTAGAATGATTAGCACATCAGGCAAACTGCTTGCTGGTATTTTGTCTGCTGATTCTGCTGATGTTGCCTTTGCCTTTCATTCTTTTGGGGGTTGATGAAATAAGTACCAGTCATGCACTAGGGTTAATTACATCAACCAGCCCCTCCCCCTCCTCAAAAATTTCAGGTTTTGTGCCTATCGTAGAAAAGATTATTAAGCTGGTGTTTCAAATATAGCATGAAATTTTCATGAAAGATCACTTGAAAAGTGAAAATTTGAGTTATAGAATCAAGTGTTATCTTGGAGGCATGAGACGTTTTGGCACAGCCATTTTGGTGCCACTGATTCAACACTGACTTATTTATCAGACAGTTTTAATGTTTCCCTCATTTTAATGTTCCCCTCTCTCTTTCCCTCCCCTTCCAACCCAACTCTCTATTTATGTGTGTGAGTATATTTCTCTTTATGCATATGAGGAGAGAACTGTAGCAAAACAGGCTGACTGTCCAGTCAGCTGTGCCAAATCCTCAGCATCTAAACAGCTGTACTAATTCATCTCATTCTGTGATCATGGGTAAGTTAGTATCAAAATATTTAAAAGGGATCACAGCAGGAATATTTCTGATGGAAAAGTGTAAGTATAGTAGCAAAGAACTATGCATCTTACACAACTCTCCATCTCACCAATTTCAGTCACTAACCTAGATAAATGCAATGTAATACATCATTATATTAAAAATGCAATTCAGAAGGAAGAATGCATGGCAAAAGATTTTGTGATATCTAATTTGAAAACTTACAACATAAACACATACCATTCTTTAGAATGGGACAACTTTGGATGGAACTCACTAGATGTTCTGAATATGATGCTTAATTGGAGATCTTGTCCACTATTATAGAGCTGGCTTTCAAAGCTCGACAATAAAAGCTCAAGAAACTTCTCCCTCTCCCTCAATACTCCAAGGTGATATTTTTCTTACTAATTAAAGCTCAACTAGTGAAGGCGCATGGCTCAGTGGTTAGAGCGTCAAGCTTATGATCGTGAGGTTGTGAGTTCAAATCCTGGACCAGGCTGTGTTTTGTTCTTGAGCAAGACACTTTATTTCACGTTGCTCCAATTCACTCAGCGGTAGAAATGAGTTGCGACATCACAAGTGCCAAGCTGTATCAGCCCCTTTGCCTTTCCCTTGGATAACACTGGTGGCGTGGAGAGGGGAAGCTGGTATGCATGGGCAACTGCTGGTCTTCCATAAACAACCTTGCCTGCACTTGTGCCTGGGAGGGTAACTTTCTAGGTGCAAACCCATGGTCAGTCATGACCGAAGGGGGTCTCAGAGAAAGCTCAACTAATAACAGAATTAATCTAAATGAGATGCAGTTCAGTTTTGTACCAAGAAGTACTACTACTGATGCCTCTTCCTCATGAGGCAACTGCAGGAAAAGCATTTAGCTATGAGTGAGCCACTGTAATTAGCATTCATTCATCTGGATAAAGCCTTTAACAGAATCCCTTGCTCTATGGTCAATGATCATGGAGAAAGCTAGAAGTAGACAAATATCTTGTGAGCCATACAAGCCACATACATGGGTGCTATAAGCAAGGTATTAGCAACAAATACGGCAATAAAGAAAATAGACAATCAGGGATTTTTTTCAATCCCCCGCTATTTTCCCAGACCTAACAGAGGAGTTTAAAACTGGATGAGAACTCCTTTATGTTGATGACCTTATAACTGAATCCATAGTGAAATTCAAAAAAATTCCAGGTGAAAAAGCAAAAGCTGGAATCAAAGAAACTCAAAATTAACTTAGCAAAGACTAAAGTATTAGTAAGTAGGAAAACAGACACTACCCTATTCCCATTGGAAAATAGCCTTGCTCAATAAGTAGGAAAGAAGTAGGATGAAACGCCATACGATAAATCTAATGCAAACTAAGGATACATAAGAGGTGCAGTGGAATCACTGGAAGATTAGCAGAGTGTTGTAATCCTCTGTTGGACTGTTTTAACACCCACTCTGGTATAGCAGTATAGTTAAGACGCAACTATCTATCTATGATGACTACTTGACTGACACTCCCTTGACTTCCTACGTCATAGTATTTATAGTGACTAGCACATACCACCCATCATGTGAGAGGGGTGTTCCATCATTACTATTATCCCCATAACATCTCCCCTTTTAAGTTTTTCTTAGGGAGTGTAATTTTATTTCTTTTATTAGTAGTAATTTTTACATCACCTCACCTCACTTTTTTGAGTGGGTTTTTTTCGTACAGTTATACATTTAATATTTTATTTGTTTGGCATCCATTTCCAGGAATTTTGTACAGTTTCTTTTTCTTTCACTAATGTGTCTGAGTTCAATTATTTGTGGTGGTGTTGGTACTTGAAAAGTATCAGATAACCATTCCACTGGTTCTTCCATTCTCTTAGGTTCGCTCTCAACGAATCTTTCTCTTTATTTTTGTAATTGGTTCATGTGTTTTTTGTATATCCCTTTTCTTCCTTTTACCAAGTATAGCATTTTTCCTATGTGTTTGGCTATCTTCCCAACTTTGTTTTCCGTGCTTATATCCCCTAACAAATACATTTTCACCAGTTTTGAAATATCTTGCTGCATTATCTATTGCAATTTTTCTTTTCTTACCAGGTAGTAATTTGTCGAAGACTGATTTTATTTTCCTTGCAAAATTCATCTCTGCTGGCATGTTTGAATTTGGTGTCACATGGTATACTCTTAAGAATTGTTGTAGAGCTACCTCATCCATGACTTCCTTATTCGACTTTCTCATGGCTCTCTTGACCATATCGACAAAGCATTCTGCTTGTCCATTAGATCTGAGATGGTATGGTGTCATAGCTACATGTTCTACAGTGAACGATTTACAAAATCTTTTAAACTCAAAAGACACAAATTGCATTCTATTGTCAGACACTATCATGCATGGGACACCAAATCTCGCAAGCAGCTCCTGTAAAAAGTTTGTTGCAGCTGAAGAGGTTGGTCTTTTACACTTATAAATTTCTGGCCATTTTGGATAAACTATCTACTACCTACTAAGTAATATGAACTGTATATTGACAGTAGTGGGCAATGACCCATATGTAGACAGAAACTTCTTCCATGAATAAATATATAGAATTTTTTCACACCAAATATGATTAACATTTCCTTTTCTATTTGACTATAGTTCCTTTCAGCAGGTAATAATGATCGTGACGTATGGGCTATACCCTCTTTACTCCCATTGTCAATATTTATGCAGGAGCACTGCTCCTACACCATAACTACTCACATCTGTAGCCAATATAATATCCAACATCAAAATGTATTAATAAGTTTGATGCTAAAATGTTTTTTAATTTGTCGAATGCCTTCTGGCACTTATCAGTCCAGCACCATTTTACATTTTTCTTTAACAATTCATTTAGCAGGGCCCTCCCATTGTGGATATGGGAATGTAAATTTGATAGTAATTTATTTAAACCCAACAATGCTTGTAGCATAGTCATATTATTCGACATGAGCATATTTTTTATCGCAGTTACTCTGGATGGATCTGGTTTCCATCCATTTTTATCTATTATCTGGCCCAAGTATTTAATTTTTTTCAGAAAGAACTCACATTTTTCTTCAATTAACTTAAAACCATATTCTCTTATCTTTTTGAATACCCTCTTTATATGTTGTTCGTGTGATTCACTTTTTATTAGAATATCATCTAGATAGGCAACAACAAAATCACAGTCACCCAGCATTGTATTCATGACTTGCTGAAATATGGAAGGAGCCACTTTTACACCAAAGGGAAACTGCTTAAATTAAACAAGCCTTGGTGTGTAATAATGGTTAATAAGTGTGAGCATTCTTCTTCTACTTGGATTTGTAAATATGTCTCCAAGAAGTCTAATTTTGAGAAGAATTTCCCTCCATTCAATTTTGCCAATACTTCCTCAGGACTCGGCAATGCATAATTATGTGAGATTAAGCAATCATTCAACCCTGTTCAAAAATCTGCACAAACTCTAAACTTATTTTTCTTTTTTACGTTGACTGTAGGTGCTACCCAATCCAAATTGTCCTCCTTCTTGATTATTCCAAGTCTTTCAAGTTCCTTATTTACCTGTTCTAATGCAACAATATACTGCTTAAATACAGCTGTTGCACTTTGCTTGATAATTTTTGCCTTCGTTTTCCTGTAGCAGCCCAGTTCATTTGAGAAAATATCTGGGAATAAATATTTATTTTTCATTTCAATCCCTCAGCCACATTTAAAACTTCAGCTGAACTGACTATACAAAACACTTATGGGTATATTTCACAATTTGAACAGTTCCATCCACTCTGTGCTGAATAGATTAACTGAATACTTTTGCCTTTTCCATTTGGTCATGAAATGTCACATTACACACAAATTCACCAACAAAATACAATCTTTTACCCATAACACCATGTGCTACATTTGTAGATTTACTTAATTTTGGCTTACCAATATACTTCCAAGTTTCTTCATTCACAATGGTAATATCACTTCCAGTGTCTAAATGCATTTTTACTCTTATAATTTTAATTATCACATTACCATTTTCTTTTGACAACATCTTGTTTATTCTTTTTTCTTTGTTCCAATGTTTTGTCATCTTGGTCTTACAGCCCGCTTTTATATGTTCAAATTTTCCACAATGGAAGCATTCCACTTTCTTAAATGGGCAGTTTTTTTCTCAGGTGTAGACCTCCATATGCAAAATGTGGGTTTCTTTCCTGATTTTTGTCCTGTTTGTACTGTATTCTAGTACACTCATGATTTCTATTCTGCCTGTTTCATACTTGTTTCACTTGGGAACAATCTTTATGTTCAATTTTCTGTGTGTTGTGTCTTAAATTTACTATTCTTTCACATTCTTCTGACACTTGTAAGGTTACAGTTTGGTTTTGTCCCAGCTTAGTGAAAATTCTTGTTCTTACCTCTGTGTCTTTTCCTGCAGTTAGCCCCTAAGTAAATATCAGGCACTTGAACATGTCTGGCATTAACTCAGCCAGTTTGAACTTTTCACATTCTCTGTTAACTCCACCAGCATATGTGATGCAGTCCTCCTTGTTGTTCTTTCAGTTGTTGTTGCTGTTTTTGCAACTCAAGCAAACTGGCCAACAATTCTTCCATAATTTTATGATTTTGTATACCGTAAAATTCACATAGAAATCTTTCGTAAGTTTCATAACTCCTTGTGAGTTTGTTTAACCCTTGTGAGTTTGTTAATTTCTCATCGTCACTGTTGTAATCCAGTACAGCAGTATAGTTAGTGAGACAATCTATCTATGACAACTGCCCAACTAACAAACACTTCCTTGACTTCCTACGTCACAGTATTTATAGGAACTAGCACATACCACTTGTCACATGGGAGTGGTGTTCCATTATTACTATTATACCCATAACACAGAGAAAGTATATGGCAGATGTGCAAGAACAATAAACACCAAGAGCACACAAGAGGCAGATTTTATGAAATATCCAGGAGAATTCTTAGATAATTTGTTACCAAGGTGACCTTGTTAGTGGTGGATGTCCTGAAAGTAAGGAGCCAGAGTAAGAACAGGCTGGAAAAATTCAGGGTGTTATTACTTCTGTTAGTGACAAAAAGGCTTCTCTCTTTTGAATGGTAGACTGCATGGAGCTGATGTATGAACTGCAATGTTACATGACAGTGAGATGTGGACTCTAAATGTAGAGGACTTGCAAAGACTAGAAATAAATGGAGCACATTGGCTGAACATGCAATGCCAATATGCATGAATGACAGAATACAAATATGTTGAGAAAAAACAGGGCATAGAAATTTAGACCTTTCAAAGATGACAAATGATGAAGTTGATTGGTTCTTGAAGAATAGCATATATGGATATAACTCCCACCCTCTTGCCCAATATGTCTCAGTCAAGCCTTCACCTGCTGCTCCATTCCACCCTTCATCTCTTTACCACTCATCCGTCTATCTTGTGACATGCATCATCCCTAGAACCACATCCTTTTGACATTCATCCCTCATTCTTAACATCAACCTCCCCACTTGTATTTTCCATTGACCACTTTTTTCTGTGTTGCCAGTCATCATTCCCTCTTCCCCAAGCCACTGTTGACACACATTCCTAATTTTAACACCATATCTACCATTATTGCATCTCACCTTTGTTCGCCACTCACTACATTCATTTCTGTATACCTCTATCAACATACCAATTTCTATCCATCTCTCACAATCCTCCACCCCCTGCAACCTTTATCTACCTACCCTGCCCATTATCTTGTCCTTCATTCTTTCATCCCTCTCCTATCAAACATTTTCTGCAGCTGCTTACATTAATTCTGCTCTGCCAGTCATCACTTTCTCTCTCTCAGCATCCTATTGACATTCATTCCTCAATCTTAACACTATCCACTACTCACATTCACCCTTGTCCACCCCTACCTTCTTTCACCATTCACCCCTATCCTTATTTCTATCACTCTCTTACTATCCCCATGCATTCTTGCAACCTTTACCCATCCACCCTTCTTGATGTTCTGTCTCCATTCTCTCTTTTTTTTCACCTTGTTGTACCTTGTGGAACACCACCATCATCTCTTTCCAGTTCCACCATATTTATTCCACACACATACATCTTTATATAAAATGGAGTAGCCATATATCTCTTCAATAACAATAAACCTGTTTGTCCTTTTCATCATACTTCAATTTCTCAATACCCAGTACACTGTAAAGTGGCTGGCATTAGGAAGGGCATCCAACTATACAGGCCATGCTAAAACTGAGACACATGAGCAAGACTCCTGAAATTAACAAACCTCTAACCAGTATGATCCTACTGCACCATTCAACCCATGCAAGCATGGAAGACAGACATTAAATGCAAGAATTTTCCATTGCTTTACCTTATACAATATTCTCCCTTCTCCAAAAGCCACACACACAAGAAAGAAAACCCAAGCAAAAGAGAGAGGCTCAATGTGGTTGCTTAACCTGAAATCACACACAGCTGGCCTTGAATATGATTTTAAGTACATTATAATAAAAAAACAAAAAGAGAGGGATGGTTGCAGCAGGAATGCTTTTTGATCTTAGGTCTCTTTGATCAGAGTTGATATAAGGACTAAACAATGTCCTAAAAACACAATCTCATTCAGCCTAGACAAATACAAACAAAATACAAAAATAGCTCCAACGTTAATAGCCTCACTGACTCCAATACTGTACTGAGATGCACTCAATTAATAATAAGTGCAGAGGAACAGTAACTGTTGCACACTAAATGAATCCACCTTGCCTGCCTCTACTGTAGTTACCACCAGAATCTACAAGCATATAAGAATAGAGTAGAGAGAAGAGAGTGTGTAATATGTTCATACTGTCATTCTATACTCCACACAACTCATTACATGTCACACATTGTGCAGTCTAGTCATCATTTATAAATAGTCATGGTACAATAGAGACAATGAATCTAGGAGTTGCACCTCATCATTCATTTGATGATTTGCACACCACTCAGTTAGAGCAGACTCAAAGCTGCACAACAGAAATAACTTTCCTATAAGCTAACAAGGGAGCCTCTACATGATCACTTGATTTGTTGAAAACAGCTAAATTTTCTTCAAATCACACCTATCTTATTTAAGAAAGGATATGTCAAAAAATGTAGTCCTACACACACTAAAAATGAATTAGTTGCAATAAACCCACAAACAACTTTTAATCATGGATTTGTTCAATTACGGCTGACAAGGAGCTTAAACAACAATAGCAACAAACTTCTTACAACAATTACTAAATAACATCAGATACAACCAAACATTATAATCAACAACATGTCACGTACAAAAATCAAAAATGTAAGCACTGAATGTCACAATGCACCCCATATAATAAACTACTTTATGTTGAAGTACACAGTAGGGTCCTCAATTAAATAGAGGTATAAGATGCCCAGAAGAATGGATCTGAGGACATCACCAAATCTCCTGTGCAGTAACTGAACTCAGTCAGGTATAACTCAACTTTCCTGAAGGTGGTCTCTATGCATACATAGAATTTACTTTTTTCATGACTCCTCTCAATTCATTAAAATGTCAGACATTTTAAATGCTTCTCTTATTTTCTCTTTCTTTTTATGTTTATATGTGTGAGCATATTTGTATTTATGCATATGAAGAGAGGGAATGTGTTTATGCCAATTATGTTCAATTAATAAATTGCAATGGCGCTCTCTCTCTCTCTCTCACACAATCCATATGTGTATATTTCTGTGTATGCATGCATGTGTGTTTACCTCCAGTGCTAAAAACTAGTCACCAAAACAAGTTCTATATCCAGTTGGCAGTTCCAAATTACCAGTGTCTAGTTGTCTCATTCTGCATCCAATCATTACTCAGTCAAGGCAGCTCACATCATTCTACAGTACATCAACTTCTGTTCACACCTAAATCCTTTATTACTTCACTAGTTAGTTCACTAGTTTATGTTATACCAGGTCTATGCAAGATATGCATATGCTTCACTCTTGACCCACTAAATACAGTCAAATCGATGACTTAAACTAGCTATTCATTTGTGATATTCCACAAGCTGTCAGACAGAACACCTGAAGAAAATCATAAACCATTACCAATCATTTCAACATACAAAATTTCCCTCAAGAAAGTAATGGGTGTTTTCATGCAGTGCATGACTAGCAAGCCCAGTCATCATCTAAATTTTAGTTCCTAACCACCACTTCTCAACAACAATGGCTCTTAAAGTAGTATTCCTATGTATAAGTTACCACATTTGATGCTTATGCTACTTAGCACACAAAACTTGTCCCAGATCTCCTCTTCATTTCTATCTGCCTCACCATTATGAACACACAGCTGCCAAACACAAAAACTCCACAGGTCATTTTAGATATAACTGAATGTAGTAGTGTCCTTCCCATAACATTCAATGTGAGCCCAAGATAGCTTCTATCCTCACCAAACTCTTCAACCTTTCCATTTTTATGCCTCACTTACTGGAAACACTGAATAGGAAGCCAATGTGGTTTGCTTAACTTGTGAGAAACAATAACCACATTATCTTAAATACAAGCTCTCATCCTTAAAAAGGGCTACAATGAACAAAAACAAGGTAGAATGATTATAATGGAATGTGCCTCTGAATATAGGTCTACTCTCTCAGTACTAACTTGGGACTAAAAATAGTAAACTTAATAACTTGTCACATTCTATAGAATGGCAGCCTCTTTTACTATTGACCTGTTGAACTTACTTCCATCATCTCAAAGGTGACAGATGTGGTTACAAACTTTATTGCCATATAGTTAGAGCTTCAGTGAAAGTAAAGTTATCAACAAAGCATTCAACTTCCTGGCAAAGTTACTTGCTTATGGCACCAGCTTTCATCTCCACATACATAAATAGGGCTGTTCCACACCCACAATCTATCAACTCTGGTGCTCTACTGGTTGTCTCCTACATATTATCTGTCCAGATACCATCAACACATGTCAGACCAAACTAAGTAACTTGAAACCTCCAATAAATAACCTTCAGCAGTACCAAGACAGATACATATAATATGTCTCCATATATAGGCTTTACAAACTGATTTTTCATGGTTCAATTCCCAAAGGCTAGGTAGGCATTCCTTTCAGGCAAAGAGTTTACTTCACCTCTATATAGTTCCAGTGTCTGCATATTGTTGTTCTAAATACAGAGTTATGCTGATGCATCTGCTAGACGTTCTTCAACAAATCCAACTGATTGGCAATTTGCAATTCAATGCTATACTATATTGAAGAATCCATTGACAAATTATGTCCTTACTCTGTATCATCTACCTCTTTTACAATTCTTACCCCCTCTGAAAAGTGTATCACCTAAGACCAAGCCCTCAGCACATTCAGCATGTCTATTCTCAATATAAATGTTTTACTGAAGAGATCTGATATGACTGAAACATATCTGGAGTTGTCATCGTACCTGCTAAAGACCAGACTAATTTTTCATCATACTGCACACCAAAGCTTCAATTTTTTCAACAATGAGAAATATCATCTCTACCTATTTTGGGTATATTTGTCAATGTTAACTTCTCATTAATGAAGGTGGAGTCTTGATTGTTTAAAGTTTTCTTGCTTTGTAACTGTGTTTGCCCTTACTTTACTCAATATTTTACTGCATCTGGTTTGACACCTCACTTTTCCAAGTTTAAAATATGTACATATTGACTTTGCCTTCCTCCATCTCGAGTTAATGAAATAAGTATACATAATACACTTGTGTTAATTGTAATCAAGCATACTCTCCCTGTATGTCATCAGAGGAACATAATAGACAGGTAATTCCGAAAAAATAATGCAACAATAATCTTTAATGGTTTAGTGATAAGATTAGCATCGGGATTGTTAAAGATGGTCATAAAAATGATGGATGAACATATTATCTAAAATAGATATTAATAGTATGCACATCTGCTTTATGTTCTGGTTAGAAATTTAAAGTCTTCTGAAAACTAACAGGCATTCTATAAGAGATTATATAGCAGATAACCAACCCAGAACAGTAATATGGAGAATATTTGAAGTTTATATAGTTTTTCTGACCATGATATATTTTGACATTAAGTTATTTACTCCTAAGTTTATTCTAGAATATATGAAACACAACCATGTTTTTTTGTTATATTTAATCAAAAATATTCATAAAAATTTGCCTGAATAAGTTTTTTTCAAAATGAACAATTTTTAAAAAAGAAATTAAAAAAAAAAACAAATCTAAAATCATATCACTGATGTCACAGTCATGCAATTTTGACAAGGTCGCTGTAGATATAAATAAGCCTTTTATATGTAATAAATCAAAAATGTTAATTCCCCAAAACTGGAGTGGGAAATAGGAAATTAGCATAATGACTAATCCATGATGGGGTTTTAAAACATGTAACGTTTCTATAAGATTACAAATTATTGTTGCTGCAACACTAAAAACTAGAGTCTTTTCCACTAGATAAACAAAGCCAGAGGACAAAAAAAATACTGATATATCTGGCAAAAACTGAAGGAGAAAGTAATAGTTTCCTATAAAGACCATAGTAAATATATGTGAAAGTAAAACATCAATCCAGAGAAAATATTGCATTGTTCTGGTATCTAGTTAAGAAAAATAAAGGTTGGGGTAAAGATCTGATCAATTCTATCCAAAGCAATTGCATTCAAAAATAGATGAAAACATATATCTTAACAAAAAACTACTACGGATTCATCAGCATTAAACAACAACAAAAAAAAACAGCTAAGTTAATCTCTACCTTCAAGAATAGATATAAAATTCCTCTAAGACTTATCTATTTTCAAACACAAAAGATTAAACTCTCAAGTTTTTATTTATTATACAGAGTTTAATAGATGAAGAGGAAGCCTGGCTAAGCAGCAAGAAACAATGTGGCCAAAAAAATAGATACAATAATTCTATTCTATACCAAAGGGTAAAAAGGGTTCTAAATTGTAAGAAAGAGTGTTGGAACAAATTGGGTCACTGGGGAGAATTAACTAAAAATGTTATGCACTTACTACAGGCACATCTCACAAAGATAATGCTTTAATAAATTTTAGAGAACAAAGAATATAAAAAAGATAGGTTCTACTCAAGTGGAACCAGCTAAAGAGATTATATTGGGGAGGGGAGTAAAGTAATTAAGTATCTAGAAATGAAAAACTGCCAAAATACTAGAAATATTAGATCGACTTAAGTTATCTGAAGATAAGAGTCAACATCAATAACTAGCATAACATCAAATTAAGACGGTAAGGAAAATGCCAGGTGGTTTACTGTAACTTGTATACTTGAAGAAATTACATAGTAATTCAGCACTAACTATACAATATGCCTGAAAATTTTAGACCAAAAAGTGAACATCACTAAGACTTGGGTAATAGTAAGAGCAACAATAATCTAATATCATGGAAGTGGTTTTGCTTGATATTCAGAAAGAAAAAAGACCATGATATTGTGTAGTTAGTGCATCCTTTTTTTGTTTAGTTTGATTATATGACATGATGTATACAAAGTTAAGGAGTGTAAATGAATGTCATTTGTATACAAGTGTGTATTATTAGATGTGACAGCAAGAAGGTTGTTAATATACATAAAGAGTTTGGGAGATATAACCAAATACAATGCTCAATTAAGTTGATTGAATGTGAAACAGAAAGAACTCGTAAAAGGAAATTTCCTCTTCTAGAGATGAGTGACGATGGAGTCCACAGCCAAACAACCTAGGTGATAGGTTCTCAAACCAGTAATAGCTGGAAGATTTGCTGATGCCAAAGGCATCAGCATTGTTTTTATTAAAGTTCTTAAAAGGAGGTGATCATAGGTTGTGACAGGAAAGAAATCTAGTACCAATACTTAGAGAGGGAAAAAGAGATACCAATTAATAAAAAAGGTGATTGTTTATAACTTTTTTACCTTTGAGATGTTGAAAGAGATGGGTATAGACAGCCAAGTCATAGTTATTGCTTGGGGATAGGGGAAACATGCACACTAATCAACTGCTTCTTGAAAATGCTTAAAAGTCTACATAAGAAATGGAACAAGTTTTAAATAGTTAGGAGAAATATAAAAAAAGAACATATACAAAAGAATTAAAAAGTAAACATCTCAGAAGAACTTTAGACTATCAAAAGTTTGTTTATAAGATACACATTTGTTTTGTGCTTGTATTATAAATCAATAGTTATTGTGGTGAGTACCATAAAATTAAGCATACATATATATATAAACTAATACATCTGTTTGTTGTTTACACATCCGTCTTCGTCTTTTGTTTTTTTGTAAACTCTTGCTATATATATATATATATATATAGGGAGAAAAACTAGAAGTGGTTGATAGCTTCCACTATCTTGGTGACCAAATTAGCAGTAGGGGTGGGTGCGCTGAAAGCGTAGCTGCTAGAATTAGAATAGCCTGGGCAAAGTTCAGAGAGCTCTTACCTCTGCTGGCGACAAAGGGTCTCTCTCTCAGAGTAAAAGGCAGATTGTATGACGCATGTGTATGAACAGCCATGCTTCATGGCAGTGAAACATGGGCCATGACTGCTGAGGACATGCGTAGGTTCGCAAGGAATGATGCCAGTATGC
>NC_068989.1:32070024-32070368 GCF_001194135.2 Octopus bimaculoides | reverse complement strand
AAATCAAGTTAAGTTGGACACTAAACTCCACTTGCGAAGGCCTGTTGAGGCAAGTGAAATTGAAATCGAGTTAGTGCCCCTGGACTGGCTCATGTGCGGGTGACACATGAAATGCACCATTTTGGGCATGGCCGTTGCCAGTGCCGCCTGGCTGGCCTTCGTGGGATTTTCAATCGAGATCGATGCCAGTGCCCCTGGACTGGCTCTTGTGCGGGGCCGTCGTAGGATTTTCGAGCGAGATCGTTGCCGGTGTCCCTGGACTGGCTCATGTGCGGGCGCCACATGAAATTTTTCGAGCAAGATCGTTGCCAGTGCCCCTGAACTGGCTCTTGTGCGAGGCCGTC
>NC_068989.1:32065740-32069039 GCF_001194135.2 Octopus bimaculoides | reverse complement strand
GCCAGTGCCGCCTGGCTGGCCTTCGTGGGATTTTCAATCGAGATCGATGCCAGTGCCCCTGGACTGGCTCTTGTGTGGGTGGCACATGAAATGCACCATTTTGGGCGTGGCCGTTGCCAGTGCCGCCTGGCTGGCCTTCGTGCGGGTGACACGTAAAAGCACCCACTACACTCTCTGAGTGGTTGGCGTTAGGAAGGGCATTCAGCTGTAGAAACTCTGCCAAATCAGATTGGAGCCTGGTGTAGCCATCTGGTTTCACCAGTCCTCAGTCAAATCGTCCAACCTATGCTAGCATGGAAAGCGGACGTTAAACGATGATGATGATAGACAGACAGACAGACAGACAGATAAATTTGTTTCTAATCCAAGACTGATTCACACTTATGCTACTAAAATCACATCTAATCCCTCCACCAAAATACATTGACTTTTTATTATCTAAGATATTAAATACCTTGCTTGTTGATATTTGTGTTTCCTTTTCCAAGATTAATGAACTGCAAATTTACAACACTCCTCTATCTACCCAACATGCCAACCATGCTCAAGACAATCCCCCTGCACATGCATTGCCACATGCTTCTAATAGCACACTCAAGTGCATTTAATTTATCATTTCAATTATACTTCACTTTAAAACATAATAGTACCGCTCATCTACCTGCAAATATCCAGGCTATGGACAAAGCAAGAAACTTTTATGAGTTTCTTGCTTTTATAAGTTTCTTACAGGCAAAATTAACTTTTACAACTTTTACTACCACTGGTTCATTCCTTGTGTAAGGTCTTCAATTGCTACTAATTTTGTTTCTACAACTTATCCTTTTGTTACTCTAAACATTACAAATTGTCCCACCAGCGCTGAAGAGATTGTCCTGTATGATGAGTACTAAAATATCTTCTCTACCCTATATTAACTCTTATTCAGAGTTACTTCCTCTTATCTAGATAGCTTGTGATATGGCTTGTCTCATTTTACATGTCCTAGTTTTGGTCTCTCTTGCTGGTTGTCTTTCATATCATCAACAACTTTATAGTGTATTAGATACTGCTTTTAATGCCACCAGCACTTGACAGGTTGTCTCATATGGGAGGACTAAAATAATTCCCTCTATCCTGTATTCATAATCATAAGTTACAGCTTTGGTGTAAAGGTTAACGCAGCCATAAGGTTTGCAGTAGATGTAGCATTCAAATCCACAAGTGAAAATACAACTTTTTTCAGCTGTCTTTTATATTAGATACAATGAAGAACTAATTACAGAAAAATTCTTTGTGGAAGCATTTTCCCTCCATGAAGCCTTATGGAATTCCCTTACTTTAAATTAATATAACATCTACAATATCTTTTATGTATATTGCTTGAGTTCAACAACTACACAATATATTTTGTAGTACTTCTTTATATCCAGCCACATTCTGAGTTCAAATCCTGTAATGTTCAAATTTACTTATAGAATAGAAAAAATTAAGTAGCAGCAATATATTGAGACCAATTCAATCCACATTCATTGTCCCAACTTATAAAAGGAAATCAATATATGTATTTCTGAAGAGTTAATTTAAAATTTTTCACTCAATTTTGTAATTCAAGATAAAATAATTATAGATAGCATAACTATTGAGACAAAACATCAATATTCTCAGCTGGAAAGATATGATGTATATCCAAAACTATATGTTTGAAATTTAAAAAAATCTCATTCTCCATCAATATTCCCCAGGGATCTGTTTTGCCCTCCACTTTTCCTTCTATACAACATTGAGCTACTTGCCACTACATCCAACGACACCTATTCTTATGCAAATGACAGAACTTTTCATTCTTCCCTAACCTTTGCAAATCATGTATCTCCACATGCTGAACCTGCATTGATTTCCTAAACAGAGACTTTGTGAGCATTTTCCAACAGAGGATCATGCCAATCTTGTCTCTTCTAACATTAAAAAAACACTTGAGCATTTCTCACATCAAGAAAATACTACTCCACCTTCCCACACACACACACACCACTCAAGTGTCACTCAGCTACCTACAGACATCACTGTCACTTCCAATGCTATCACTGTCATTACCACTAAGAAAATATTTCAGCCCCCAACAGTTGCTGACACTCAACAAGGCTCAAGTGAAGCCCACAGTTTCCATTTGGCTACAGTTCTGATACACAGACAACCTAGACTACATCCAGACAAGGGCCACAAGAATGATTGGTATTAAATCACTAACAGATATGCTCCAGCCTCTGGCAACAAACATGTTTTATCTTTATTTTTCTATTGTGACTATAATGGCCTCGGTTTCTCAGAGCTGACTAGTCTTTCAGACACTTCCAGCCCACTGGTTACAGTTGTTGCATCCAACTGTCTCCTTCCACCAACCTCACCCGAACCACTATGCCCAGTCCTTCCTCCTCAAGACAATAAACTTATAGAACAGTGACAATCTAAGCATTAATGGCATCAAGACCAGCATGTTTGGAGGACTTTAAAGATCATAGACACTGCCTCTTCCTCCAGACTCAACAAGTAAAAAAAATAATAAAATCAGAGAAAGATATATCAAAGCATATCCAAAAAGAACTACGATTAAATTTATTTCTGGAAGGCATTTATATAGCTGTTCTAAGTATGATGGAACTAATATAGGTTCTTGTCAAAACAAAATTATTAGACTTTGTAACGAGGAAATCACCTTTCTAAAAAAAGGAAAAAAGAAAACTGCCAACAAGGTAGTCTCTATGTGATTGTTCTGACTACAAATAGCAGCTAAATCTCCCTCAAATCAGACCTTACTATGTTGAAAAATGGAATGTTGATTTAATGCAGTCTTGCATTATTCCTGAAAAGCTGGTATCATCATGGCAAGAACACCTTTGCCCATATTCTGCTTCATTTGGATGACACGGTGCCAAAAAACAAAACCAGCAAAACAAAATTTTAAAAAGTATGGAACTTGTTACTTGTCATACTTTATCAACACATTCATCAGGAATTATTTTTCCAGTAAATGTTCAGTTTACATGCTTCAAATATTCTTTTCACTTTGATATAAACGTCTTCAGCATTGTAAAAGGAGAAATGCTTTAATAGAAAAGCAGGCAATTAGTTTTCTAGTATTAATTTCTTTTAAATATATATATATATATATATATATATATATATATCCATATATACGATGGGCTTCTTTCAGTTTCCGTCTACCAAATCCACTCACAAGGCTTTGGTTGGCCCAAGGCTATAGTAGAAGACACTTGCCCAAGGTGCCATGCAGTGGGACTGAACCCGAAACCATGTGG
>NC_068989.1:32060642-32064712 GCF_001194135.2 Octopus bimaculoides | reverse complement strand
TTTAACGAACATCTATCAGTGATTTGAACTATTAAAACTAATTAATTCAAGACATAGATAATGCTGTGAAGTTATAAAGATTTTTTATAAATCCAAGACTATGTTTTTTGGGGTTTTTTTTTAGTCTCAACGACTATCAGTTTCATTTATTTCCCTATGCTATCCCCTTTTCCTCTCAATATTTCGTTCTGTTGAAAGGCGAAGAAATGGCAGAAACAGCACGCTGGACAAATGCTTAGCGGCATTTCGTCCCTCTTTAACGTTCCGAGTTCAAAATTCCGCTAGGTCGACTTTGCCTTTCATCCTTTCGGAATCGATAAAATAAGTACCAGTTGAACACTAGGGACCATGTAATTGACTCACTCCTCCTCCGAAATTGCTGGCCATTGGAATGAATATTTCGCCTTATGTTGCGGCGTGTGTATGTGAAAATAAATATTGGAAGGAAGACGATTATATGCGATTACGAGAGAGCAGTAGTTTTCACCGACCCCGAAGAATGAAAGACAAAGCCAACGCCAGCGTAATTTGAACTAAACATAGGGCAGAATTTTGTAAAACATACAGTTTTATGTTAGTTTTATATAAGGATTTTACATTAGCACAAATCAACAAATATTTATAGGATAGATACAGTCGATCAAATTGACACCAGTAAACAATCGGTATTTTATCGAAGGTAAAAAAAAAAAAAAAACATCCACCCAAAATTTGAATCCAGAAGATAAAAGGTCGAAATTAAATACTTAAAGCTACTTAATTCGATATTCTATCATTTTCGCCACTCCACCACTCTAATAACTATTTGAAAACTTAACAGACGTTCTGTATGTACGCAAGTTTACTCTCACATCCGGTATTTGTATTAATACATGACAACTCGGACATTTTCAGAACTCAAGGTAATGACAAACTGTTTGATAATGATATATCCGATAATCATACCATTACACACTGTATATGACCCAAAAATTCAAGATTTGTTTACATTTTTGCAAGAAAGCGGATTCTTGTCGAAGTACAAATATAAACTAAAAACAATACACTGTTTAGTTTGACAACTAAACAGGAAACCCACAGTATTCATAAATAAAGAAAAAAATCACATGGTAGAAGGCAGTTAAATCAGAATAACTCAAACCGCCTCAACCTTTTGTCATTGCTGAAGATTATATATATATATATATATATATTATATATAGGGGGATATACGAAAAAACAACAACAGACGAGGACAGGTGGTGTAAATAACAAAAGGATGTATTAGTATGACGCTCATGAGAGAGAGAGAGATTTAGTCCCACTGTATGTAAACAGCGAAAAAAGGTTATGTTATTCTGACCAAGATGTCACAAACCACTACAATCTATATAAACTAATGATATTGCTATTTACTTTTAGGACTTCACGATGAAAATTAAAGTGCTTTACCCTTTCATATATTGTGTATGTACTTACAGACTTAAATTCTATGCGAAATGTATCATTAATTCTTATAAAGTAATACTAATTGAAAAACGGAAGTATGAAAAAAAGGTCCGATTTCCATTAAGAAATTATCATTTCGTAACCGATCGATATTAAAACGTTCAAGTGTGATAAATTTTAATCAAAAATTCTATATAGTCGAAGAGACTGTAGTCTGTAGTTAGAGATAGTTAAGTATTACATATGTTCTATGACTGTTCTGTAACAGTAGCATAGTGAAAACGAAATAAAACACCCAGCTGATTTGATTAAATGTACAACAATCGTTCAGACGAAAACACTTGTGTGTGTGTGTGTGTGAAAATATTCCGCGAATTTTATCAGCTTGGAATTAAGAAATTATACCTTAACAATAACATTTCTTTAATATTAACAGATGTAGTTACTGGATGGAGTACAAGAGTTTGAAGAGCCTACCCCAAAAAAGTTACTAGTTACTAATAGAAAACAAATAAGAATATATGTAAAAAATAGATACCTGCAACGTAATTCTAATTTCCAATGGAGATGAAAAGGATTGTTATTAAATGATCAATT
Organism: Octopus bimaculoides; assembly: GCF_001194135.2. Classification (NCBI taxonomy): domain Eukaryota; kingdom Metazoa; phylum Mollusca; class Cephalopoda; order Octopoda; family Octopodidae; genus Octopus; species Octopus bimaculoides. The sequence continues at coordinate 32,062,687 of NC_068989.1, read as the reverse complement.
GTTTGGATATGGTATAATGTGTCCCGATCAATGCACCTCTTAAGAAAAAATGACGGAGCCGGCCTGATTTACTTAAACGTGTCAAAAGGCTTGTAAGAATTTCCTGTCCTTTGGGTAGCATTTAATATCTATGCTTCTTAAAGAATGTATTGTATTTCCTCTTTCAATATATTTTTGTATTTATATTTCAGAATGGAGGTATTGCATGAGTTAATACTGTAGAAATTACTTAGAAGAGTAATAAACACCCACTACCTATGAAAGCTCGACTGTGATATTTCGAATTGCTCAGGTCCTTAAATGCATCACGGGAAGTGTTTTTTCAACCAATCGTTGGAAGCCTTACTGACGATATTCGACCATGTAAACACGTTGCAGAAGAGATGTGATAAAATTCGTAGGAAAATACAATTTTTTTTCATTTTTCAATCCGTTGTCTACTGTTTCACAGCTTTCACCTTCCAAGCATTTATTACATTCCGTTTGTGGTATTTTAGTAAAATTGTTATTTTATATTTTTTTTAGCAGACTATCAAGCTAGACTTGATGTTAACTTTATGGGAACTTATATTCGATGTAATTTGGGTAACACAAGAATTTGTTTTTTCTGAGAAAATAAGACGGTGAGTTGACAAAATCGTTAGAATGTTACAAAAATGCCTTGCAGTATTTGTCCCGGAAGCCAACTGTGCTTTTCATTCCTTTGGAGTGGATAAAATAAAGTACAGGTCAAGTACTGAGAGTAAATGACATCGATTAACTCTCACCCCTCGTAACTTGGCCATGTACCTAAATTAACAACATTATTTCTTCAAAATGAACTCTTAAGTGAAAAGCGTAAAAATAAATATATGGATAAAACGATGCTCAATATAAACCTCTGCTAATATTTCTGTTAACTCTTGGGTCATCCCATAAATAATGCGGTTTTTTTATACTTTTATTTTTCAAAATTAGGATAAAGTTCTTTTTTAATCTAAAATATACTCTCCTTCATTTTCTACAATACTCTTCCATCTATCTAGTAGACTTGCAAGGCCACTCTTCCAAAATTCACAAAAAATACTCCTCCAGTACTGTTCTGACCTCGTCTACAGGATTCATATGCTTTCCGTCCAAATGCTTTTTAAGGCTGCAACATAGATGATAATCAGATGGAGCAATGTCCAGCAAATATGGTGGGTGGGACATCATTTCCCATTCAAACTGCTCCAGGCTTTGGAATGTCATCCTCACTGTATGTGGCCAAGCATTATGCTGTTGGAAGAACACCTTTAGTCTTGAAACCAAAGATGGTCATTTTTCTTCTAGTGCAGATGTCGATGAATGGTTGAATGACTGAATCCAAGATTCTCTGCTAGTTCCTCAACAATTATGATGGGATTTTGTTCCACCAGGGTTTGCAGGATATCCTTATCGAGCTCTACACATGTTCTAGGATGAGGCTTGGAATTTATGGAATCGCTGTTGACACTGGCTTACACTTATTGTCCAATCCCCATATACTGCATTAATATTCTTTGCACTTTCTGTTGCATTGTTATGTTTATTGAACTCATAAAGTAAAATATGCTGAACATACTTCTTTGCCACTTCCATTATAGCTTCGAAAAAATAACTGTTAAAACTGCACTCTTCAATACTTGTAAGAATAAGCACAAGGTAAAATTACTACTTGTTTGTATAGCAAGTTGATGCAGGTAGTTTATCCCTTTCCCCTCTGACTTTTAGTTCAAGCAATTGAAAAAATCGCATTTCTTATGGGATGACCTAATCATCATCATCATCATCATCATCATCATCGTTTAACGTCTGCTTTCCATGCTAGCATGGGTTGGACCATTTGACTGAGGACTGGTGAACCAGATGGCTACACCAGGCTCCAGTCTGATTTGGCAGAGTTTCTACAGCTGGATGCCCTTCCTAACACTAACCACTCTGAGAGTGTAGTGGGTGCTTTTATGTGCCACTGGCATGAAGGCCAGTCAGGCGGTACTGGCAACGGCCATGCTCAAAATGGTGTATTTTACGTGCCACCTGCACAG
>NC_068989.1:32058174-32059851 GCF_001194135.2 Octopus bimaculoides | reverse complement strand
TCTTATACTAGCAGCTACACTTTCAGCACACCCTCCCCCACTACTAACTTGGTCACCTAGATAGCGGAAGCTATCAACTAAGTCTAGTTTTTCTCCTTGGAATATGGCCAAAGTTGTTTTCTGCACATTTTCAGTGTTTATTGCTCCTGAACATCTGCCACATTCAAAAACTAAATTCCTAGTTAACCTTCCTTTGATATTGCTGCACCTCTTATGTGTCCATAGCTTGCACTGGGTACATCTTATAGGGTTTCTACCTACACCTTTTCTATAGATCGAGCAGGGCCATCTACCTGAAGGGGCTGGGTTTTGTCTACCTTCGTACTTATTAGGACTTTCATTTTAGCTAGGTTGACTCTAAGGCCCTTCGATTCTAGTCCTTACTTCCACACCTGAAACTTCTCCTCTAGTTCTGATAGTGACTCAGCAATTAGTGCACGGTCATCAGCATAGAGGAGCTCCCAGGGGCATCCTGTCTTGAATTCCTCTGTTATCGCCTAGAGGACTATAATAAACAGGAGGGGGCTGAGGACTGAACCTTAGTGGACTCCTACCTCTACCCGAAATTCATTACTGTACTCATTTCCAACCCTCACCTTACTGACAGCATCTCTGTACATGGCTCGCACAGCTCTCACAGCTCTCACTAACCATTCTTCTATCCCAAGTTTCCTAATTGACCATCAGGTAAGGGATGGAGGACCCTGTCAAAGGCTTTCTCCATGTCAACGAAAGCCAAGTACAGAGGTTTCTATTTGGCTAGGTATTTCTCCTGCAGCTGTCTTTCCAGAAATATAGCATCAGTGGTGATTTTCCCTGGTACAAACCCAAACTGCATCTCATCTAAACTAACACTCTCCGTAATTAATTGGGCTTTGACCCTCTCCGGGACTTTCATTACCTGATTCAACAACTTGATACCTCTGTAATTATTTGTATCTAAAGCGTCACCTTTACCTTTGTTGCAGTTGACTATGGTGCTGCTACACCAGTAATTGGGTATAACTCCTTCCTGTATCACCTGGTTAACAATACAGGTGACTAGGCTATAGCCGACACTGCCAGATATTTTGAGCATCTCTGCAGTGATTCCTGATAGACCAGGGATTTCCCTGTCTTCATACTCTTAATAGCTTTATCTACCATGGTACTGTCAATTAGGATAGCTGGTGCCTCTGTTGGGTCGACATTCGGCACATTCTCTTCCTCCCATTCATTCTCCTTATTAAGCAACCTTTTGTAGTGGCGTCTCCAAACCTCTTTCTTTGCAACCTCATTTAGTGCAAGCGTACCATCATCCATGCGAATACATTTCTCTCCCACGACATCACGATTCTATCTCACACACTGTCTTGCAACATGAAATACCTCAAGTCTTTGGTCCTCACGCCGCAGAACATTGGCAATTTTTTTCTTATCTGCTTCCCATCTGGCTAAATAAACCTGTCGCTTAGCTTCCCTTCTGGCAGTCTGATACAATTTCCTGCTACCACAGTTCTTCCAGTCCTTCCAAGCCTGTTTCTTTTGTCTAATAGCCCTGTCAACAACATTGTTCCACCACCACGTTATTTTGGGTCGAGAGGGGACATTGCACCATCCACAGATCTGGTCAGTGGCCCTCAGCAGGTTGTCCCTTAGAAACCTCCAGTTGTCTTCTACATCATGTGAAGCTATATC
>NC_068989.1:32047835-32057737 GCF_001194135.2 Octopus bimaculoides | reverse complement strand
ATTTGCATCACAGAACTCCAGCAGCCTGGTTCTCTCCTCATTGCAGGAAACAAAACCATAGCCTCCATGTATGCCATGGAAGCCCCCTGAATGTTGTCCAACATGACCATTGAAGTCACCAGCCACAAAGAGAAGGTCCCTGTCATTCGTCGACGAGGTAGTCTGCAAGAGGGCATCATAAAATCAATCTTTCTGTCCATCGGTTAGCCCGGGCTGAGGGGCATAGGCCGAGATAATGGTTGCTAACCCATGGTGAAGGACTAATCTAATCTTAAGTATTCTATCGCATACTCTGGCTACCTCAATTACCTTATCCACCCATTTCTCTGCAAGCAGTATACCCACGCCCCAGACCCCGTCTGCGTTCCCTGCCCAGAAAATCTTGTACCTGTTTTCTTTGCCTGTGAGGAACCTAGCAGAACCTCCTCTCCACCTTACTTCTTGGAGGTAGCAAATAACGACACATCTCCGTTCAAGCATCTCAACAGTCTAACCAGACCTACCTTTCAGTGTGCCGATGTTGAGAGTGTCAACCCTTAGGGTGTGGGAGGTATGGGCCCTTGAGACCCTGGGGCGGGGAACAGCCGCGTCATGTACCTGAAAAGAGAGCTTGCATTTTGCAGAATTCATAAACAATCAGTAGCATTCATTTCTGACTCACAAATATAGAGTTAACAGAATTTTTTTTTCTTTCAAGTCAGAGAAAGACATGACCACCAGCTAGCTCCACTTTTCTAAGAAAATCTAACCACACACCATATTAGATGTAGCAAAACTGTTCACTTTGCCATAGATAAGGATCAATAGTAAAAGTAGGTGAAGATCATTGGATATTATAACAATTTCAAAACCTGACTGTATCGCTCACATATCTTGAACATTGTTGATACAATTAAGGGATGTTTAGTTACTTTTGGTTCACATCATGGTATACTTTTCTTCTTTTCTAATACCCAATCAATCAGCTGCAACAATTTTTTGGTTATACTTCTCACTTTTGACTTGTTCATTCCTCTGAACTATGGTCTTTTTTTTTTTTTTCATATGCTCCTGCCACTTCATGGTATTCTTCTCTCTGTGTTTGCTAATTACTGCTATTCTTTCTATGTCCAATGCCAACCAAGCAGAATATTGTGAATCTAGCTATGAACTTGTAACTTCCTGTCTGTAGCTTACCATTTTCAAACCTCACACAATACCCTAAATCCCATATATTTTAGACACTTCATTTCATGCAATTTCTTCCTATGACACAGTCAACTCAGTAATCAGGACTTTCTTTACAAAGTTGGTCTATGCCATAAAGTTGTATTTTTTTTTTTCACAATGATTTGGGAAAATAAGAGATTTCTTCAAATCAACCTGCATCTTCCAGTTATTAGAGGCATTCATAAGGCTATATGTTAGACTATTGTTTGTTTATGCTTCAATAGTGTCCTTTTTAGCTTTCCTTGTAGAAAACCATACAATTCACCTTGGTATTCATTCTCCACCGCAATGAAGACAATGCATTGCTGTTTTAATGTCCTAACAAGAATATACAAGACTTAGCTATGCTGTCAGGAACATTCTGTGATAACTTGCATGCTGCCAGAATATGCTGCAATGATGTACTGCTAATTTTTATGGTTGCTTTAAAAGAAGTTCAATGTCACAACTTGAGTAGAATAGGCAGAATTCAAAACAACTTAAGATCTAAAAAAATTTGGGGAGGATTTGGTCATGACAACTGTACCTTGAACAAGTGCATAGCATTTACACTGATGGCAGTTAGTGGTGTCACTCTAGCCCATAACTGGAGTAACACCACTAATTGGAAACATATCAAACGCTGTCCTCCAGAGAAATCAAAATGTGGTGGGCTCCATCTTCCATAATATGTCCCATGACAGATGGTGGTTAAGTTACTATGAAATTATGTAACTATCATATGATATGTAATTAGGTAATCCTGTTAGTTTATACCAACCTGTGACACAGCAGATACTAAGAGTCCCTTAGAAAAACTTGTTGTCTTTTACTGTTTAGATTAGTGTTTGTAAACATCATTACCATCAAAGTCTGTCTTCCATACTAGCATGGGTTGAAAGGTTCAACATGATTTGATAAGTATGAGAACTTCATTGTGCTTCAATGTCTGCTGCAGCAAAGTTTCTACAGCAGAATACACTTCGTAATTCCAATTAAGAGGGTTCAAGAGACAGAAAGAGGTATTAATGAAAAATATGAGTTGGGAGAGATGATGTCAAGAATGAGGATTGACATCATCAAGTGGAAGTAGTTTCAGACATAGGGATAGGTAATTAGGAGCACAGAAAGGGATGCAATAAATCATTTTGCCATCATTTAATTACAGTAGAAAACTAATGTGCAACAGTTAGGAGAGTGATGAAGGGAAGACTTTTGGGGAATGAGGGGTAGAGAAAGCTTGACAGGGACAAACTGAGCAAGAAGCCCAGTTGTGAGCATATACATTATGCTTCTAGACTCTCAGTTTCACCATGGTGGATGGGTCTTCTCAAGGCCAGCATATTTCCAATCATCTCAGTCCTTTATCATCTCCCCTATGATGCTCAAAATCCTATCAGCCTTCACTACTTCATACCAACTTCTTGCTTCCTCCACCTTCTGCCAACTCATCTGTATCCTCCATAATCCCTACTATTTCTTACCAAAATTTACAAAACTAAAAATTCTGGCCATACCATTATCTCTGCCTGTAACTGCACCACAAAACTCATCTCTGCCTACCTCAACACATTCATGACACCAACCACACCCTCTGTCTTATTAACTCCTTCTTCCCTAGCTCCTCCTGCCTCATTTTCATCATGGATATCACCTGTCTTTACACTATTATCCCTCATAGCAAAAGCTTCCAAGTTCTTAAGCATTTCCTCAACCTACGCACCACTCTCTATCTCAGCACCTCTACTCCTCTGTTGAGCTGAACTGATTATCACATTCAACTGCTTCTCCTTCACATGTGAAATGTATGAGCAGTTACTGGAGTGACCATGGGAACAAGGATGAGACCCAGTCATGGCAACTTGTATGTTGGTTATGACAAGTCCCAAATTTTCTTCTAGTTCACTGGTCCTACTTCAGAGCTATACAGTCATTACATTGATGACTGTTTCAGCACCAACTCTCTCTTCTGCAAAGAGCTAAATATTTTCTTGTTTGTTCATTCTTTTTGCCCCTCTTTCCAGTTAACATTCTCCATCTCCAAAACCTCCCTTTGTTTTCTCAACATCACCTTCTCCTCTCCTTCTCTACTCATCTTCTACAAAACCACCACTCCTACCTTGACTTCTCTTCCTCACTTACATACCTCCCACCTACTACTCTCACATTGTTAGACAACTGTTCTTGTCTAGTTTGACTGTTGCCTAATGTAGCAGTTAGCGTATGCCACTGACCCTTAGCTCACTTACACACATGCACACATACATAGTAATATACATACATGCACAAATGTACTGTTATACATATATGCACTCACTTTTCTATCTCTCCCTTATCTTGCCTAGCATCACTACCATATATTCCTGCCATCATGCGTCAATTTCCCACATCAGTACACTACTTCCACCTCCACCATGTTGCTTCATTTCAGCTCTATTTCTCTGTTGTCTATTTTCCCTCTGCAATTTACTACTGGATTTTATTCTCACTTACAGTGAAACATACTATTTTTCAATAATCCTTTTAAAATAATACTTTGCTCTCACCATCGACATGCAAAGATCAATTTGCAGTTTGTTGCAACCCTCACTGACTCTTCACTTGTGCTTTTTTTTAATTTTTATTATTTTATTCTTATTTCTCTTTTACTGTTGTTTCTTACACAACTAAATTGCATTTTCTCCAGTATTTAACCACACATTGGTTCCCATTCTGTTTCCTCTGTTTTTCTATTTGTGCACACTTTGATGGTCTTCTCTTATCAGTTATTTTACTCATTTTTATTACTTTCTCTTGACACTATACCTGTTATACAACCGCCAGAATTTTCACCAGTCTTTTCGCTATACTATTTTTTCATCAGTGTTTTACATAAACATCAAATTTCTCTTCCTTTTCCACCTCACACTAACACCTCCCACATCCTCCTCCCCTCCATGCCTTCCTCTCACATATAATTACAACTACACACCATCCTTCCATGCTACCCCACATGTCTACTCACATAACTACACATCTACGCACATCCAAAGAAACTACATGCACCCTATACAGATAAGCGCTTTACAAGTGCAAAACCAATGGTCATTCTCTGATAGGCCAAAACAAACAACCTTTCTAAATATATGTATATATATATATATATATATATATATATATATATATATATTATCTATATTATTATATGATCGAACGCCACACATCCATATCCAAGTAAGTTATTTTTTAATAATACCGTTGTTGATATTCAGAGTGAATCACAGAAAGTCCTCAACTCGCTTATGGAAAATGACCTCCAGGCTGGATTCCAAAAGTGACAGGAATAGCAGGATAGGTGTATTGCTGCACAAGGTGACTATTTTGAAGAAGATGATGTTAAAATGTAGGTAAATAAATAATTTTTTATTAAACATGATTAGTCTGGAAACTTTTTGATACCACCTTGTAAGTACCAGGCTTTAAAAAATAACTAAGTAAGTTTTATCATATGTATTATGTATGTATATGTTGGTGTGTTTACATCCACATAACTTAGTAGTTTGGCAAAAGAAGCCAGTAGAATAGAGGTGGTATGAAAAAGTTCCCAGACTAGTTCTGTAGTGCACCAACAGATGACAGCATACAGTTGCATGCACAGTGAAAGTCAGCAGTAGCCTTCATGAGGCAGTGTGCTGGGTGACATCACTGTTTACTTTGCAAGTTGTGAAATTTGCGTTTCTGTAACCACATATAAGCTGTAGTTTGCAATTTTGTCATGGACAGGAAGTTGGAACAAAGATCCAACGTGAAATTTTGCATTAAACTTGGGAAGCCTGTGACAGAGATATTGAGCATGCTTTGGCAAGCTTATGGCGATGACCCTGAGACAAAGCAGCAGTTGTCACAATGGAAGAGGCCTTCATCTCCATGACTGATGAAAGCATGACAGAGCCATAGCTCAACCAAGAGCATGGTCATTGCTTTTGTTTTTTGACATCCATGGTATTGTGCATCAAGAATTTGTCCCCTAAAGCCAGACCATCAATTGAGAGTTCTACTGCAACGCTTTGAAGCATCTGAGGGAGGACATCCAGCGAAAGTGACCAGATCTGTGGGGCATGAAGAATTAGATTCTTTACAAAGACAATGCATCCTGTCACTGAACTCTCCTCAATCATGAGTTTCTCACCAGAAGCAACATGGTATTGCTTCCAGGAGAAAGTAAGTCTTTCCTGCATTAACCCAACAGAGGGAGCTGCTATTCTAACCAACAATACTCTCCTCCCTCACTCACTGTCTCTCTCTCTCTCTCTCTCTCTCTCTCTCTCTCTTTCTCTTTCTAAGTGTGTCACTTATTTTCTCTCTTTCTTTCTCTTCATCTTTCTCTCTCTCTCTCCCTCCTCTCTATCTCTCTTTCTCCCATTATTTCAGAGAGGGAGAGAAAGTTTACCTCTACAATTCTATTCCAACTTTCTGTCTTCCTCTGATTTTTTTTTTTTTTTGACAAACAGTAGAGTGTGGTGTGAGGTAATATTTAGCAAAATAAATACTCCAAAATAGTGAATATGGTCTTGGAGGTGTTTATTTTGTAAATTCTGAACACATACACACACCTCACATTTAAATATAGATAATCTTTGGCAACTAAGTCCAATTCTCAATTATATTAGTGACCTACTTTGATATTTAAATTCCAATTATTCATTTTTTAATGCAGAACACAGATTGCTACACACATAAACATAGTTTGTATTAAGTATCATGTATTTTGAGTAGTAATCATTATATTTAAATATATATAAATGCCTCTTCACTCAAACAATTATTTGATGCTGTTTATGCTGAGGTGACTTGCAGCATATGGAGAATGATCTCCACATACCACATGGAGACACACTGATTAACTTGGAAGAAAATGCATAAACCAGCAAAAGGATAGCCCACTAAAATATCCAGTCACCAAGCTTTCATTTAAAAAAGATAACCTAGTGCTTGATTTCAAATTGAAGTCTACTTGTGATATTTTTCATCCATAAGACAGGATGCAAGCAGTTTTTAGGCTCAAAATTTGAAATTGTTTGGCACTTCCGTGCAATCAAACATTATATGACTAAATCATATTTGAGTGGTCATTATTCAAAGGCTCCACTACAGTTGACTGCCCATAGCTGAAGAATCAGTTATCTATCAAACCTATCCTACTAGCTGATATACTAAAGCAAGGTCACAGTAAAAGCAACATCCAATGTAATAAAAGGCAAAGATAATAGATCACTCAATCAGTGAAACAAGATTAAAATAAGTACTGATACCAGATATAGATATGTAATATGACACTAAGCAAGAAATGTAAACAGTAGCAGCTTTTCTGTATACCACTGGAAACAAGGCCAATAGAGAGACCTGTTGATATGTCATGAAGACTGCAGTACTAAGCAAGCACTTGCCTGAAAAATACTGGGACTTTGTAGTTTTCCTTATCAAAAAATAATAAATTGGTACTCTTTTGGTTTATAATAAAAAATAAAACTGAAACCAGAAGTGAAAGCGGAAATTATAAATTTCCATGAATTTTCAAATATGAATGGCAGTCAGCAACTCTCCCATTGCAGCACATGTGGAGCATTGGTGCAGAAACCATGAAAACAACATTTTCATGCAGCTTTTGATTTGCATGAAACATTATTACTCAGCAAATTTTTGCTTTCTTATTTTACCAATCATTTAGACATTTTTATTTCATAAAAAAATCCTCATTCATAAACAAACACTCGGACTTTTCATACTAAATCATTCAGACTATATCATTATAGACATATCAGATAGCTGAAATAATATTCATTCACCTTTGATTTATGGAGATTTTACAGTGATTTATGATTTTTCTTCTTTTACTTCCAGTTTCTGTTTGTGATCACAAGCTAAAAAATGTCACTGAATTAACTCTAATAAATATTAAAGAAACAGTAGCAGCAGAATTGTTTAACCTCATTCTCTTCAGAAAATTCAGTAGACTAGAGATGTTCATATTCAAGTAATCCAACATGGTTTCTTCTTTAGTAGTATGCATTAATTACGTTTTTTTAATTGTAGAAGTACAACAAGCTTTAATTGTAACATGCCACTTTCACTTTATCAAACTAGCTATCTCTGTTTGACAGCTACCCAAAAGTGTTCCTTTTTTTTTTTTTTCACACTGAGGAAAATATGTTTGCATAATTATTTTGTTCATCTTTGTGTTTAGAGGGGGTTTGTAATTTTTTTTTTTAACCTTCTTATTCAATGTTTGAGTTAATATTGGAAGAGAAAGATTTGGCTGTGATTTCCAGTAATTAACACAATTGCATAGATGCTACACTGGTAAGTAGAATAGTATAAATTGGTGATTTTTTTGCTTGCAGGCCATATAAGCACAAAATTAAAAATGAAGCTGGAATGTACAAAAATTAAGTTGGCTTTGCTGAGCAAGCAAAACAAATAGGTAAATTCACAAAAGTAAATTACTAAATGTAATATTTATAGATTTCTGTTGTGGTTCCTAACATTCTGAGCACACCTGCCATGGTGGTCAACTTTTCTTTAAATTTTTCCAGGATTAATAAAATAATGTACCAGATCTTTGTCTTTTGGTTTGCTCTGTCTGATACACTGATGTTGTTTTGCATTAAAATGTTATAAACCTTTAAAAGATGAAATTTTTGCAAATTTTAGCCAATCAGAAGCCTTTGTTATTGACATTTCAGACGTAATAGCTGCGGTCTGTTTCCATAGCAAATTTCCTATTGTAAGTAAACCAGTATAATCCATGAGTTTCAATGGCAAATAACTTTTCCTTAGAAAGTAAATCAGTATAAACTTCCATCAGTTTACCTCTGAATTTGCTATCAGATATCAATTCTCTGATCTCGGATCCAATGAAAATGCCTGCTTTCAGTTTTATGTCACTTTTCTCTGCACCAAATTTTATTTTTAGGTACTGGAAGCCACAACCATCATGTGTCATTGCTTTTACGAAGTTTTTCATGAGGCTGAGTTTGATGTGAAGGAAGATCTTTTATGGGTCTACCAGTAGCATATACTGCACATTGTACCGACCAACTATGCACTCATCTCTTTTAAGACAGTCTTTTACAGTGTAATGATTGCTGTCGTTGCAGCTGTTTCAAACACACAAGAAGCACATATTTTTGGTATATCCCAACTGCAGTCCTAGGAGGAAGGAAATCACCCTTAAATCACCACAAATATTCCACTTGTGAACTGAGTAATTAACTCTTTTCAGAAAGAGTTCCATCAATTCATAAGTTTCTTCTATACCGACATGACCCACAGGAATGGAAGGTTTTTCATTACCGTTATGTGACAACCTTACTTGGGTCTATAAACAATCTCCATTTGTTAGCCATATGCATATGTCCTAGTTTTTGCATGAGTACATTAACGCCAGTACAGAAACAAGCATTATTTTCTTGCTTGAAAAAGAAAAATAAGCCTTTTTGGCGAGAATGGATAATGGAAAGTTTCGCACCTTGCTGTAGGAGATTCAGTTGTAGTTAGGATCCCAAAGCTTCTGCCCTCTCCTTTGACAATGCTAGATCTCTTACTAGATCATGCAAATCTTCTTGGTTAAACTAGCCTGGCTCATTTTTCTTAGAATCACCTACATACTCTTCATCAATAGGAGAGTCAGAGGATTCGTCGTGTGACGTGTCAAGATTTTCAAGTGAAGCATGTGAGAGGGGAACTGGGACAGGGTTCTAGAAGTCATGTGGGACTGGTTTTAGAGCCAACTTACAATCTGCATACATAATTTTTGCTTTCATCTCTTTTGAGAAACCACTAATATTAGTCATGCAAATGTAACAATCAGAGACATGCTTGGTTGGCTCATACCATACCACTGGTACAGCAAAAGGCATTCCCTTCCATTTTCCATTCAGCCACTGTGTAAGCCCTGAGTAACACACGGTGCAGCAAATATGAGGTGCCCATCTCTTGTCTTGGTCCCCAACTTTACACCCAAAATAATATTAATAGGCAATTTTTAATTTGGTTGCAATGTTCTTCCACTGGTCATGTGGAGCAAATTTTCCACAGACATAACAAAATTTGACTGGGTGATTCACACTGCCTCTCCTATTCATGATCTAACACAATGAACACTGTTAAAACAGTAATCACGCAGAGCAAGATATACACATGGCTGCAGTGCAAATGACACTGAGAGTTATCAAGAACAAACTGACGTATTTGGCATTGCTAAACTAAATAATGAACTTTCTCATCGTTTGTTTTATTGCTCTTCTTTCTTTAATTTTGAATTAAGGACCATTTTCATTTAAACAAATTTTATAATACAGCTTATATCTAATCAAAAGTGTACTTATAATCTTGCGCATGCACATAACTAAAAATCCTGACATACTAGAACAATTCTGAGTGTGGAATTGGAATCAGCATCCTCAATTTAGTCTAAAACACCTGCTTTTACCCCAGTAGCAAAATCTTTATTGTCCAGTGTTATTACATGTTTTTCTCTTACAAAATACACACATACATGAGGTTCATGTATGAAATTGATCTTTTTTCTATTCTATTTATTACATATTTTTCTCTTATAAAAATACATACATACATGAGGAGTAAATTATATATAATAATAGTTTGAATGTGGCTCCCGAGAAACAGTAAAACTAATTACCCGATCAGCAGCAGGTATTACTGCTAGTATATAT
>NC_068989.1:32043501-32046954 GCF_001194135.2 Octopus bimaculoides | reverse complement strand
GATCAATAATCTGCTTTTAAGTATTTATTTATTCACTTTGCTTACTCAGGATAACAAAGTTTATTTTTTGTACATTCCTGGCTTCATTGTCTTTCATTTTCAATTCCACCCATATCATTCAAGTGAAAAACCTATCTCTGTTATGCTTTACACCAGAGGAGACAGATGTTTCTCCTTAAAAAATTTTGAGGTAAGCCAAAATATTAGAATAGCCAGGCAATTTCACAAGCATCATCTGATACTTTGGCGCAGCATAACTAAATCATTTTTTGATTTAAACTGATTAATTTATTGCTGGAAGTCTTTGTGTCTCTTCCGATCTTTTGTTTTAAGAACACGTGTGGAATTGAAAAATGAAAGAAAAGGAAACTGGAAATGAGCAAAAATATATTTGGTTATCAAGAGTAAATGAAATTAATAAATAAATGCTTAAAAGTGAGTTGTAGATTATGACAGATTTCTACTTTCATTTCTCAACAGCATTATTTAGTTAACTTTACAAAAGTTACATCATAGAAAATAAGGCATTTCTATTTAAAATATATATATATCCATTTCCAAGTAAGTTATATATTTATTTATATATATATATATATATATATATATATATATATATATATATACACACACAAGTAAAAATAATTGCAAATTAACAACTCATTTTGAAATGTAAGCAAAAATATTATTTGAAAGTTTAGGGAAGATGAATTTATAACTTTATGAATGGAATTGTACATCTGTCTAGTGACCAACGCCATCCTCTGGTTAAATTATGAAGGTTGTGTCATAGAAAGAAAACATTTCTTATAAATCTCCATTTTTGTATCTGGTCTGCAAGATCCTTTGTTACGGCAGAATGACTCTCCCCAGACACAACAAAATTTCTTATCAAGAATTTTTTATCCTGCACTTTTTTCTTTATCTTTTAGTCAGGAGAAAAGGCAGTGTATTTGACCCATTAAAGTGCTGCCAAGACGATGGGAGGGAAGAAGGAAGGTATCCTTAAACCAAAACCCTGGCCAGAATGCTTGCAACAGAGTGAACTCCACTAAAAACAACCAAGTTATTTAATGGTGGTGTTAAACTGAGCCATGGATTAAGTCTACCACCAAACTAGGCTATGAAAGGCTTTGAACTCAGACAAAAAGAGTCAAAACAAATACAGTAAGATATCAAGTTTGATGTTCTTACAGTTCTGCTAATCCACTGCCTTGCATTGGTATTTTTTTTAATAACACTGAAAAGATGAATGGCAAAGTTGACCTCAAAGTGCAGAGAGTCAGAACAAATAACCACAAAGCATTCCGTTTGATGCTCTAGTGACTCTGCTAATTTGCCACCTATGTGATTTCTGCCCAGAACTCAATGTCATAGAGAAGAAATTCAGCCAAGTGTCTCTGGTTGGAGCTGTGTCTGATAGTTAACTATGCGAGTTTGGTCCAGCTGCACTCAAGGTCAACTAACAATATTGAAATTCTAGAACTGTTGTAGTGGGGACCAACATGTAGGGTAGGACATGCTAGGATTATCTTAAAAGATTACTTCAGAGATTGGCCAAGGTTGGGTTTCATCCCTGTTGATCAACTCAGCTCCAAATTACACAGTTGGGCGCTATTTTGAGCTGTTATGATTCCCATTAAAAGTTCATATTTATTAGGAACAGGGGCTGAATGAATGTCTCTAGTGCTCCCTTGACTTGAAGTCTCTTGGGCTCTGATGTCTGGTTGTGTTTTCCCAAATTGGACCTTTTGTATCTCATTAAGGTTGACCAACTAATGGGCAATATGATACTAGTAGGTCGTTGTGCCTTCAGGACACATGATGGTACCCCTTCATTTTTTGTCAGTGTTTTATTTATATTGTTTTTTCAATGAAAAAAAAAATTTTAAGTTATGCCTATCAATTTGGATTCACCATCATCATGCACATTGTTATGATGTGTAAGCAGTAGCACTGTTCACACACCACATTGAAGGAACAGAAAAGAACATTTCTGAAATCACTTATAGAAGTAGCCAAATGCCTCCTCATTAGCAATGTGCATGAATGTGTAGCAAGTGAGGTTGACACTGGATGGGTGCCACACAATTCCTCACATAAACGTGGAATGAAAATAGTGGAGCAAGAATATCCGAACAAATAACAATATTTATTTTCTGTCTGTACAAACGTTATATCTTGGGACAATCAGTAGCTAGGGTGCCTTGGTGTGGAAGCAACAGAGTTGGTTTAATCACAAATGTGAAGGCATTCTTCACAGGTTAGCTAATGTCGTGTGGCGCCTTCAGATCTCCAGCTACATGGAGCTGGTCAAGTTTGTGTGCAGCTCGGTCAGTAGCAGAGGTGAAGAGGAAGAATGGCGCATAAGGGGCTTCCGGCAGGCCTTCTGGAAGGCTCTAATTCCTGCACATGCATGGATGAAAATCCCAAAATGGCAACTGGAACCAGGCGTCACTACAAATGGATCAAGATGTTGTTCCTAATTACTGTCTAGCAAGCTCAAAGGCAAGGGAATGGACTTCAATGAATCAGTGGGGGACAGAAAATACTGTTGAGGTGGACTTTAGTCCAATTTTGTAAGTGTACAAAAAAAAGGCATTGCATTTTTCCACAACAGCAGCTGTTGTCTATGCATGCATCCTCAGCACTTTATGTCCCTGAAGTTAAATATCACTGTGGTCCAGCTCCAATGAAGTCTTCAAATGTCACAAGGTTAAAAAAATGTTAAATTACCAACAAATTATGGTATTTCAGTGTTTTATTCCATTCAGCTATATATGCAGTAATGCTACCTCTGCTGAAAATTATTCACATACACTGAAGCTTAATATTCATTATTCCAGCTAACACACCTATAAGTCCCAACATCGAAATAACACTGTTATTCCAATTATTTTACTTGTCAATGGAACCTCTATGCAGTCATATCTCCCACTCTAATATTATTCAACTACGGTAGTAGTTGAATAATATTCTTAAGGCCGCAATTCACTCACAGTATCTTTAGAGCTTGGTCGCTAATTCAGTTCTTATCTAAATTGAAAACTGTTAAGATTTTTGGAGAGGGCTGGTCCCTAGCTACATTTTGGCATAAAAAATTGAGATTTGATCTAGTAGAAAAAAGTTTACATCAAAATTTGTAGCAATATTATAGGAGAGTAACACCTCCAATCAAGTTTAAATCTAAATAACATTTTTATTTTAAAAACAAAATATATTTATCTTAGCTTCAATGATAGACAAAAGCATGAAGAATTTCATAGTTTTGATCCCATGCAACAAAAATTTGTATAAAAAAATTTGTGAGGTAAAATATCACGAAAAACAGGCAAAAAATTGGATTTAAGTATAATCAACTTTTTTATTTTAAAAACAAACTATATTTTAATTAAGCTTAAATGATAGAACTCAATTCAAGGAATTTCATGGTATCTATCTCATGCAATGAAGTTT
>NC_068989.1:32042176-32043087 GCF_001194135.2 Octopus bimaculoides | reverse complement strand
GGGGGGGGGGTGCAAGACAGAAAGTGTGTGCTGTATGGGTATGTGAGAGAGAGAGAGAGAGAGTGACAGCGTACATTTTTTCTTTTATTTTTTCTTGCGTCGTTTTGCGGTGAACGTGTGATTGATTGGCTGAGAGAGAGAGAGAGAGAAAGAAAGAGTGAGAGAAGGTGTGTGTTGCTGTATGTGTGTGTGACAGAGAGAGAGAGAGAGAGTGTGTGATAGCGTAAATTTTACTTAACTACTTATACATACATGCAAACAAAAATTGTCATGAGTGACTGACTTTTCTCTCTCTCACACGCACACGTATAAAAGACGTATGCATATGTATTTATGCATGTACGTGTATATGACAAATAATGGGTGTACATATGTGTTTGCTTGCGTGCAACTGACCCTGGCCATTTTATATAGTCAATATCTCAGTCAATCACTCACACTCACTCACTAAAAAAAGATGTGAGAAACACTAAATAAATAAAAAGAATTTACGATATCACTTTCTCCCTCTCTCACACACACAAACAGAGCAAGACACACCTTCTCTCTCTCTCTCTCTCTCTGACAACACACCTCTCTCTCTCTCTGTCTCAGTCAAACACTAAAAAAAGATGCGAGAAAAAGAAAATGAATAAAATTTACGCTATCACTCTCTCTCTCTCTCTCTCTCTTTCTCTTACAACACACACCCCTTTCTCTCAGTCAATTGCTCATACACTCGCTCAAAATAGGAAAAATAATTTTTAAAATGTATGCTGTCACTCTCTCCCTCACACAGCACACACACAACAACAACAACAACACACACCTTCTCTCACTCCTTCACACACACACGACAACACACCTCTCTCTCTTTCACACACACGCGCGCACACACACATATGCACACAACACACACTTTAAATCTATTA
>NC_068989.1:32039919-32040657 GCF_001194135.2 Octopus bimaculoides | reverse complement strand
AATTCATAATACAATAATAATAATAATAATAATAAATGAAAATATAAAATTTACCACTTTTATGAAGGGAAATAAATTCTATCACATATGTTTAAGGAAATTTCGTAAGAGCTTCTGGGTAAACAAAATTTTTTGTTTTCTGGTTTGGAGCATAGAAAAATAAGTCTTGCAAACTATCAACCCTGGAGCAACCAACATAAAGTTGACCATGAGAAAAGCAAGGCTCAATTAAGTGCAACCCAGCAGATCTCAAAGTCTGACATTGAGCTTTATTAATAGACATTGTGAAGCAAAGTTGGGAATTGTGTTTATTGGTTTGACTGGAATTCTTGGAATGAAAACCTCTTCCCCTCATGCACATCCAGTGATGATGGTAGCTTCTATCACATTAGGTGATAATGTCTTCACAATCAACCTTGTCTCATTGCATAATTAAGAAAGATCTAAATTTCTTAGAAGCATTATTAAGACTCCTACCTTCAGAAAAGGTTTGTGTGGAAGAGTTCCAGGTGGCTCAAGAGAATTAAGGAACTCTGTTGGGTAATGGACAGCTTGATTTTCATCAAGGACTGAATCAACTAATTTCTACTCCTTAATGACTGTTGGAATCTTATTAAATTCATGGTTAATCCTTGCTAGTGTCTCATTTTTTGGAGCAAGAATTGCTCTTTCACACAACCATTTATGAGAATTATATCAGGTCATCCCATAAGTTCTGTCCGAATTTTGAATAAAGAA
>NC_068989.1:32037141-32039819 GCF_001194135.2 Octopus bimaculoides | reverse complement strand
GTAACACGGATAAGAAATACCAGTTCTCAGTTAAGGTACACAGTAGATTGTAAGTCTGTATATAAGAGGTTGAGGCAGAGCTAAGTCACTTGTGCAGTTGAGGCTTCTATGCCGACCGGATACTTGATACAGATGGTTTCTCGCAGGTGTCGAATTCTGGCTGTTATTTCGTGGTAAACAATTCACACAAACAGGGTTGAGAGAAGCTGCGGTTGCTGTTGGTAGCTTGTGTACGTAGAGATGTCGTGTTGACGTTGGCAACGAAGCTTGTAGTAAACAGTTGAACGATGGTGTTGATGTCGTCGCTGGAAACTGGCTGGTTGGTGTTACGTGGTCAACGACCAGACCTTAGAAGGGCTGAAGCCGCGACAAACTGGCGAGGATAAAGCAAGCTATTTATAGATACAAAGAGGCTCCAGAAACATTAGAAAAACACTCTCTCACGTGACCTTATTAGATGGCCACGATTGGTCCGTATGCACCCTGGCACGAAACAGAACTGGAGACAAATGCCGCGCAAATAAGAGTCAGTCAGGGTGATGACACAACAGGGTCCAAGGTGGGAAAGAGAGAGGTGTTACCGGCTACGTTCGCATTTGTAAATAAATAACCGAGAGGTGGTTTCACTACATATATGTAGATACTCTTTTACTTGTTTCCATCTTATTTGACTGCAGCCATGCTGGAGCACCGCCTTTAGTCGAGCAAATCGATCCCAGGACTTATTCTTTGTAAGCCTAGTACTTATTCTATCGGTCTCTTATGCCAAACTGCTAAGTTTCGGGGACGTAAACACACCAGCATAGGTTGTCAAGCGATGTTGGGGGGACAAACACAGACACAAAACACACACACACACACACATATATATATGTACATGTATACGACGGGCTTCTTTCAGCTTCCGTCTACCAAATCCACTCACAAGGCTTTGGTCGGCCCGAGACTATAGTAGAAGACACTTGTCCAAGGTGCCACGCAGTGGGACTGAACCCGGAACCATGTGGTTGGTAAGCAAGCTACTTACCACACAGCCACTCCTTCGCCTATATAAGTTCCGTAAAAAATTTAGATGCAGGTGAATATGGTACTTAAGTTTAGGCCCCCGAAATAAGTATAGTTTTATTCATAGAGTTTCAAAATAATGTGATTAAAATCAAAATAAGCAACAAGGATATCCAAATTTAATGCAGTATGATCATTTCATGCGACTCCATTTAATTAAGCAACGTGAACATTACATTTTACATCTGTATTTTCGTTTGTTTTCTTTTCTGCTTTCTTTCCAGCTTTTTTGGGGAGGGACCGCATTCTCTTTTTTATTTTTTGTACATTTGGAGTGAATGTGGCTCTTCTCTCCACACTTGAAACATCGGGGCCTACGTCCCTCCATGGCTACTCTCATCGATAGCCCCTCCCCTACAAACACCCTATCTGGCAAATTTTCCTGGGTTTCGTTTGAAGCCTGTGGGACTATTTCTAAAGTTTGGCCTTTCCAGTTAACTGCCTCCTTCTTTTTCATTTGCAGAATCTGTTTCCTCTTTTATCTGTTTCGGGACAATGTTAAACAGGGCAGGGCTTATTGAGGAAAAGAAATTATGCTGCAGTGTACCTATATGTTGAGATCCTGAATTGGGCAGGGGACGTATGGCCTGTGGTCCCAGCCTTGGAAGAACCTTGAAACTAATATTCAGGTCGTTTGGGCAATGCTGGTGGTATATTTTCCACATCGTACATTGTTGTTATAGTGCATTGTTTTGCCATTCAAGATATTATTTTTTTACAAACAACACACAATGCTTCAAGCGAACTACAATACTCTCCTATATGTATATAGAGGAAGATGTAATAGCGGCCATAAATGAAATTAGCTCAGATTCGGCAACTGGCCCCGATGGTTTCCCAGCTGTCCTCCAAAAGTCATGTAAACAAGAATTAGTGGCACCACTCTGAATGAGACCCAGCATGGTTTCCATCCAGGTAGAAGCTGCCTCACGCAGCTCTTGCCACATTATGACTGGGCCCTGAAGCAGTTACTTGACCATTCAAATCTTGATGTGATATATCTCGACTTTGCAAAGGCCTTTGAGAAAGTTGATCATGGCATGATATATCACAAGCTGCGAAACCTTGGCATAGCTGGTAAATTAGGAGAGTGGCTGCATGACTTCCTGAATGGGAGAAACCAGACAGTTGCAGCCAATGGAGAATTATCTAGGGAAACGCACATATTGAGCGGTATTCCGCAAGTAACTGTCCTGGGGCCACTACTGTTCATAGTAGCCCTTCTGGACATGCCCACGGTCACTCGGAGAGCCACTGTCACTAGCTACGCTGATGACGCAAAACTGTCTCAGGCAATAAAGAATCCTGATGATGTCGTAAGCCTGCAGAATGACCTAAATGCAATATACAAGTGGGCAGAGCAAAATAATATGCAGTTCAATGCTAAAAAATTTCAAGTACTGCGCTACAAGGCCACAAGTGCCCCCCACCTGGCATACACAGGACCTGGAGGTACTGCAATCCCAGAACCACAAGCAGTGAGAGACCTGGGTATCAGCATGTGTAGTGATGCATCATTTCACATGCACATTGTCAAGTTGACAGTAAAGTGCAGACAGCTGGCAGGGTGGATACTGAGGACATTCAGAACAAGGGATCAAAAAGTCATGTTG
>NC_068989.1:32023355-32030152 GCF_001194135.2 Octopus bimaculoides | reverse complement strand
CACACATATAAATAGGGAGAATTCACAAAAAAGCAAAAGACGAAAACAGGTGGTGTAGAAAACAAACAGGTGTATTAGTATAACACTCGGGAATTGAAAAAGTCCTTAACGTTTCGAGCCTACACTCTTCAACAGAAGGAAACAAGGAGAGAAACAAGGAAAGAAAAAAATGTGTGTAGTGGCTAGCGATCTATCATGGCAAAATATATATTTTTCACTTTATCTTTTTTACAGCACCCGTCGAGATTTATAATATTTTGTTTTTCTCTGTCCTTCATATCTTCGTTACCTGCTCCCCCTCTCTGTTTCATACCTATCTCTTCGTCTCTTCTCTCTCCTTCCTTTCCCGCTTCTTTCTCCCTCCCTCATTCTGTCTCCCCGTCCCTTTCGTATCTTCCTCCTTTTCTCCCTTCCTTTGTCTCTCTCTACATCTACCTCTCCTCCTGTCACCTCACCCTCTCCCTCATATACTTCCCATTTCCCCCTCTTCTCACTCCGTCTTTCACTTTCCCTCACATCCTTCATTCTTCTCTCTCCTTCACCCTGTCTCCCTTTCTCTTCCTCTCATTCTGTCTTTCTTTCTCTTCCTCTCCTCTCCCTCACTTTGTCTCTCTTTCTCTTCCCCTCCTCTACCTTCCTCTGTCTCGCTATCACCCAACATCTCCTTTCTCTTCATATCTCCCTCTCTTTTTTCCTATCTCTCCCTCTTTGTTCTTCTCTACCCCCTCTGTCTCTCTCACGTCCTCTCTAGCCTCTCCTCCCTACTCGGCTTAAAAAACGAAGATGGCACCAAAGTGGGGTAAGAAAGAATTGAATCTTCTGTTGCGAGTATGGACATTTGCTAGCAACGATCCGCCAAACAACATCTCACTGCTGCACTGAAGAACAATGGCTTCTGTAGAACCATTGATCAGATAGAGCGGAAGAAAACTGAATTCATCCGATCCTATGGCCTTATCAGACCACACATTGACATTCTGGATGTCATAATGGAAAACTATTGTGGCAAGGCTGATAAGGATAGGGAAAACGAAACAAAAACCAGAAGTCTCTTTGATCCAGTGGTTCCTCAAAGGAATGGATCCCTCCCCACTCCTGTGAACGACCAGGCTGATAAGGATAAGGAAGCCAAGGAAGCAGCAACCAGAAGCCCCTCTATGCCAGTGGTCCTACAAAGGAATGGAGTCCTCACCACAGAGGAATGCAAATGCTACGACAAGAAAAGGAAGAACACGAGCACAAACATAAAGAAGGAAGGGGAGAAAAAAGAAAAGGAAGAAAATGAAATAACTAAAACCGGAACCCCAAACCACCAAACAAAAAGCAGAATATTCAAATATGGAGGCTCTGAAACCCTAGGAAAGAGAAGAAATTTGGAGTGCACTCAAGGACCTGCAAATTTTACCTGCAAGGCAAATGTTGGCATGAGGAAGACGGTACAAATTGCCGGTTTGCTCACCCGAGATCATGCCAAAATTGCAGGCGCCTCAAGGAGAAAAACTTCCCTGAGGAAAGACACCAATCGCTTCCAAAGAAAAAATATGCACAAGCAGTGCGCCCTTCAGATGTTATGCACAAGGCAGCAGCTGAGCAAGAGTTTTTTTGTGCATGGTGCAAAAGATTGTGCAGCAGCTGACCTGGCTACATCAAGAACAAATGAGGAACTTTGCCCACCACTGCGCAAGACCACCACAATCACCAGACACGGGATGGCCTCTCCTAACGCCTGCACAATCGTCATGCCAATATTTTTACTAAATATTGGGGGCCTGTTGCATCATAACAAAAGCAACATTTTTTTCCTGAGTGACCTTGCTGCATGTAATCAAGCCCTATGCATAGCACTCGTGGAAATTAATCTGAGCCCTGATATAGAGGATGCAGAAGTGCACGTACTAAAATATACCATACTGCGAACAGACAGAAAGGAAGGGAGCCATGGTGGAGTTGCTGTATATACATCCGTGATGACCTCACGCCCCAGGTTTTACTGTCATACTCAAATTCAGTATCTGACACTTTAATTGTATACATAGGACAACACAATATGGTCATATGCAATACATACCGTCCACCAGATGCTCCACATAGGCAAGTTTGAAGACTGCCTCACAAGAATTAAAGAAATCCTCATGAAACTGGAACACCACGTGAGCGTATTTCTTATAGGTGATTTCAACTTCCCCAATGGTCTGAAGGCCTCATTCTCTCAGGAATAACTCATTGCAAACAAGCACAGGTGGAGTCCCTGCTCAACCTCACCAATGCCCTATTCATGGAGCAAGTTGTACTCAGACCAACTAGGGTGAATAACATTTTGGATTTCTGCTTCACAAACAATATGGACATCGTTCATAATGTGAAAGTGACGCTGACATTAGTCTCGGATCACAGCATAATAGAGCTGTCTATGTTTGGGCCAAAAGTTGCCAGAGACATGCAACCTAAAGGAAGCACTCAAAATCTCTCCGATCTGAACTTCCACAAAGCAGATTGGAAATTGATCCAAAAAGAGATCCTCAGAGAGGACTGGCTGAAATGTCTCTCCACACCAGACATTAGCAGACATTCATGTGTGTTATGCAAACCAAATGCCAGAAATGTCCCAGAGCACAAGGCCAACACAAAAAGGAACAAGATTCCAAGGGAGAGGAAGATCCTCATGAGACGACAGACGAAGGTTGCAAATCGCTTCAACCAGCATTCCAAAAGTAGCGAAAGGTCCCATCTAAAAAAACACTGATGGAGATTGAAAACAGCCTGCAACAATCCTATGTGAGGGAGAGAGCAGACAAAGAAGCCTGGGTTATAAAAAACGTTAAGCCAAACCCAAAGGCCTTCTTTCATTATGCGAAACAAACAGCCTCAGTACACTGCAAGATAGGACCCCTCTTCAAAAAGGATGACTTCCTTACAGATAGTCCAACCAGGATCAGTGAGGTACTGAATGACCAGTTCAAAAGTGTCTTTACCACCCTGTTGGAACACAGACAAGTGAACAAACCAGTGGATTTCTTTGCCGCCTCACCTATAACCAGCGAGGCAGTCACGATGGAATACATCGACATTAGCGAAGAAGATGTACTACTAGCTATAGATGAAGGGGACGCAAACTCAACTGCTGGTCCTGATGGTTTTCCAGCAATCCTCCTCAAATTGTGTAAGCGTGCCCTGGCAAAACCTCTACAGATTCTCTACCAGAGCTTTCTTGCAAATGGCAGGCTGCCCAGCATGCTGAAGGAGGGAATAACATGCCCAATCCATAAAGGGGGAAGCAGAGCAGATGCCAAAAACTATAGGCCTATCTCTATGACTTCACACATCAGCAAAGTCATGGAACGGATAGTCGGAGTGAAACTAATCGCATTCCTTGAAGAAAATAACTAGCTGAGTGATACCTAGCATGGCTTTCGACCAGGCAGGAGCTGCTTGATCCAGCTCTTACAACAATATGACTGGATGTTGAGGCAGTTACTCAACAACTCAAACGTGGGCCTAATATGCCTTGATTTTGCAAAAGCTTTTGATAAAGCGGATCATAGTATGATATGCCACAAACTGCGTGATCGCGGCATAGCTGGAAAACTTAGGGAGTGGTTACATGACTTTCTGAAAGATAGAAGTCAGGCAGTAGTGGCCAATGGATCCACCTCAAAGAAAACAAAATTAGTGGGCGGTGTTCCTCAGGGCACTGTCTTGGGACCGTTGCTTTTTATAGTGGCCCTCTCAGATATGCCCTCAGCTTCCCGGATAGCCACCCTTGTTAGCTACGCATACGATACGAAAGTCTTTTAGAAAATACAAAACTCCAGTGATGTTGCACATCTGCAGCAGGAGTTGGACTAGATGGGCTGAGGATAATGATATGCAGTTTAATGCTGAAAAATTCCAAGCTCTGCCCTACCAGTGTCCAAAACTGAATATGAAACTTACAGGGTACACTAGTCCACAGGGGATTAGATTACAATCCCAGAGCCTAAATCATTGCCAGGTTAAATAGAAAGAATATAAAATAGCAATAGGAGTTAATAATAATAATATTAGTATTGTCAACACTAGTTTAAACCCCTACAATGAGAATGATATTAATGGAAATGTAGGAATGAGAAACAACAGTACTAACGCATCTAATATGTACAATATAGTCTGTGACTCCGAAGTTATACTAGAACAGGGATTACTGACACAATGCCTGTTGATGTTGAGATGAATTTAAATGATACTACAGTTGAAGGAAGAATAAATAATAATAACAAAAATAAAAAAATAACATAGATTATATTAGTAGTAATAATAATAATAATGATAATAACATCAATGATAGGAATATCAATAATATTAATAGTAGACCGGTTGCAATTGTAGAGTTAAATCTCACTGTCCGTTATTTCGATGTTCAATCCAAAACGTAATTCATAAATGTACAATCGTAACTGAGGCTGGTAACTTTATATATATATAGGATGTTCGATAAATATGAAAAAGCGTATCAATAACCATTTTTCATCTTTTGTAGGCCTTTGGCGACAGATGAACTGAGTTGGTGGGTCCTCTCCATAGCAAAAAACAGATGAACTGAGTTGGTGGGTCCCCCTCCATAGCAAAAATCTGAAACAGCGAATTAGGAACAGGGAATTAGTATGCCTCCCTACGGACAAATCAGGCAGACTGTCTATAGACAGCCCACAGAACTATATCCAGACCATGCAACATCACATCAGTAGCGTGAGAGAATTTGCACCACAGGAACATGAAAGAGTGGAAAAACTCATCAATGTACACATGGGAGTGTGGTGCAACATACTCCAACCTAAGAAACAGACTGCACAAAATTTTGAAGCATCCAACAATGATGTTCCTACACTATACGGGTTAGGCAAAGACCGTTAACCCCATGTAAACCCTGTTATGGAGCTCCCAACCCGACCAGTTTGCGGAGTGAATATACCCGGCAATTATAGACTGTCCTACTTCCTCCCTCAGGTATTACGACCTCTCATAGAAATGTCCCCAAATGTCTGTGTGAGCATGGAGGATCTCCTCAGTAAAATCAGTACTTGCGACCACTCCAACGACCTCACACGTTGTGTAGTGGGTCGCATGGATGTGATTTCACTCTACCCATCTTTAGACATAGATTTTGCTGTGGAGAAATGCATTGAGATAATCTGTGAGAGTGGAGTAGTGTTCCGTGAAGTCAACACGAGGAAACTCCTTAGACTAAGCTATGACAGTGACTATTTAGACGACCATGACCTCTGTAGATTGTCCCACCAGGTCACAAAAGGGAAAAACCACTCACAATCACCTCGGCAGTGAAGAAAAGCATCGCAGAGTGCTGGAGTGGCTGGACCGCACCCACCCAAGACCTTGAGAACAACAATCAGGTGAAAGGAATGATTGCACATGCAATAGGGGCTAACATAAAAACCACCTTAAAGTTTAACAAGAAACTATACATGCAGTTTCAAGGTGCAGCCATTGGTATCGGTGTAGCTGGAGATGTGGCTGGCCTCTTCATGACCTGGTGGAACAGAAAACTTAAGCAATCCTTAGCAGAACAGTCCACAACTCTTTTACTTTACAGTAGTTATGTAGACGACATTAATATCCTAGTAACGTTATGTAGTAACTGAGAGGAACATAATGGAGAGCAACCAGCAGGTAGCTAAGTCCATCCACCAAAGTATCAAGGTAACTATAGATTACCCCACTAGTCACCCCAACAATAGACTCCCCGTCCTTGATACTGAACTTTGGTTAGAGACTGTGAACAATAGAGTGCAGCTCCTTCACTCATATTATATGAAACCCATAGCTTCAAAATATGTTGTTCACAAGAACTCAGCTTTGTCACACAGCTTGAAAATAAACATACTGATAGCAGACTTAGTTAGGATAATGAGCAACGTGTCCCCACTACGTAAACCCTACGAAACGAAGAAGCATGTACAGAACTTCATGCACCACATGCAATTCTCTGGATATGATCAGAAAGATGGGGTTCGAGTATACAGGGGTGTTAGAAAGAAGTTAGATAACATTATATGTAATGAAACTAGTGGTACCTGCCCTAGATATAGAAGCAAAGACTGGAATAGAATACAAAGAGCTTGTGTCAAAGCAAACGCGGTGAACACGTGGTATAAAACCGACAAATATCAAGGAGTGATGTTTGTAGAGGCCACAGCCCATGGAGAACTAGCACGTAGATTTAGGAAGGCTCTGAAGGAGACCAAATTCAACATGAAGATTGTTGAAAAGCCAGGGAACTCCATCAGATCACAACTATGCAGGAGAATACCATATGCACCAGTGATAACTTTATGGTATGTAGGATTAGCCCTGGCATTAACTGTTGAACTAGAAATGTAGTCTACAGCATAAGATGCATAGAAGGTGCTTGTAAAGACATGTACATGACATACAAAGGGGAGACATCTAGGAGCATTGCGGAGAGACTTAATGAACATTTGAGACAATATGACAAAAACAGTCCTCCATACTCTACTAACATGTCAAGGACCAACACGGAGGCAACCTAGGTCAACTTCACATCCGCATTTTATCCAAGCACCCAAAGGACCCAACCCTCAGACAAACACAGTAGTACGTTCTCATAAATAAAATATCCCCAGTACTAAATGGGAAATATAAATAGTAGGTAATCATACCCCCATACCCACAGTTTATATTTATATACAGGTGGAATAGTTAGTGGGCTGTTATGTAGATGTATGTGTGTGTACGTATATGTATATGCGCATGTATGTAGGTAAATGGATATGAATGTAAAA
>NC_068989.1:32022809-32023345 GCF_001194135.2 Octopus bimaculoides | reverse complement strand
ATGTATATGCGCATGTATGTAGGTAAATGGATATGAATGTAAAAAGATAGACATACAAACGGATAGGTACATAGGTAATATGAACAGACAAGCACACATACACACATACATATGCAAATGAAGACTGAAACACGTGACAATATACACACACTTCACTTCACACGAGGACATATGTGGAAGCGCACATCCATCCATCCATCCATCCATCCATCCATCCATCCATCCATCCATACATACATGTGTATGCACACACACACTGGCCCACACACGTGCGCACAAACAAACAAAAAGAAAAAACGTAGAATTCAAGCTGTAATTACTGCCAAAGGCGGTCCTACCCCATATTAAAATAAATTTGTTTGAAATTTGAAGGTGTTTCCATTATTTTGTCCAAGCCTTATATATATATATATATATATGCATGTGTGTCTTTGTGTCTGTTCCCCCATCATTGCTTGACAACCGATATTGGTGTGTTTACATTCCTATAACTTAGCGGTTTGGCTGGGAAGACCGATTGAGTAGGTACCAGACTT
>NC_068989.1:32021124-32022195 GCF_001194135.2 Octopus bimaculoides | reverse complement strand
TCCCTCACTTCCGGTCCTTCCCTACAACACAGCCTGGCTCATAACACCACACCTCCCCCTGGTCTGTAGATCATTCAACCAACCTGCCTACACCCTCTCCTCAACTCTGACCACACACCTTAACTTGTCTCGTAATCAGCCAACCAGTGAGGAAGGCACCGCTCTCTCCGTGACCGCAGTAGGACTTCAGGACTGGCCCCGGTATGTTGCTGCCGGCTTGTCCTCTTGACCATTACTGTTGGCTCCATCCTCCGACGCATTGATGATCCTGCGCACATCCAAAACACGATGTGGCATGTCATCTACGGACACATTGTTCTACGAATTTACAGAGGTTATTGTCCTCTTACCCCATTGTGATGTGCACCGCGCATTTGGGAATTTAACCAGACTTCTTCCCCGACCTGCACAAAGGCATGCTCTTTCTCTTCTGCGGGTTGCGGCGATGAAGTATATGGATGTCTCCAATCGTACTTGAATATTGCCCTGTGTGGCACTGACTCCTCAGCTTGTCCCGATCTGAGCGACATATTATACCAAAAAACAGCCTCGACCGGTGAGATGTGGCCCCTCTCTGCTATGGTCGTGATGGTGCGATAATATCTCTCTACAACCACATTGCCACTTGGCCGGTATGCCACCCTGAAGAAACGGCTAACTAACATACCACCTGTCGAGCATTTCCCTCAGCACCTCCGAACAAAACGCCGTGCCATTGTCCACAAGCAGCTCATCCACGGGGCTTCGTTCTAGGAATATCTCATTTAGTATTCTTGTGATTTCCTCCGCGGTCCCCGTCTTCATCTCCCTCCATCACCCCAGTCCGCAGTCGAGCATCGAAAGGTATGTCCCCTGCTGGTAGTGCGTCACGTCCACTGCCAATCGTTTCCATTTGTGTTCCACTGGAATGCTTCCTGCCTCATGCACACCCGTCCCCCGTAATTTAGCGGTTCAGCAAAATAAACCGATAGAATAAGTACTAGGATAACAAAGAATAAGTCCAGGGGTCGACTTGTTCGACTAAAGGCGGTGTTCCAGCATGGTCGCAGTCAAATGACTGAAACAAGTAAA